>NC_089848.1:45342673-45650590 GCF_035609145.1 Eleutherodactylus coqui | reverse complement strand
TATGAAAAAGAATATTCCAAGGTAATTTTTGTATAGATGATTTACCATGCCTTGCACAAGTATTCTCCCCTCTCTTTTTTTTTCCTGTTTTGTTGCAGTATGACCTGGAATTAAAATGGATTTTTGGGGATTTGTACTAGCTGATTTACAGGACATGCCAATCACTTTGAAGAGCCAAAATACTCTAGTGTGACCCCCCCCCCCCCAAAAAAAACCCAGAACTTTGTGTAATTATTTGCACCTTAAAAGTCAATACCCGGTGGAGCCACCTTCTGCAGCAGTTACAGATGCAAGGCCTTCTGGAGTAGGTCTCGATTAGCTTGGCAATACACTGAGATTTTTGCCCAGTCTTCCAGGCATAACTGCTTCAAGTTAGTTGGGTTGTGTAGGTGTACAGCGGTCTTCAAGTCCTGCCACGGATGTACAATAGGTCTGGGCTTTGAGTACACCATTTCAAAACATTTCCATGTTTCCCCTTAGACCCCTCCAGTGTAGTTTTAGCAGCATATGGTGGCCATTGTCCTGTTGAAAGGTGAACCTCTGTCCCAGTCTCAAATCTATGGCAGACAAACAGGTTTTCATCTAGCCTTCAATCCTGACCAGTTTTCCAGTCCCTGTCAATGAAAAGCATCCCCACAGCATGATGCTGCCACCACCGTGCCTCACTGTGGGAATGGTAATGGGAAGTGTTGGGTTTGTGTCACACACAGCTTTGACCCTGATGCCCAAAAAGTAAAGCTTTATGCTGGGTTCCCACAGGACGGTTTCACCACGCAAATCTCGCGGTTTTGTCGCAGAGAAAAAACGAGAGATTTCCGTGGGATAAGCACAGCTTCAAAACCTGCGACACTTAGCCGCAACGGGAAAAAAAAAAAAAGGATTGACATGCTACGTCCCGGGAATCCGCGCCGGCTAATGCCGGCTTTGCCGCAATGTATTGTCCGCCCCATGTGGCAGACATTTTTGACAAATCTCGTCCACATGGCTAGCTAATCCCGGAATTAGCGGCTGCGGGCGGATTTGCCACAGCGAAATTCTGCAGGGAAATTCCGCGGCAAACCCGCCCTGTGTGAACCAAGCCTTACTCTCAGCAAACCAGAGACCTTCTGCCAGGTGGCGGGGAGTGTGCCACATGCTGTTTGGCAAATTCCAAACATGTTTTCTTATATAGTTCTTGAAGCTTTTTTCCTGGTCACTCTTCCATAAAGTCCCAGTATGTGGAGTATACATGTTATAGTAGTCCTACAGACAGATACTTCCATCTCTGCTATGGATCTTTGGTGCTCCTTCAGCATTATCATTGGTGTCCGGCGTGCATGCGCAGTAGATTTTTTTTTCTTTTTTAACTCCTGCTTTCCTGCGGAAATTCAGGTGCGTTGCATGTTGAATTCAATGAATGGCCAAGTGCTGCCTGTGATTGGCTAGGCGCTGTGACCAATCACAGGCAGCTATCAGCTTTAATTCAATGAATGGCTGAGCACTGCCTGTGATTGGCTGAGAGCTCAGCTAATCAGATACAGCCCTTTCAGCAGGCAGAGATTTTAAAATCACTGCAGGGGTTGCCGGCAGCCCATTGCTTTCAATCGGCAATGGGCACGGACCTGCATTCACGCGTGTTTGTGCACGTACATGGGTGCACGGTATTGTTCACAGCTATGTACACACACACTCATGTGAATCCACCCTTAGAGATTAGACATTGGTAGAGTATGTAGGTACATGCCTCACTGACACAAAAATGAGTAACACTTGTTTGTCAACTTATTCATATAATTCCAATAGGCATAAAGGAGGAAGCGCACAATGCATCTGTTTTTGTTTTTTTTTGTTTTTTTTAAGGGTGTTATTTTATGGTGAATGCCAGAATGTACTACTACAGATAATTGAGGAAAGCGGACCACAACAGCCAGGTGAAGAACAGCATATATTTACACAAGAAGCAATACCAACTTTTGGCATATTCACACACAGCAGTAATGGTGAAAGTAGCACTGTTACATTATTGCAAAAACATCATGTATTTGCAATCTGCTGCACCAATACTGTTGCTTGTGAATATAGTCTTAGGTTTTACTGTCTAGATTGTGCTGAGACAGGGAAACTACGTTGCCTAGTCTTATACGTAAAAGTAACTTACAGGATCCCTGAATGATTGGGTCACTAAGACATCAGTTCATTAACAATAATCCAGCAACTGTACGTAATGGCTTTAGGAGAAGCAAGCCACCATACAAGAAAACGACAGCATGTATCACTGCCATCTGGGAACTCACTATTTTATATTAAGTGGCATATGGCAGGAATTTGCACAATATGCATCATCTACAAAGAAGCCGAGCTATAGCAATGTGTTCCATCATACAATGCTTTTCACACTTACTCCACAAATTATTCCCTTGGTGTCAGTCAGTTTTGGCAACAACTTTTGCCCTTTTTTCTTCCCCGGCTTCCAAGAGACGTAGCCTAATTATTTCCTGGTCGACAAATCCGTAAGAGGGCAATTTAATTTATTTTGAGGCCAAATTGTATATCTTATTGGCAACATTCTTTGTACCATATAATATAATGTAGTGAAAAAAGCAAACCTCTATTCCACCCCGCACACAAAATAATTGCACAAATTAGTTGGGATACTTTTTGGGGTTTCTTTTTACAAGTTAACTGTGTGGTCAAACTCACACGTTATGTTTATCCTGTGGGTCACTTCAATTAAAGCAATACCAAATTTATATAGGTTTTTGTTCTATTTTACTACATTTTTTACAATTTTTATTTTTTTTAATTGCTTTGTGCTGCGTATTCTCAGGAAGGTTTCACATCTGCATCGGTACCTCCGTCCGAAGGTTCCATTGCAGATCCGGTTGCAGATTCACTGCATGCAGCACTATTTCTTCTGCCCCAAAACCGGTCAGCTGGGCGTAAATTGGGCAGACCTAATTAAAGTCGGTGGGGATTGCCTGGGGCTGTTCAATTCCATCCAGAGAGGGAACTGTTTGGGCCGCAATAATTCCCCTTTTCCTGCTCCTCAAATGGAGCAGGAAAGCAGAATCCCCAGCGCAAGTGTGAAAGCACCCTTAGGGCTCCTTCACAAGGGCGCTGTGCTTTTTGGTCTGCTACGTCACAGCCTCAGCGCGGCTGAAAACCTAGTGAATGAGAGGCAGCCGTGACCAAGTCACAGCTGCATCTCCCGTTTTAATGCCCATTCAGATGGCCGAGATTGCGCCCAGGATACCGTTTGGTGGGGCGAGAGAGTTTAGTCCCACTAAACGTCCCACTCTCTCCCGCCCTTACTGGCTGCCTGCAAATGGGGGGGGGGGGGTGAGTGGGATGGGGCGGGAGCTAGTGTGGCAAGGGGTGGACAGGGGGAGGGAAGGGGTAGGGAGTTTAGCAGCGCTGCTGCCAAACACCCCCTCACCTTCCTTTTCCAGCAGCTCTCACATGCTCCCAGAGGAGTCTATGGGACTGGCCAGAGATAGGCCCAGACCTAACTTTTCTAGCCAGCGTAAAAACAGCCAGCCAGAATGCGCATCATACGCGCCGGCCGCCGCATCTTTTCCGGCCGGCAGTTTTTACACACCGTAAAATCGCCCATCTGAACTGATGCATTAGAATCCAATGCATCAGATAGTCACGATTTTGGGCCAGCTAGTGTGCTAAACTCCCCCCCTCTCCCATTGCAGGCAGCGGCAAGGGCCGGAGAGCAGGAAAGAAGGGGGAGTTTAGCAGAGCCGCTGCTAAACTCCCTCCCACTTCCCTTTTCCACCAGCTCACATAGGCTAGAAGTAGTTTCTATTGATTCCATCTTGGGCTTATAAGTCTTTTTATTCACTTCCTATTTAATATTCTAAAATCATGTGACAATTGTGCCTTTTTTTTTTTTTTTTTTTTTAAAGGACGATGCACCATGATGTGTTAATAGTGGGCCACCTCCCTTACTTGCATGTTAATAGTTCAAACTCTTAAGACGAGGCAATATTTTTTTTTTTAGTATAGTTTTTTTTTTTTTTACATAATAAACGGAAAGGTCTTGTGGATCTTTCATTTTATTTCATAATCTTTTTGAACAACTTTCTTAACATTTTACTTTTTTTTTTTTAGCGCAACCAAGTAACACATGGCAAACACAAAAATAATTTCACAAAAAAAACAGATGACTTGTTGAAGAATGCCTCAAATTGGTTGTATTTAGCCTCTTCCCGCCCCATGACGTAAGGGTACATCACGGGAGCAGGGTACTTCCCGCAAAATGACGTTCCCTTACGTCATAGGGATAGCGCGAGATCATAGCAGATCTCGCGCTATCCCGCAGTGGGAGACGGCTGTCACTAGTAGCCGGCCTCCCGCTGCAACAGCAGGGGGCATCGGAGATGCGCCCACCCCCCTTCCCCCGCCACGCCGTTAGATCGCGGCAGGGGAAGGGTTCACAGAGGGAGCGTGCTCCTTCTGTGACTCCAGCCGGCGGGTTGCGCGAGAGCCCGGTGGGTTGCTATGGCAACAGGACGCCAGATACTGGCGTCCTGTATTGCCATAGCCTGTGATCGCTATAATAAGTGATAAGGCATGGCAGGAGAGAAGTCCTGCCATGCCTTATCGTAGCAATCATCAGTGATGGAAGTCCCTCAGAGAGACACAGAAAATAGAAAAATAAAGTACAAAAAATAAAAATGTTAAAAAAAAGTTTTAAAAAACCCCCCTTTTTTTATGCTTTTTCTCATATTAGCATTAAAAAAAATCCCACATATTTAGTATCGACAAGTCCGTAATGACACGTACAATAAATTGAACGCTTTTTATCCTGCACGGCAAAATTGCTAAAAACCGTGTGCACCCCAAAATGGTACCAATAAAAGCTACAGCTTGTCTCGCAAAAAATAAGCCCTCATAAAGCTCCGTCCATGGAAAAATAAAAAAAAGTTATAGCACTTTGAATGCAGTGAGTTTAGAAAAAAATAATTTCCAAAAAAAGGGTTTCTATTGTGGAAAAGTGGAACCCCCCCCCCCAAAAAAAATATAAGAATTTTGGTATCGTTGTAACCATACCGACACGAAGAAAAAAATGTAGTGTGTCCTTTATGCTGCATAATTAACGCTGTAAAAAAAACCCACAAAAATCTAATCTATGGCAGAATTGATGCGTTTTCTCTCCCTACGATCATAAAAAAATAATAAAAGTTTTACAATGTAGTCTATGTACCCAAAAATGGTACCAATAAAAACTACAGTTCACCACACAAAAAACAAGCCCTCATACGGTCATGTTGACGGAAAAATAAAAAAGTTATGGCTTTTGAAAAACGGAGATGAAAAAATACCAAAAATCGTTTGGTCCTCAACACCAAAATAGGCCATATCCTTAAGGGGTTAAAGTGTAGTCGACATTTCATCAGATACCCAGCATCGCCCTCATCAGAAGCTAAGCACAGCGGTGTAACTAAAGGATAATAAAAACCCAAATTCCATTTGTGTCCATACTCCTGACCTACCAAAACAAAAATCAATGGTATACTTGGAAAAGAAAGTATTTTAATTCAATTGTAGCTTCAGGGAAGCAAATCAATGGGACTCTGCCTCCCCGGGGAGAGGGAACTGATCAAAGAAAAGCACTAGCCAAGATCAAACATTATTACATTGATTGTAATTAGGAGGAAAGCATGCTGGGAAGATGGCACACACGTAAATGTAAATATAGTTCTCTCATCTTGTTTGTTTGCACATGAATAGAAAAAGTGTAAAGAAAATGTATGAATATAAATCATTTTAGAGGCCAAATGAATCTAAGTTTCAAGACATTAAAAAGAAATGTACCGTATTTTTCGCTTCATAAGACACACTTTTCTTCATGCCAAAGCAGGGGAAAAAAGTTGTTGCGTCTTATAATGCGAATGTGCCGAAATTAGTCTAATCGGCATTTGTTCGTGCGATCGAGAGTTTAAATGTGCGATTGTGCTAAGTAATCACTTACCAGTTTTCTCTCCTCCCCATTGCCACCCATACGTGCCGCTAATTGGTGGAGGTGGGGAAGCAGCTACAGTTCCCGCCAGCGCTCACCACCAATGGGCTTTTTCCCTTCCTCCTGCCAAAGCAGCGCCGCTGTGACACGGAGCTCCGCTGTTTCAGACCTCTGCTGTTCCTTCTCCTTCGCCCGGCACTATCCCCTTCACTGTCCCTGGGTGAGTTCTAAATATTTTTTCCCTATTTTCCTGCTCTAAAACAGGGGTGCATCTTATCATCCGATGCGTCCTACAAAGCGAAAAACTATGGTAAGTGCCACCCAGAGAGGCTATTTCTTCTCTACTCGACAGACTCTGGTTCATGTTATGAGTTGACTTTAGTTAAACAAGGTTCCAAAGTTAAAAGGAACCCGTCGGCATGTTTGAGCCTCAAACTACATTTTGTGGTTTAAAGATGAGGGAACAGGGGGTAGAGGGAGCGGTGTCATAATCACCAGAACCCCATTCCAGCACTGTGCCCCCAAAAATCTCTGTCTGCACTCTTTTCAGACTGCGCTGTGGGTGCGCTCTCCCATAGAGATCAATGAGAGTGCCCATGCACACAGCCTTCTGAAAGGAGTCATGCTAAGTGGGTATGCCGATTTTTCAGGGACAAAGCACTGGAGAGGAGAATCAGGTGACTGAGACTGCTCCCTACACCCCCGGTTCCCTCACCTTTGAGCCTATCATTAGTAGCCTAAAGCCATTGTATGCTAACACACTTGTAGTGTGCCTGAGAAGTTTCAATATTAGTAAATCTACCCTATTGTTTAAAAATGTCAAGAAAATCTGTCAAAATGACATCCATCATATTATAGCAATATACCATGGGATGTGATGTGAAGTCTTTTCCATAGCAAGGCCAGTATAACATACATCATGAAAACATGTATATTAAAGCATGTACAATGCATGTATTAGACACTGAGATCAGTATACTGAAATTGGGATAAAACACTATTGCTAGATGGGAATACTACTGCTAGGCTAAAGTACTGCTGGGAAAAACTCCTGCTGCCGGAGTAGAAAGCTGCTGTTAGGATAAAATGCTACTACTGGAATAAAGTACTACTACAAGTTGCTTAAGTACTACTTACTGTTGGGATAAACTATTGCGACTGAGACTTAAGTTTTTGGCTGGCAATCAATAAAACACACTGCTCTGGTCATCAGAAAGGATGAGATGATCCCGAATTTACTAGAATTCCTAAATGGACAATAGAGCCTTATAATAATGGAGTGACCGCTTGAGCTTTTCCCCAAAATCACAATATGATGAGCACATACAGGGGTTGGAGGAAGGTCACCTCACTTCCAGCTGGCTGATTATTCTGCTTCCTGTGAGATTACGTACATTGCCAGCAGTCTTCTTCCTACCAGCCAAATGTACGTTACGTCATAGTTCACAGGCCAGCAAGGGGAGTGCCGATTTACTGCAGAAACTGCTCATGGGAGCTTCTCTGAAATAGATTAGCATTCTTTCCTAGCCAGTGAACAACGCGACCTTCACTGACCGGCCTGGAAGAACAATGTGAGGAATGTAGCCTTCATAACAAGCCGGCAGGCATGTGGTAAGGCGACCCGGGGAACTGCAGAAGCTCAGCCAGGAGAAGATCTGGTAAGATAACTGATGGGGGAGGAACAGGTGAGTATAGAATTTTTTTTTTTAAATGACAAAACCCCTTTAAGGCATGCATTTCATACAGTGTTTCCATATTTTTGTCCACCCACCCGTAATATATTATATATATATATATATATATATATATATATATATAATCTAGTATAGTAATTGTGAGGTGTTCTCTTCCCAGCATGCGACAAACTCAAACCCCTATTACTTCTTGCCTACATTTTATTTTTGCATTTTTTGGAATACCAACTAGTAGCATTTTTAAAGCAATATAAAGAAAAATCTTTTACTCTATTTCAACACTTCTTTGTATCTATAAAAATAAAAGCAGCATGTTTGTCTAAAATCATAGACCTGTTGTAGTGCGCAGTGCCAAAGCAGATGTGGAAGAACAGAAGCCTCCCACGGTGTGGCATTATTCTGAGACTATTCTTTTTATCGTCTTCTAGCTTTGCCTTTGCAAGTCAAGCAGAACCGAGATTACAATTTATGGCTCAATTCTCCGCAGCATTATTCATCCTCCTGCAGGTAACATCCACTGCTGTCCAACAAAGACGCTTTTTTATGGGTTTTCCAATGAATTCTGGAAACGACCGCACGTCTTGCTTTAAGTCGAGAAGGATAATACAAGGAACTAGAAGTTTTGATTTAAAAACTCCTATATTTGATCTCCAATGTTCGCTTCTAAATTACAGTCATAGATATCAAGCTAACAAATGGGAGGCTTCACCAGCTCATCAATACAAAATGACACCTCTAATGCCTGAGGCAGCCCATTAACAGGAAGAGAGGTCAAAATATTATCTCTACCCCCGTTTGAAATCTGAAATGTTCTGTTCTGAACACCACTGATTTATTACACCAATTTCATCAATCTGCTGGATAATGTGCATGCCGATTCTGGCTTCCCAAAGTATGGATGCAAGAGCAGCATCCTTAACTCCTGCATACCCTACGGAGGGGTTGCTCATCAATGGCTTAACTTATTTTATACACATATAAATCTAAGCAGCAGCGGAGTTTAGAAGTCTCTGACAGATTCATCCACTGCAGAATTAGAAGTCTTACAATAATCCCTCTCGGTTGATGACATTTTATGGCATTTTTGAAATTTGCCCTCCCTAAGCGCAAATTCCTCCGTATGAAAAATTAAGTTCAGTTCTTTCTGTCCTCTTTATTTGTAGCACCAAAACGATAAAATCTGTATCAGACTGTTTGAAGCCTACGCATTTCGCACCACTTGGATCCTCAAATCAATAGACCCATACTGGAGTAGGAATGTGCCTAGGCTGCATAAGCAGAACTATGGGGTTCTCTTTTCCCCTCATGTATGTAACTTCATACACTAGTGGAAGATACTGTATGTCTGCATTTCGATTTATTTTTCTTAAAGGGGTTGTCCAGGTTTTTTTTTTATCTCCAAAAACACGATCCCCATGCAGCAACATGACAGACATCAACCCACCTCTCCTGGCTCCCCGCTGTGCTCCACCACAGTCCTCTATGCTTGGGGTTTGTTTACAGGCGCTGAGGTCTGTCATTGGCTGCAGCTGCCTGTGACATCCCGTAAAGTGGCTGGTGCAGCCTGTGAGCATGACATCACAGAGGAGATCTGGGGCGGCGGCACTGGACATAGCGGGGAACCCGTAAAGGTGAGTGTATATATGTCTGGCTTTTATGTTGCTGCACAAGGAACATGTTTTTGGAGTGAGGGGAAAAAAAACCCTGACAACCCTTTTAATAGGGATACTCAACAAGTATGTGCACATTTACACAGATTAACAAGTCCCTTAGCCTGTAGTTACACCTCCATTCATCGAAAGACCACGAGCACCAAACAGATCCCATTGACTTATAATGGGGTCCGTTGGGTTCAATTGTGGTTTCTATAGTGTTGACCAGAAGAAAAGCACCGCTTGTATCCCTGTTCTTTCCTTCCAATCCGCCGGGACTGCTAACATGACTCCGAACACAGGCTCCTGTGGCTGTATGAATAGAATTTAAATGTTTTGTGCCTGTATTAATTTTTTTTTACACTAATCCTATAACCTAAATGGCATTCTGAAAAAAAAAATCCAATGTTTACGGTGAGCTATTGCCACAAAGTAATTTTCAGCAATGCACATTAAGTCCTTAGCACACGTTTTAATCAAGCTGTATAAACCCAATGCATAAAGGTAAAACAATTATCCCATCAGAAAAAGCTCTTTTATTAAAGCGGAAGTGCAACGACTAGAACTCTTATCAAATGATAACCTGCAATCTCTGATGGAAGCCACTGGAGCAAATAGATTTCCTCTGCCATAAAAACCATTATGACGCAGTTCCCATGAACCCCTTGTATTATTATATTCCTATTCCGTTATATAGGACAAAGCTTTTCCAAAATCGAGACATTGAGGCGTTCCATAGACCTATAAAATAATCCTACTGCAATTAGCATAGTGTGATATTACAGAGAATGACACAAAGTCACAATTGTACATATAAGTCTGACAGACCCACATAATGGTCACAGAGTCACAAAATTACAGGAAACAAACACATAACACACATTACAGAGATTAGGACCCGGAATACATCTAGTACAAAACTCTAAATATATACCATGTGGCTGTTCCCCGAGTATCAGTAATGTGTTACTAATGAACTAGCAGCCAGAAGAAAATCAACAGGAGGAAAATATTTCAATACTTGCATATAATGAACTATAATTTTGTGTTTTCGCTCTTTACAGGAGAGCGGTACCATTTGCAATAAGATAAGCCTGAGTGATTTTTGAAAAAGGATTTGTATAGCTGCATTCTTTTGATACAGCTGTTTTTTGGCTGCCGGGCATAGTATTGCTCACATTCATATTACTGCATGACAAATTCTTCGCTGGCATGGCATTAAGTAAATCAATACAAATGAGTCCATTAACACCAGATTAAGAAGCTAATGGCACCAGCTATGCATTATGCCAAGCGGTGCAAATAACTGTGGTCTTATGGGATTGTTCTATGTGTTCTCAAAATATCAGCGCTATTCTAAAGCCCACACTGAAAATGACTGTATGCTCCGCACATAATCTCAATTATTGTACGAAACGCACGCACATCTCAAGGTTACCCAAATAGAGAGATTAAACAGCCATTCTTCATCATCGGCTCCTGCTGTCATTTCAAAATTATGGCCGAGCTTTTATAAACAAAACTATAAAAATGCATGGAGTCCTGACAAGCCGAAAAGAACCTCGAGACTGTTCTAGAACCATAAATCCTATTGGAATGCAGGGTTTACTTCAAAAGAATCTTTGGCAAGTGTTCTAGATTTCCAAGAAACTGTCACAACATAAATGTGTCACTAGAGCCGTTCATCAATATGGAGGCTGCAGATCTGTAAGAGTAATTCAATATCTCCAACTAAGGCCATGGCATTTACAGAATCATCCATGTAAATGGCCGCTTCAAGATCCGTGACTGGGTAAGAATCAATGTCATTATACACTCATCGTAAAACAAGAATCCCTCCCCTAGGAGGAGTTGTCAGAATCAGACTAAACTCTGTGTGATTGTAACGTTGATATTGTAGTGGCCCAGAGTTGGGGTCTCTCCAGCATGGAATCTATGTGTTTCAGGTCACTGCTGAGAGTATGGTACAGTGTTGTCTGTCTGGATGCTAACAGGTCATGAAAGAGTTAATGTCTGGAAATTGTATCAGTATAGTCTGGTTATACATATTGTCTGTCCTAACTTCTGGGTGCATGTGTTACGGTGTGCGTCAGGTGTTAGGGAGAGAGATGAGAGTGGAGACAGAGTTGTTGGAGCTGTAAGGTGTAGAGTAGTGTTTCCCAAACTGGGCTCCACGAGAGCTTCTAAGGGGCTCCGACCAAGGGTCTACGTCCCCACTCTACTCACTGATGTAGCAGTGTTCAGACAGGCTCTAGTGAGGAACGGGACCTGCGGTGGTATCACATGCAACCGCAGATCCTGTTCATTCACTTCTTCACTCCAGCCTGTCCAGGCACTACTGCAGCAGTGAGTAGAGCCGGGAACCAATGGCAGGGGGCCAGCAATAGAGGGAAGCCCATTACTACCAGGGGCCAGCAATAGGGGGAAGCCCATTACTACCAGGGGCCAGCAATAGGGGGAAGCCCATTACTACCAGGGGCCAGCAATAGGGGGAAGCCCATTACTACCAGGGGCCAGCAAAAGGGGGAAGCCCATTACTACCAGGGGCCAGCAAAAGGGGGGAGCCCATTACTACCAGGGGCCAGCAAAAGGGGGGAGCCCATTACTACCAGGGGCCAGCAAAAGGGGGGAGCCCATTACTACTAGGGCCAGCAATAGGGGGAGCCCATTACTACTGTGGCCAGCAATATAAGGGGTCACCTATTACTACTGGGGCACCAATATAGGGGGTCACCTATTACTACTGGGGCACCAATATAGGGGGTCACCTATTACTACTGGGGCACCAATATAGGGGGTCACCATTACTACTGGGGCCACCCATATAGAGGGCCACCATTACTAGTGGGGCCACCAATATAGGAGGTCACTATGACTACTGGGGCCACCAATATAGGGGGTCACTATTACTACACGGAGCAGATTTGCTGCAGAATTTACAGTAGCTGTAGCAGCAAAGTGGGTGAGATTTTGAAAATCTCATCAACACGCTGTGGAAAAAACCTACACAAGACCCGTGTGGATACTTACATGTGGTGCAGGAAGGATTTAATTCCACAGCATGTTAATTTTAAATATAATGTATATCCATTGCCCATCCAGTGCTCCAGCGTTCCTCCCGGTATTTTTTCATTTAAACGTCCCTGCCCTTAACACGCCCCTAACCCCTTCCTTGACCACACCTTCTGCCCAGCTTTGGGGCTCCACGTCGAACTTTTGCTTCAAAAAAAGGCTCCATTGCTGAAAAAATTTGGGAACTGCTGGTGTAGAGAATGGAGATGGAGGGGAGATAAGCTGCCGCTCCTGCCAGGGCTGAGCCAGGATAATGTCACTTTCTCTAGGAGTTCTGTCCCCTGGTAGGAAGGAGTTGGTGTGGGAGTGCAAGTGCCACATGCTCCCCCCCTGAACCGCTACCCAAAGAAAACTGTAAGGAACTTGTTATTTCTAACAGCAGATAACAAGGTGTTTAAGAGGCAGAGAAAAGAAGTGTCCATCAGATAACAGCGACTGAGGATGTGTGCACCTTGGGGAACAGGACTTTGTGTTATTCAAGTGTATCAAGAAATGTGAAACTAGAAGTTGTTCAAAAGTACTTATTGCCGTATTTGAAAAGTACACGCATCTGCCTGTAACGGGAAAAGCAACACAGTTAAATTGTGAGTAAAAGGAAACCGTGTGTCCCCGGTTTTGAAAATCCCTTTGTTTGTGGATTTGTCTTTATTCAGGGCGAGTGACTTGTCACTGGTCTAAGACACTGGCTTCACGATGACAATCTAGAACTATTCTATGGTAACCAAGTTTACACAATCTTATCTCCCCTGCTAGTGGCTGAGCTGAGTTACTCTTTGGCCTTCTGGGAAAGGAGACGGTAGAGCCACCGTGAACTACTGCCATCTTTTGCCCCACTGTCTTCCCGGCTGAAGGCTTGGTGGTCGGCTACTGCAATATAAGTAAGCAATATCAGAGCAAAAGGACAATTTATTATGGAAAACTGACCCCTTGAGGGGAGACTCTAGTACCCTTTTGTACCACCTCTAGCTTGGATACAAGAGGTTATACAGGCAGGCACGGAGGCTCTAGTACCGTGTTGTACTGCCTCTAGCTTGGATACAAGATGTGATACAGGCAGGCATGGAGGCTCTAGTATCCTGTTGTACTGCCTCTAGCTTGGATACAGATGTGATACAGCGGGCAGGGAGGTACTAGTACCCTGTTGTACCACCCCTAGCTTCGATGCAAGATGTGATATGAGCAAGCATGGAGGCACATACAGCTACTGTATGATATCCTACGGCATATTGGTCCATATCTGCTGTAATTAGATCATGCAAACTCTTAGGCTACCGAAGTCAGCGTCCCAGATGATCCCATACATGTTTTATTGGCCAATAAATCTGGCATCCGGCCAGGCCACGAAAGTGTGACAATGTTCTAGAGACATTCCTGTGACTCCCTTGCTGTGTGCGGCCGAGCATCATCCTGCTGGAAAATGCCTCTTGGAAGCCCTGCCATGAGAGGAACACATGTGGCGGCAGGATGTCCTTAGCATATCGCTGAGCTGTCATTGTCCTTCCTACCACTACTAGGGGTGACCAACTGTTGTCTGCCATGAGAGGAACACATGTGGCGGCAGGATGTCCTTAGCATATCGCTGAGCTGTCATTGTCCTTCCTACCACTACTAGGGGTGACCAACTGTTGTCTGCGATGCCCTCCAGACCATCACACCAGCAGTGTGGGCAGTGTGCCGCTTCACAGCGAATGTGAACAAGGAGGAAAAAAAGAAAAGGGTGTGGAGCAAAACCCGTACGGTCATACTAATTGTGAAGGATGAATCTATGTATATAAAGACGAAAGCCCTCACTGTCTCACTGACTGACTCGCCACTAATTCTCCAACTTCCTGATGTCGTAGAAACATGAAATTTGGCACAAGCATAGATTATGTCCAAAATAGGAAAGTAAAGAGGTCCCAACTCGATTATTTAATTCTAGCGCAAAAGAATTGGCGTCCAAATTTTACGTAGGGATCTATTTCTCCAACTTCCCGATGTTATAGAAACATGAAATTTGGTACGAGCATTGATTATGTCATAAATAGGAAAAGTTAATGGGTCCCAACTCGAATTAATTCTAAGCGAAAAACAATTAGCGTCCAAATTTTACGTACGGAATCTAATTCTCTCACTTCCCAGTGTCATAGAAACTTGAAATTTGGCACGGGCATTGATTATGTCATAAATAGGAAAAGCTTATGGGTCCCAACTCGATTATTCAATTCTAAGCACGAAAGAATTAGAATCCAAATTTTACGTACGGAATCTAATACTCTCACTTCTTAAAGTCGTAGGAACTAGAGATGAGCGAACGTACTCGGTTCGGGAGTTTTTGGACTCGAGCAGCGCTTTTTCCGAGTAACTGACTACTCGGACGAAAAGATTCGGGGAGCACCGGGGGTGCGTGGGCGGTTGTAAAGGGGAGTGGGGGGGAGGGGAGAGAGAGAGAGATCTCCCCGCTGTTCCCCACTGCTACGCCCCGCTCCACCACGTCGCCTCCCGCCCCCTGGCGCCCCCCGAATCTTTTCGTCCGAGTAGTCAGTAACTCGGAAACAGCGGTGCTCGAGTCCAGAAAGACCTGAACCGAGTACGTTCGCTCATCTCTAGTAGGAACTTTAAATTTGGCACAAGCATTGAATATGTCAAATAGTAAAAGCTAATGGGTCCCAACTCGATTATTCAATTCTATGCGCAAAAGAACAAGCGTCCAAATTTTACGTAAGGAATCTAATTCTCTCACTTCCCGATGGCATAGAAACTTGAAATTTGGCACGAGCATTGATTATGTCATAAATAGGAAAAGCTAGTGGGTCCCAACTCAATTATTCAATTCTAAGCGCAAAAGAATTAGCGTCCATATTTTACATACGTAATCTAATTCTCCCACTTCCTGATGTCATTATATATATATATATATATAAAAGACGAAAGCCCTCACTGACTGACTGACTCGCCAATAATTCTCTCACTTCCCGATGTCGTAGAACATGAAATTTGGTACGAACATTGATTAGGTCATAAATAGGAAAAGTTAATGGGTCCCAACTCGATTTAATTCTAAGCGCAAAACAATTAGCGTCCAAATTTTACGTACGGAATCTAATTCTATCACTTCCCGATGTCGTAGAAACATGAAATTTGGTACGAGCATTGATTATGTCATAAATAGGAAAAGCTAATGGGTTCCAACTCGATTATTCAATTCTAGCGCAAAATAATTAGCGTCCAAATTTTACGTACGGAATCTAATTCTCTCGCTTCCCGGTGGCATTTTATATAAATGAAACGTTGCATGGTTACCTCCACGTGGTGTTTCCTGGGTAACGCAAAGAACCATGCAAAATGGTGAACATATTTATTTCCCTCGGTATCTCTAAAGTAACCATGACTTCATAAGATTTTCTATGTGAACACCAGATAAACACCAGTACCAAATTAACTCGGGCGAAGCCGGGTATATCAGCTAGTCTACATATAAAGGTGAAAAGAGTAGAATGATATCTTCAATTGTGGAGGTGCTGCCTGACCAGATCACACACTACCCGGGTGGACATAATAGAACAAGAGAATAGGACTAAAAGCTGGCAGTGGAAGACGCCTTCTTCACTGCCAGCCTTTAAACCCATTCTCTTACTCCCGTCACAGATATAGAGTTAAAAAGAATAAATTTTATTAGTAATTGATTTAAAAAGTCAAAGCCTACCAACAAAAAAACAGTCACATAGAACATATAGTGACAGGACAAACAGTTAACATAAAAAGGGAGGATCTTATGGGGGTAAGGGAGGGGGGAGTATATCTACAGTTCCCGTGTAGCCCTCCAGAGGTCCTCAGGAGTCACTTATATAAGATGGTTCACTATCAAGGTAAGTATTTAGTACTTGAGCTGTTATGATTCGCATCCACTTGAGATGGCGATTGTTTTTTCGTGCGAACCAGACAGCCCTTTTATTTATAAGGACTCGTATGATTTTTAGTATGGTATTCAAATCAGTGTCGTTTGGTGTATTGTTTACACTGTATCATTTCGTGCATTGTTTACACTGTATTCATATTTTTGACTCTCATTTGTTTTTGCTCAAGCCAAAGTTAGACTCTTTATACAAGCCCTATAACAATGACTGGGAATTAAAAGCAAAGCCAGACTCCATGCACAGACAGCTGTTTCAGTGTATTTGCCCTTCAATAGGAGTGCAAATAGGAATCTGTCTTTGCTAGTGAGAGGCCTGAGACGGGGTCAGAAACGCTATCTTTTCTCCTTAGGGAGAGCACCTAGACGGTGAGTGAGGAGACTCAAAAGGCCATGCACGCTCCTCTTGGTAATATGCAAATAAGGGAGATGTAATACCTCCACAGAGCCACCTATTGGAAGGTAGCATTTCTTCAAGCCAAAGTTAGACTCTTTATACAAGCCCTATAACAATGACTGGGAATTAAAAGCAAAGCCAGACTCCATGCACAGACAGCTGTTTTAGTGTATTTGCCCTTCAATAGGAGTGCAAATAGGAATCGGTCTTTGCTAGTGAGAGGCCTGAGACGGGGTCAGAAACGCTATCTTTTCTCCTTAGGGAGAGCACCTAGACGGTGAGTGAGGAGACTCAAAAGACCATTCATGCTCCTCTGAGTAATATGCAAATAAGGTAGATGGAATACTGCCACAGCGCCACCTATTGGAAGGCAGCATTCCTTCAAGCCAAAGTTAGACTCTCTATACAAGCCTTGTAACAGCTGTCTGTGCATAGAGTCTGACTTTGTTTTTAATTGCCAGTGATTGTTACAAGGCTTATATAAAGAGTACAAACTTATGACCATCTTTGATACCCCACCATAAAACCCTGACAAATAACATCTGATAACATTTGAGAGATCGTCGTGACCAGAACGAGGACAGCAAGGTTCTGGACAAACATCCATTTACAGGCATTGCTGCAAGCCTAATGAAGAATCCTAAATAATTACTGAAAGCTTGCTGTAGCATAATTCTTTTGGTTAGCCATTAAAAAGGTATCCTATCTAGAAGATTATTTGGTTTAACTAGATGCATTCTTCCATAAATATCTTTACACTTTAGATAATTGTAGTAGATAATTGTAGTAGTATTTCAATTAAAAGCATTAAATATTGAAATTTTTACAATTCAAATTATACCATATGATGAAATAATATGCATATTGGGGGTCTCAAATACAGTTATGAACCATACAGATAGTTTAAGGAGCAATATAAGTTTATGAATTCAAATCTAATTAAAAGGACCAAAGAGGAATAGAGGTACTAGGGTCAAAAATAGTGACTGTTCTTCCAAAAGAGGGACAGTTGGGAGGTATACAATTCTGTCCGGGACCTTAGTAGAATGTCATACAAGTATATCAGGACTCTATAATAACATTATATCCTATAAGCCACAACAGAAAAGCTAGATGTAAAGGAAGGGGAAAAAAATTGCCCGTATCGTATGAGCATTGCGTAGTTTTATTGAGTTAAGTTAAATACAATTAAAATTGCATAACGTACCTTGTGAGTTGGTGGTATGCATTAGGCTGGGTAGAGTATGGTCAGGTAGCTACAGGAATGCCAAAATAGTAGGTGCAATGTGGGGGCATACGAGACATTAAATCCTAGTGACATGTCTCAAGAGGCAATATATACACAACATATACATTAGTCCTGCTCAAGCACAGTTGAGAGAGGAGCACATATACAGCAAGTTACTATAATCAGATGCCTCCAGATTCAGTAGTCAGCAACTGCTGAATCAAAAGGCATTAAAAGGAGTTTAACAGGGAAATACTATTAATGACCTGTTCTCACGATAGGTAATCAATAGTTGATCTGCTCAGGACCCCAGCTGATCAGCTGATTGGTCGCTCGCTGTCAGCCCACAATACATAAGGGTATGGAGCAGAAGCTGCTGCTCCGACCCCTGTATAGTGGCTGGCACTTGTAATTGTAAGCTGGGGTTTCATTAAAATCACTGTGAGCTGCGCCTGTAGTTACAAGTGCCAGCCACTACACCGGGGTCAGAGCAGCAGCTTCTGCTCCATACCTGTGTATTGAGGCGCTGACAGCAAGCGCCCGATCAGCTGGGGTCCTGAGCAGGGGACCACAGCTGATCAACTATTGAGGACCTATCTGGAGGATAGGTCCTCAATAGTATTTCTCTGAAAAACCCCTTTGTGGTTAAACCACTTGTAGTGGCCCAGAACACCATCCTGGTCCCCTCCATAAATGTCATACATGTTAGTCCTATGTGGACGCACTGTGCAAAGCTTGTCTTGTTATATCCAGTGTGTGTGTTGCACAGCTGCGGCGCTTGAGGGGTTAACCTTCTTAGAATCATAGTCTGCCTGTGAATGTATCAGTTTGTCATGTCAGGTGGTACAAGTGAAGGTATAAATAGGACTGCTTGAGAGCGGGAAGAGAGATCCCTCTTCTCTGAGAGTGCCATCTTGACAAAGATCCAAGAGTGTGCTAACACAGAGCCACATGGAAGCACCTTCAGATTCCATGTAGGTGAAGATGGAGGAAGAGGAGAGATATCCCGTAGCATGTGAAGTTTGGATGTCAATGTAGTGAGTCCCAAGATCCTAGAGAGAGCAATTCCCAATAATTCTGTGTAGAGGCATCCACCGTACAGGTACCAATTCACACAACTAGTTTTTCCTGTGCGGCCGTCCAGAGTCAGGATCACCACACAGAGGTACGTTACTGAGACACACCCACACGCCTGCCGTGCGGGGTGTCATTACTAAAGCTTTCAAGTAAACAGTTCTCTGCCACTGGAATTTCTGTGGTGACCCCTGCCCCTTTCCTTCTCTGGAGTGCTCCCAGTCCAGGAGCGGTACCGTACAGACAATGTGTACTGTAGGACCAATTTCATCCTGTGTATCCTCCCTGACCTCTGAGCACTAGTCTTCTTGCATCTAAGAGAATCGTACCTGCATTGCCTTGAATTATTGTCTGTAAAAGTTATTTCTTCAAGTAAAGTTATACTGGGCCCTAACCGTTCCTGGGGACTCGAGGTACTATACACAAGCCTGTTATTTCTCCGCCGTTTATCATACCGGTGTGGGGGAACGGTGGCGTCATGAGTGATAACTACTACCCCCATCAGCCTGTTTATTGGCATTCCCTATCTTAGGGGTGTCGAAGGTGTCCAGCAGTCCTACTCTGGACTTGGCTACGGTTCATCCCTCTGGGACCAGAGCCCAGTAAGTGCCGCCGTAAAAAGCCAACACTTATCCCTCCCAGCTCTGCACTGTAGTGAAGTGTATGGGGTAAACCCCTCTGGGGTGTTGCACACTGAAGGCTACTAGTCAGAGGAGCAGGGAAGCAGCGGTGTCTGATTTGCCACAGTGACCACCTGTAGACAATAGGAAGCAGGCAACATAGCAAATGAAGAGACCGAGTAGAGGGGTCTGTGTACTTCCTAACTGAACCCAGTGCCAATACCACTGCCATCTCCATTGTGTAAACTGGAAGGCTGAATGTTAGACTGTTTGCCAAGTTGCACTTCTGGATTCCATAAAACACAGTTCTCTTTATCCGAAGGACAACAGGTTTGCTGCAACCTGTGGACTGGCCAGAGTACTGTCCAGTCATGTTATAGAAACACAGATTCAAAAGGACTTTATGAGATTAGAGTTTAAGAAAAGGATTAAAAAATGGATAAATATAAGAGCAGCAATGTTTACAGAAAGAAAAATATATATATCTTTTTTTCTAATCTTACACAGTACCTTTAGAGGCAATTGGCCACTATCTTCTGGTCCATCAGTCCTTAATCTGGGATTATTCTTTAGGCTGTAAAACACAGCATGGCCTGCAAAATAATGTTCGACCCCTCCAACTCAGTACACACAGTATGCCTACTGTCATCAGCTGCAGATATTGGAGATCTCAAGCAATCCCCGGTGTAGTAATCCACAAAGCAGTAAAGTAGAGGCCACCTAAAATCATTTCATAGATTGACCCGCGCACTGGGGTCCATAGCTAACGCATTTCCATATGTCCTCAAATAAACCCTACATGTGTACTTCTAGAGGAAATTTGAACAAGCAGAACTTCTACCAAGTTCAATCAGCTTTGCTGAACACAACGCACTATTTATATCAATTTAATCTAGGAGCTGAACTCTACCAGTACAACATGGATTCTTCATGAGGAGTCCTCATCGAATTAAATCTCAGACTCATTCTTTTCTTGGGATTTATCTCTGAGAAGTTATCGATCACAAGAGCCCGGTACCAACAATTTTCATGCCAGCCTTTGAAAAGGCTGGGCAACCGCCGAGTTAACCTGTTCAGCGCCAAGACTTTTAGGGAATGTCATGTATCATCCCATTAGGCAAGCAATTATCTTTGACAGTTTCTAATTTGATTTAAATACTCTTCTGATGCATATGAACAGTCCCTTTGAAAATCTTCTGACTTCTAAATATGAAACTGCTGAACTGTGACCTTCTCTCTCGGAAGATAATACATTTCTTCTGTCATCATTGCATTTCGAAGACTTATAGCACTGATTTATACGAAGGCTAGTTTATGCTCTCGAAACGTCGGTCTCGAATTGTACTACTGTTATCACATAAACAACTCAAGACGATTTTAAAGCATCGCGATGCATATAAATTCCGAGCTGTCAGAATTTCGCTTTTGAGCCACACGGGCAATTATGTAAAAAGACAAATTACTGCCTTTGTCTTTTTATTTAAGCCCATTTAGATCTAGAATGGATTCTTTTCCAACATTCTTATTCAGACATTAAGAAAATGTATGCCCAAAATCAATAGTTGGAAGAGAAAACGCTGGGGATTGGAAAGCAGTACGTCTTATTCTGTAAGGCATCATTGCTCAATGTCCAGACAACCTGGTACACTTGAAGTAGACAAAAGACTCATGACTTAAGCTTTTAACGAAATATAAAGTCTGCAAAAAAAAAAAATCTATTGTGAACAATTGTTTTTTAATGGTATTACTCATACCCCGCACTAATAAATCAAATAGAACGCTGGTAGAAAAATAGGAGTGTTTAAAGTAAACCTTGGTGAGGTGCTTGGGGACTTCATTGTTTTTGTTCATGATAGTATGGCATAGTTAATAGAGATGTTCTAGAAGAAGTACAATTCATAAATCCGGTTAACTCCTTAGCGCAACAGGATGTACGCATGATGCAGGGTTGATACGACGCAGGCTTAGAAGCACACGCAGCCAGTAACACTAAACCACATGAGCCGCCATCAGAGTTCACACCGATCGTGGCTGTTAATCCTTTAAATGCTGTCAGTTCTGACAGCACCGTTTAAATGGCCCACTTGGAGGACCCGAATGCACGCCCATTACCCCTATGAAGAGATTGCAGAGTGCCATCCGAGTGTCATGGCAGCCAGGAGCCTTCTGAATGCCCTGTGGTGTGCCATGTATTTCTGCCTATTAACACATGATTGTGGCACGTCTTTATATACTGCCTGCAGACATATCTAATACTGTAATACTGAAATATTGTAGTATATGGTATAAGCAATCAAACCACCACAAGTGCTCTTAGAGGGCTTAAAAAAAAAAAGAATGAAATAAGTCTATTATTCAAAGCGGACATACATATACTCAGAGCCTTGCCCGCAAAAATGACTAATAATAAAGTATTTGAGAAAGTCCAATAGCCCATTAACAAATTTATTTGGACTGGGCGTAAAGCCTGCGTGTCTCAGATAATATTCTACTGCTCCTCCAAGAATGAGAGAAACACATCTGAATGACTAATGCGATATATGTAATGCTAGTAGCACTGATATGTGCCAGTTGTGTCGCTGAAATATCTGCAACTGAAAGTCAGTTTTTGCCACAAGGACCTAGATTTCTACAAGCACCATTCAGATGGATAGGACAGCTGCAGACATTTCTGCAACTAATCTGACCCATGAAAATCCCGCAAACCAAACCATCACCACTGATTACAGTAAAGCCATTAGAGGAAAACATCGGTAACGTGCAGTTTTAGCTGCAGTCCTTCAGATAAGGCAGTGGTGCAGCCTCCAGTAACGCAGTCTTAAAAAGATATCTTATTGAATACATAGCATTGCTATAATGCACTTATGGCATATGTTATAGTCACTGACTACTTCAGAAGGGTTGCTGATCCAGGGATTTATACCGATTGCCAGATTGGACTCTGAAAGGATTTTTTTACCCCTAAAATGAGGAAAATTAGCTTCTACCTCATGTTTGGTTTTTTTTGCTTTCCTAGGCTGAACTGGATGGACTTGTGTCTTTTTTTCAGCCTTACATACTATGTTGCTAAGGTGTTGACCAGTTTCCAGAGCGGCAAAAGGGGTATTTTCAAAATGGACATGTGACCCTGTTCCCACCGTTTACTCCCAATATCAGTGACATTAAGTATTCTGGCCATGTGTGCCCTCTCAGATTTTACTACACCCAGAATATAGAATGTCATTGATCATGTGACAAATCCGCTCTCTAAGCAAAGACTTCTCCCGCCCTGACACTGCTCCTAAGCATCTCTTTAACCCCTTAGTGACCAAGCCTGTTTGCGCCTTAGTGACGGAGCCAAATTTTGGAAATCTGACATGCGTCACTTTAATATAGAATGACTCCGTAAGGGCTCAGTCCGATATATGTTAAAAAAGATCGCACTATATAGAACCAATGCTTTCCAATGGCAGCGGTCACGCGTGCGAATTTTACATGCGCATAAAATTCGAATGGACAAAAGATAGAACATATGGGTGGCAATGGGCACGGTCATGTGTTTTTTTTAACGCACGGAGTGCAAACTTTTTTACGCGCAAATACAGGCCGTAAAAACGCCCGTGTGATTGAGCCGTAAAGGTTTTGCACATCCCAGTGATTCTGACATTGTTTTTTCACCACATATTGCACCTCATTTAGGTTGTAAAAATAGACCGATAGAATTTATGCATATTTAATAAAAGCACCAAAATTGGGAACATTTAATTTTTTCACATTTTCAACTGCAATATCTCAGATACGCACATTTGAAAAACTTAACTTTTTTTAACCATTTAGGAGCCGTACAAATTTAACATTGATTATGAACATTTTGTTTTCCTGCACCAAGCCAAGATTACAAAGGCTCGTAGGTGGCAGAATGATAGATACCCCCACAAATGACCCCATTTAAAAAACTACACCCTTAATGTATTCACTGGGGTGTCAGGAGTAGTTTTACCCCACAGTTTTCTTTCAGGAATTAATGCAATTTATAGGAGAAAAAATAAAATTTCATATTTCGGCAAATATGTCATTTTAAAGACAGGTTGTTTTTCTAGAGTGCACATGAAAATGAGGATTTACACCCTAAAATGCACACCCTTGTTTGTCCTGCGTTTAGAAACATATCCATTGTGGCCCTAGTATTATGTCTGTATGCACAACGGGGCCCAAAATGAAAGGAGCCGCCAGTAGTTTTCAGAACAGACATTTTGCTTGAAGGCACTTTAGGCCCCATTGCACACTTGTAGAGCCCTTGAGCGGCCAAAACCATAGAGAACCCCCACAAGTGACCCCATTTTGAAAACTAGACCCCCTGACAAATTAATGTAGAGGTAGACTGCGTATTTTGACTTCACATTATTTGAATGAAGCAAGGCAGAAGGGGAATAAAATACGATTTTCATTTTTTTGCAAATGGTTTCATTTTAAAAACAGGTTTTTTTTTGTACAGTACACATATGAATGAAGACTTGCATCCCAAAATGGATACCCCTGTTTGTCCTGTGTTCAGAGACATACCCATTGAGGCGCTAATCTTATGTCTGTATGCACAAGGGGGCCCAAACCGAAAGGAGCAGCCAGTGGCTTTCAGAACAGTCATTTTGCTAGAAGGTGTTTTAGGCCCCATTGCCCACTTGTAGAACCCTTCAGCATGCAAAACGACAGATAGCCCCCACAAATGACCCTATTTTGAAAACTAGACCCCCTAACGAATTCCTCTAGGGGTGTACTGCGTATTTAGACCCCACAGTTTTTGAATGAATCTAAGCAAAGCAAAAGGAAAACATTACGATTTTCAGTTTTTGGCAATTGTGTCATTTTAAACAGTTTTTTTTTTTTGTACAGCACACATATGAATGAAGACTTCGACCCCAAAATGGATCCTCCTGTTTGTTCAGTGTTCAGAGACATACCCATTGTAGCCCAAATCTGCTCAATAGATACATGGCTAGGCATATAATGGAGGGAACACCCATTGGATTTCAGGGCACAATGGAATAAATTCTAGGCCCCATTGCTCAATTGTGCGGAAAAAAAAATTGAATCCCTAAAAATAATCCTCTCCCCTCCCCCGCACCCTTTTTGGCGTTCCCTAAATCTTCGATAAACGCAATAATGTAAACTGTGTGGTATGTCCGGAGACAGGGGTAATTATGAGGGCCTGGTTAGGATGGGCACATGGGGCAATAAAACTGGGTATCCCTCCTCCTCCCATGCTTTTTAGGGGGCATTTCTTGACCTCAGTGGCAGGGATGGGGAGTAAAAAGTGATGCTCTGTGAGGCATCATTGGCTTGCTGAGGTACGATGTGGATATGATCCGTAAGGGGAGACAAAACTAACTTTAACTATTTATTTTTACTTTTTTTTTTTTTTTTTTTTTAACTTTACATGATCACTGTTATCCAATGGATAACAGTGATCACGTGATCGGGAACCGATACAGCGGTCCCCGGTCATGTGATCGGGAACCGATACAGCGGTCCCCGGTCATGTGATCGGGAACCGATACAGCGGTCCCCGGTCATGTGATCGGGAACCGATACAGCGGTCCCCGGTCATGTGATCGGGAACCGATACAGCGGTCCCCGGTCATGTGATCGGGAACCGATACAGCGGTCCCCGGTCATGTGATCGGGAACCGATACAGCGGTCCCATCGCCCTGCACTCAGCTATCTTTAACAGCCGGATACAGGCAGATTTTAAATTTGCTGGGCTCTCCGGCCTTCTGTGCATGCGCAACACATCGGCGTATGCGCAGAAGCCCGCAGCAGCTCCAGATCGCCGCAGGACATCACGGAGTACAGGGGTGAGCATTTCCAGCTGCCCCCATGGATCCAAACAATGAGGGCTGCTGAAACTTTAACTTGCTGGGGGTTGGGGGGGGGGTGCTTCTCGTGGACCCCCTAAGTCAGCTTCATGTTGCCAGCTACCTCTGGTAACCGGCAGCATGCAGCTGTCATGTCCACAGCCTACGTGGCTTTAATCCTCAGGAGATGCATGTTTTTATGTCCCTGAGGATTAAAGCCCACTTAGGTAGGACATTCCCTCTTTTCCTTCTGTACCCCCTCAAATTTATAAATAAAGAATTTATATTAAAAAAAGGCAATGGGGCCATCACTAAGGGGTTAAAGGAGTCAGCAGCACCATACACAAATTGTCACTCCTTGGCATAGTTCCACCTTCCTGTATAGTGCATAGCCATGTACAGTACTCAGCAGGGAGCTTCAAGCGGTCCCTGTCCAGCTTCTAGTCTAATCCACCATTTATAGACATTTCAATGGTCTTAGCTTTTTTCACTCTAACAGTACTTATGTGATTAGTAACACACTTTCAATTTTTCACATAATATTCTCTTTTGGAATGTATTTTCACAATTTAGATGGTCTTTTGACCCTTTTTAACAGCACCCTTAATACATATGTGGTGCTCATCTAGACCTTCATAGAATACCCATCAGGTCTCAAAAATGTTTCATTGATTGTAAGAAAAAGATTAGTAAAAAGTGTTCAGTACCAGTATAAAAGCTAAATCTTTGAATATATTACCATTATGAATTTAATTACAAAGATCAAAATACACTCATTGACAAAAAAAAAAGCACCCAGAAAAAATTCTGCAAAACGCAGCTTGCAATTATGTCTCAGTCAGACATGTAAACGATTACAGTTGTCATCTGATTGGACACTGGGTCTTGCCACAAGAGGCCATGAAAGTGCTTCCTGCGTTGCCCTATAAAGGCTCTCAGAGGCTACTTTGAGGGAATGCTGAATGCTATCTATGATGCACTTTGAAAACATTTTGCCCAATTACCAGACAGAGGGGGTGCAGCATTGGAATGAGAGAAGTAGGGTGGTCGTTTCAACAAATTGCCTGTCATCTGGGTTGTTCTGACGAAGCTGTTAGGAGGTGTCGGGAGCAGTGATTCTGTGAGGGCATGCCAACACAACAGACTCAGGATGGCCCAGACAGACCACAAGTAGAAAGGCGCATTTGATTAGCCAACAAGCACAAGCAGATCCAACATTTTTCTTGTCCACGATCCAAAGGTGGCACCTTTATTACAGAATGCCCTGTAGGTGTCCTGCCACTAAAACCCCCAATACTGTTGCCTTCTGTTGTGAACAATAAACCTGGACTGCTATGGACTGGAAACATGTCATAACTGTGTGATAACCATACCATGAATGTTCTAGGTTCTATTTGGGAACAGACAACGGCTGTGTTTGGAAACCTCATGGTGAGCGCATCAATCTTGCCTTTGCTCTGGAGGGACACGCTGCCTCAACTGCTAGTGTGATAATCTGGGAAGCCATTGCATACAAAAGTCTGTCACCCCTGGTAGGGATGAAAGGACATTAATAGCTCAGTAATTTGTGCCAGAAATCTTCTGGCACCATCTTGCATCTCATGGCAGGACCTCCACTAAGTTGCTCCACTTCCTTGGCCTGCCTGATGGTCAGATTTGTTGCCGATCGCGCATTTATGGGACCCGCTGGGATGCCAGCTTTGGCAACCTATAAGAATGCAGGATCTAGGAGCCCAGTTGTAACATCTATGGACATATGCACCGTATGATAACATATAGAGCCTATATATCTCCATGCCAAACCATATCTCATCATGTATCGAGATTAAAGCCTCCTTTGAATTACCGTATACATTTTTCCCGAAATAAGCTTATCCTTTCACTCTAATATTGCAATCACTTTCATATATCATCATTACATTCATAAAGTTTCATTCAATTCCAACTCCTCCCCCTCGGGGCATTATTTTTGGTTTGTCATGAGTGATGTTTTTGATTTTAAGAATTAATTTTTTTGGTGAGACCATTTGATTCCTGCATCGTTAGGTCTTCATTGTATTAGCCAGCTTAGAATGACCTGGATAAGTCAAACATTACCAAATTAACTATAATACATCATCTAAAATGTGCCCCTAGTCATTATGTGACAATACACTGACCCTGAAGATGTAGGGGCCAATTTATAATACGATCTAAAAGAAAAATGGCCTTTGCTACCCATACCAACCAATCACAGCACAGTTTTCAAGTTTACTTGAAAAATGAAGGCTGATCTTTGATTGGTTGCTATGGAAAACAAAGACTGGGTTTGTTTTAGACAGTTTTAAAAATATATGTCTCTTCGTTCTTAAAAACATAGCATTTTCTGACCTCTTTAACTTCATGCAGATGGGCAGGATTCTGGATCTTGGATCTTCGGGCGGCTGCGGGGGACTTGTGATGAGTGATGGAAACGACACTCGGGCCACTGTGTGTCAGGTGCCTTTGGCTCCCAGGGGATGAGGAATTGGTAGTTCCATGGGGAAGCAATGAAAAGCTTCTGGCTCTCTGAGACAATGAGCTCTACAAGAGGAATAGAGCAATGACACATTATTAGGAAGAATCATCTTGAGAGCTTAGATCAATCGCTTTATGTTTTCAGAGCCCCATGATACGCTGGGATTGACATTCCAGATTGATTCTTACACAGGTTTCTTCAGTAATTGTACATATTTTAAAGACGACATATAATATTATGTGACAGTGGGGAACACACATTTTCTCAGCACCAGCACATATATTAATCTTTTAAGAGGAAAATCAGCCCATATCTTCAATGATCCTATTCTCAGAGTGTCAAATTGTGAAGGTTAAAAGTAAAGGAGCAAGAAGAGCAAAAAAGTTTTAGCTGAGAACAGCAAATGCAGAGAACTTTTCCAACATGAAAGTGCAAATTTGATCTTCTATGTTCTTTGGAGAGTACTTGCCTGCTATTTATTTTCCTGAAGCCCCATTCAGATGGCTCTGTAGCATAGGCTTATTTTAGTTTCCATATTGTAGCAGCAAGATCTAAACCCCTCGGAGGTTCAAGTGAACCTTATAGTGACCTAAGTTTGGTTGACTTGAAACATGGAGGTTTGGGTTTTGCAGCTGTAATACAGATGCTAAAATTGTAGCTGTGTTACAGCCATCTGAATGAAGCCACAACCTTTGGTCCTAGACTCACTTTTAGCTCTGTTCCATTAAAGAGGTTGTGCGTGTTAAAGAGACACCGGTCACTGGGTTCCCATGCATAAAAATAAATCAGCAGTCACTCACCTCTCCCTGCCTGTTCGCCCCCGCCAGCTCCGGTCCCCCCTGTGATATCACTTTGTAAGCTTAGTCCGTTTACAAACAAGCTGCAGCAGTCAATGACAGCAATCAATGATTATGGCTGAGTGCTGCCATTGGGTATCAAACTACTAATGCACTTGTCCGTTAGTATGTATGTATGTATGTATGTATGTATGTATGTATGTATGTATTTCTCATGCTCCTGATGACGTCACAGCTCTACCCCCCAGTGGCTGAAGGACCTGCGGTCAGGTCACTGCTGTAGGAGGCGGCATTGTGCACTTTGGTAAAAGAGATCTGGAGGGCTGAAGGACCTGCGGTGATGTTACTGATATGGGAGGAGCCATTGTGCAGTTTGGTAGAAAGTACTGTATACTGGATAAGCCGCCAGCAGCCACAATGACCTGTGATGATGTCACAGTCACGTGATCACCTGTGTGGGTGGAGTCAGGGATCCTACGACCAAAGGCTGATCATTGCATTCAGGAGTCTGCAGACCTGGTGATGTCTGGATATCAGCATGTATGTGCCACAGCTGTGTGTGCATGACTCAGGATGCATGTAGCAGAGCTGTGTATGTAATGTGCTGTGTGTAGAACTGTGTTTGTAATGTGTGGGAATCAGGATGGATGTAGTAAAGCTGTGTGCGTAACGTGCTGTGTGTCATGTGTGGGGTCAGGATGAATGTGGTAGAGCTGTGTGTGTAATGTGCTATGTGTGGGGTCAGGATGGATGTAGTAGAGCTGTGTGTGTAATGTGCTGTGTGTGCAAAATGTGTGGGTTCAGGATGAATGTGGTACAGCGGTGTGTAATGTGCTATGTGTGCGGCCAGGATGGATGTGGTAGAGCTGTGTGTGCAATGTGCTATGTGCGTAATTTGTGGTGTCAGAATGGATGTATTAGGGATGTGTGTGCAATGTGTGGGTTCAGGATGGATGTAGTAGAGCTGTGTGTGTAATGTGTGGGATCAGGATGGATGTGGTAGAGCTGTGTGTGTAACATGATATGTGTGTAATGTGTGGGAATCAGTATGCATGTAGCAGAGCTGTGTATGTAATGTGCTGTGTGTGTAGAGCGGTGTTTGTAAGATCTAGGAATTAAGCTGCATATAGTAGAGCTGTGTGTGTAGTGTGGGGGAATCAAGATGGATGTAGTAGAGCTGTGTGTGTAATGTACTGTGTATAATGTGTGGAGTCAGGATGGATGTAGTAGAGCTGTGTGTGTAATGTGTGGGGTCAGGATGGATGTGGTAGAGCTGTGTGTGTAACGTGATGTGTGTAATATGTGGGAATCAAGATGCATGTAGCAGAGCTGTGTGTAACGTGTTGGAATCGGGATGCATGCAGCAGAGCTGTGTGTAATATGTGGGGTCAGGATAGATGTGGTAGAGGTGTGTGTAATGTGTGGGATCAGGATGGATGTGGTAGAGCTGTGTGTGTAACATAATATGTGTGTAATGTGTGGGAATCAGTATGCATGTAGCAGAACTGTGTATGTAATGTGCTGTGTGTGTAGAGCGGTGTTTGTAAGATCTAGGAATTAAGCTGCATATAGTAGAGCTGTGTGTGTAGTGTAGGGGAATCAAGATGGATGTAGTAGAGCTGTGTGTGTAATGTACTGTGTATAATGTGTGGGGTCAGGATGGATGTAGTAGAGCTGTGTGTGTAATGTGTGGGGTCAGGATGGATGTGTAGAGCTGTGTGTGTAACGTGATGTGTGTAATATGTGGGAATCAAGATGCATGTAGCAGAGCTGTGTGTAATGTGTTGGAATCGGGATGCATGCAGCAGAGCTGTGTGTAATATGTGGGGTCTGGATAGATGTGGTAGAGGTATGTGTAACGTGTGGGGTCAGAATGAATGTTACAGAGCTGTGTGTGTAATGTGTGAGATCAGGATGGATGTGGTAGAGCTGTGTGTGTAGTGTTGTGTTTGTAATGTCTGGGAATAAAGATGCATATAGTAGAGCTGTGTGTGTAGTGTGGGGGAATCAAGATGGATGTAGTAGAGCTGTGTGTGTAATGTGCTGTGTGTGTCATGTGTTGGATCAGGATGGATATAGCAGAGTTTTGTGTGTAATGTGTGGGAATCAGGATGCATGTAGCAGAGCTGTGTGAGTAATGTGCTATGTGTGTAATATGTAAAGTCAGGATGGATATGGAAGAGCTGTGTGTGTAATGCGTGGGGTCAGGATGGATGTAGTAGAGCTGTGTGTGTAATGTGTGGGGTCAGGATGGATGTGGTAGAGTTGTGGGTGTAACATGATGTGTGTAATGTGTGGGAATCAGGATGCATGTAGCAGATCTGTGTGTGTAGTGTGGGGAATCAAGATGGATGTAGTAGAGCTGTGTGTGTAATGTACTGTGTATAATGTGTGAGGTCAGGATGGATGTAGTAGAGCTGTGTGTGTAATGTGTGGGGTCAGGATGGATGTGGTAGAGCTGTGTGTGTAACATGATGTGTGTAATATGTGGTAATCAAGATGCATGTAGCAGAGCTGTGTGTAATGTGTTGGAATCGGGATGCATGCAGCAGAGCTGTGTGTAATATGTGGGGTCAGGATAGATGTGGTAGAGCTGTGTGTGTAATGTGTGGGGTCAGAATGAATGTTACAGAGCTGTGTGTAATGTGTTATGTGTGTAATGTGTGGGAATCAGAATGCATGTAGCAGAGCTGTGTGTGTAATGTGCTGTTTGTAATATGTGGGGTCAGGATGGATGTGGTAGAGCTGTGTGTGTAATGTACTGTGTGTAATGTGTGGGGTCATATTATAGAATGGTAGAGTTGAAAGGGACCTCCAGGGTCATCAAGTCCAACCCCCTGCTCAGGGCAAGATTAACTAAATCAACCCAGACAGATGTCTGTCCATCCTTTGTTTGAACACTTACATTAAAGGAGAACTCACCACCTCCCGTGGTAACCTGTTCCACTCATTGATCACCCTCACTATTGTCGGGGGTCCTTCCAAGGGGGACCAGATGCTAATGTTGCCTAGGTCCAAATTGGTATAAGCAATCAACGAGCGCTCGGAGAAGACACGCTGACCAGACAGAGTGTGATCAAAATGGCTTCTAGTTTATTGAAGCAAAAACATCATATTATATAGATCATAGACCACTGCCCAGTCAGGAAGGGCTTGTCTTGTGGTCAGCAAATAATTGCAAGAATACATTCCTTCTTAATGAGCTATTGTAAAGAGAAAAACTTGAAACAGAGCATCTTGTTACTTTACCACAAATGTCCTTGGTACACTAAGTCCGGGGAGAAGGACAGATAAGCAGACCTTGGATGTCTGAGACAAACTATATCCTGACCACCTGGTTCCCGCTTTCACTATCTAAGGCATACATTTATTTTTCTTACTATTTTGGTAGCTTAGAAACAAGATTAACCCCTTACACTATCTAATATCTAATTTGTGTCTCCTCCCTTTCAGTTTCATCCCATTGCTTCTAGTCTTTTCTTGTGCAGATGAGAATAGGGCTGATCCCTCTGCACTGTGACAGCCCTTCAGATATTTGTAGATGGCTATTAGGTCTCCTCTCAGCCTTCTTTTTTGCAAGCTAAGCATTCCCAGATCCTTTAACCGTTCTTCATAAGACATGATTTGCAGACCGCTCACCATCCTGGTAACTCCTCTCTGAACTTGCTCCAGTTTGTCTATGTCTTTTTTAAAGTGCGGTGCCCAGAACTGGACACAGTATTCTAGATGAGGTCTGACTAAGGAAGAGTAGAGGGGGATAATGACCTCACGTGATCTAGACTCTATGCTTCTCTTAATACGTTTAGATTTGTGTTTGCTTTTTTGGCTGCTGCTTCACATTGTTGACTTATGTTCAGTCTATGATCTATTAACCCCTTCCCGCTGCAGGGCGTAAGTTTACGTCCTGGCAGCCTGGTACTTCCCGCAACAGGGCGTAAACTTACGTCCTGGAGATAGCGCGGGATCACATAAGATCCCGCGCTCTCTCGCAGCGGGAGCCGGCTGTCAGTCACAGCCGGCGTCCCGCTGCAACAGCGAGGGGGCATCGGAGATGCATCCCCCGCTGTTAACCCCTTCCCTGCCGCTTTCTAAGTAGATCGCGGCAGGGAAAGAGTTCACAGAGGGAGCGCGGCTCCCTCTGTGTCTCCGGTCGGAACTCGCGATGTCATCGCGAGAGCCCGGCCTGTCACCATGGCAACAGGACGCCAGACACTGGCGTCCTGTATTGCCTGTGCCTATAATCGCTGTACAAGCGATAAGGCATGGCAGAGCAGTAGCTCTGCCATGCCTTATACCAGCAATCATCAGGGCAGTGGTTAAAGTCCCTCAGAGGGACACAAACAGTGTAAAAAAAACAAAGATTAAAAAAAGAATTTAAAAAAATGTTAAAAAAAAAAAGTTAAAAAAACCATTTTTTAATGCTTTTTCTCAGATTAGCATAAAAAAAAGGTAAAAAAAAATAAAACCCCACATATTTGGTATTTTCGCGTCCGTAACGACGCGTACAATAAGTTGCACATGCTTTTGACTGTGCACGGAGAAAAACGCTAAAAACCTGAGGCAAAATGCTAATTTTTAGCATTTTGCCTCACTAAAAACGCAATAAAAGTGATCAAAAAAGCCGTATGCACCCCAAAATGGTACCAATAAAATCTACAGCTCGTCTCGCAAAAATTAAGCCCTCATAGAGTGCCGTACATTAAAAAATAAAAAAGTTACAGGACTTTGAATGCAGCAATTTAGAAAAAAAAAAAAAAATTACCCAGAAAAAGGGTTTTTATTGCAGAAAAGTGGGAAAACCTAAAAAAAATGTAAGAATTTTGGTATCGTTGTAACCGTACCAGTCCGCAGAAAAAATGGAATGTCTCATTTATGCTGCATGAGTACCGCTGTAAAAAAAAAAAAAAAAAAATCTATGGCAGAATTGATGCGTTTTCTCTCCCTGCTATCATTAAAAAAAAAATAAAGTTTTACAATATAGTCTATGTACCCAAGAGTGGCACCGATAAAAACTACAGTTCGCCGCGCAAACAACAAGCCCTCATATGGCCGCGTCGACGGAAAAATAAAAAGGTTATGACTTTTGATAAACGGAGACGAAAATCCGCCAAAAATTGTTGCGTCCTTAAGCCCAAAATAGGCCATGTCATGAAGGGGTTAATATACCCAAGTCTTTTTCACATGTGCTGCTGTTTAGCCCAATTCCTCCCATTCTGTATGTGCTTTCTTCATTTTTCTTGCCCAGATGTAGGACTTTGCATTTCTCCTTGTTAAATACCATTCTGTTAGTCACTGTCCACTGTTCAAGCTTGTCTAGATCTTTTTGAATACTCTCTCTTCCCTAGTGTTAGCTATCCCTCCTAGCTTTGTATCGTCAGCAAATCTAATCAATTCCCCATCAATTCCCTCCTCCAGATCATTTATAAAAATGTTGAACACCACTGGGCCTAGACAGAGCCTTGTGGTACCCCACTTGATACATTCTTGTGAATACATGTGAATCAACTACCAGTTGCCTTGCCAATCCCACATTTGATGATTTTTTTTCAAAAGGAATGGTATGAGGTATGTTGTCAAATGCTTTACTAAGGTCAAGATAAACTATATCCACCACATTTGCCTGATCAACCCAGTCGGTGATACTGTCATAGAAGAGATCAGGATGGATGTAGTAGAGATGTGTGTAGTGTGCTGTGTGTGTAATGTGTGGGGTTAGGATGGATGTAGTAAAGCTGTGTGTGTGATGTGCGGGAATCAGGATGGATGTAGTAGAGCCGAGTGTGATGTGTGGGGATCATAATGGATGTACAATGTAAAAGTGCTGTTTGTGTAATGTGCTGTATGTGTAATTTGTGGGAATCAAGATGGATGTAGTAGAGCTGTGTGTGTAATGTGTTGTGTGTGTAATGTTTGGGAATCAGGATGGATGTAGTAGTCTGTGTCATGTGTGGGGATCATAATGAATGTACCATGTAGCACAGCTGTGTGGCACATTGCACCATCAGAAACACTGGTACTATAATTTCCTAATAATTACTAGTCATAGCATATTTACAGGCTGCTGTGACATCCTGTAAACAGACAGCAAAGACCTGAGCCTGTGGCAGGGGATGAGTGTAGAGCAAAGAGAAGCAAGTAACTGCTTAATCTTATACCATGGGGTACCCTGTGACAGGGGTTTCCTGAACTTCGACAAGCCCTTAAAGTGACACAACAAGTGACTACCACACAACTGTAATGTCCACTTGTGTCTCTTTCATAAACTGGATTGCCATTCCATCCTTGCTTCTCTCCCTCCTAATGCTATACACAGGAGCAGCCCTTATTCAGATTGCCAGCTGTGTAGGAGCAAACTATCTGCAATCTAATCGCAATGCATCTTAACTTCTTCACCTTCTACTGGGAAATGGAGTCAAATGGGGTTGGCGAACCAAGCATTTATTGGTTTCTGTGTTACTTGTAGTGCGATCAAGCTTATCCGATGACCACTTTATGAGGATAATACATCCACTATAAATACTTTATTGTGTTATATTATGAAATTGTGATGCTTGTCCTGCTCATGAGGGTGGGAGAGAGAGGGTGGGAGAGAGAGAGGGTGAGAGATCTCCCTCTCGTTTTCCCCCGGCACCAGAATCTTTGCAGGCGAGCAGGCAGGTACTCGGTAAGGACAATATTCGCTTGAGTATCTGTCCTTACCGAGTACGCTCGCTCATCTCTAAAAAAAAACCCCATCTATCTCATTAGCCTTAAGCCATTATTTTGTGATATAGGAGGTAAAAATAAAATGCCCTGAATATCTTTTAGTAAACAACCACCATGAACGGACACGGCTACATCAGTCCTCAACTGCAAGGAACTTGCAAACAGCAACTCCCACCTCTGCTTTCCAGACTCTTGTGAGTATGACTAAATGAGGGGGGGGGGGTCCAAGTTTCCTACCCTTTTTCCTTCATATTTCAAAATTAATTTGTGTTATCTGTATATAACACAAATACATATGTGGATACATATTCTGCAGCGCTGTACATAACTTGAAATTTCGTTCTGTCCCCACAGGGGCTCAAAATGTAACATTCGCCTACTAGCATGTATTTGGAGTGTAGGAAAAACCCAGAGGAAACCCATACAAACAGGGGAAGAATATTTTCATACACTATTATCCGCAAAATGTATCAAACCCAACATTTATTCACAAAATTAGAAGGGAAAAAAATGTGAATATGATGTTATAGCACCTACAATATTTGGGCTATTATAGTCATTCATTGGGTAAATGTGTTAAAAAATGGAACTGTCACCATGACAATGTCCCTGCAATACTATAAAGGGTGAATAGATGAAGAGAGACATATTCCAATAATTATCATCTCTAAACTCACATACTCCCCTGCAGTAAGCAAGCAAACCACCTGTGCTCTGTAGGCAAATGCATCTAGAAGCCCACCGTACTGATTGTCAATGCTTGGGAGACCAGCGGGTGCATTACAAAGCAGAGCGTGGTGAAGGAGTGAATATGAGCTCAGAGAGAAGAATCCTTGGAATCTTGTCTCCATGCATTATATTAGTTCAGTAGATTAGTGACATCTCTTTTCAAAGAGGGGGGAAAGGGACTTGTTATTTGTATAGCTCCAACTTATTCTGCAAGGCCTTCAGGTAATCCATTTATTACCCCCCACCAAGCTGGGTTCTCATTTTAAATCAACCTCAGAAGGATGGAAGGCTGAGTTAACCTTGAGTCAGCTACCTGAGCCTTCCGGATCGAACCTGCAACCTTCAGGTCGTGAGCGAGAGCTTTACTGCTGCCTTAACACTCTGCGCCACACGAGGCCCCTATATAGATTACAGTGGTCAGTATGTTTATTGACATCAGGACTGTACACTTTTCACAAAGAATACGTGCTCCATAGTAAAGTCATGGTAACACCAATGTTATTAAAGGGGTTGTCCGGCGAAACAAAGTGGGGTTATACACTTCTGTATGGCCATATTAATTCACTTTGTAATGTACATTGTGCATTAATTATGAGCCATACAGAAGTTATAAGAAATTTTTCACTTACCTGCTCCGTTGCTAGCGTCCTCGTTTCCATGGAGCCGCCTAATTTTCAGCGTCTAATGGCCAAATTAGACGCGCTTGCGCAGTCCGGGTCTTCTTCTTTTCTCAATGGGGCTCCGTGTAGCTCCGCCCCGTCACGTGCCGATTCCAGCCAATCAGGAGGCTGGAATCGGCAATGGACCGCACAGAAGCCCTGCGGTCCACCGAGGGAGAAGATCCCGGCGGCCATCTTCAGCAGGTAAGTAAGAAGTCACCGGAGCGTGGGGATTCAGGTAAGCGCTGTCCGGTGTTCTTGTTTAACCCCTGCATCGGGGTTGTCTCGCGCCGAACGGGGGGGCTGTTGAAAAAAAAAAAACCCGTTTCGGCGTGGGATAACCCCTTTAACTTAAACCCACAAAAATCGAGATACGTTAATATGAGAGCAATGACCCCAAGTGAAAGAGGAGGAAGGATACCATACCTAAGGCTCAATTTACACTTGAGTTTTTACAAAGGGATACTTTTTTTTCTACACAACTCTACAATTGGCAAATTGTTATCAGTTTGTATCGGCTTTCAAATCCATCATTCACAGATCTCAAAACTAGACACAAAAAGAAAACGTGTGGGCCTGGTTTTTAAGACCAAAAGTCTAAAATCTAATTATATAAGCACGAACAAAAGTATAAATGTACACCTTAAGATGACTAGATCAAAAACAGAATTTAAACATTTTCATTAATGGGGAAAAAAAAAAATAATAGTAAAATAGAAAGCAATGAGTCGGAAGAAGCGAACAAGGTCATCTGCTAGCATGGGAGCTAATAAATATGGCTCCACACGGCCGATCAATTATGAATGGGAGAAGAAGAAAATTATAAAATGGCTATTAGGCCAATACTAAGAAGAAGGAAGATTGACAGCAAAGGAATGATGAGGATAGGCTAACAAGGCGGACATAATAAGAAATTACCTTTTTAATCACTCCAGGTAATGTAACAGAGGACCATGTTAAAGTCAGAGACAAACAATGCGGTGACTGCAGGCAGTAAGCATCACACAATAACCAATCAGGATAAGGCTTCGTGTATTATGATTGAGCAACTGAACTTATAAAGAGAAATGAAACAAAAGATCATAAAAAGACAATTAAAAGCGTAAGAGAATGTAAAATAGTGCAGCACATCCTGGGGTAAGATCTTCAAAATTACAAAGCTGCCATAATTTGAGACTAAAAGCAAAACAGGCGTCCATTAACGTGTGGAATATTATATGATCTTTGCTAACATGAACACTAAAAAAATTAATGTGAAAAATCAAATCAGTGCCGCGGGCCGTGGGGCAGGATATTATACATCATGCTCACACAAATGTTTTCACTCCATGTACAAAGCATCCACCAGCCCCTATGTAGACGTGAGGGGTATGCAGGTCATTCCTTAACGGAATTGTATCGAAAACCATAATTAACTACGCTTATGAGCTCAGAGGTATTCGACAAAGAAACAGACATTTCTATTATATGGAATCTTACTAGTGACATATGTATGGGATACATTGGCATATGTTGGGGCTTTACATTCAGTGCATACATCAAAAGGTTTCCCAGGTGAATGCACCGAATGTAAAACTCCAATTGCTATCTATCTATCTATCTATATATATACACACACATACACACACACACACACACACCCCTACGCATCTAATTTTTTTTGAGGCTGCAGTCATTAAATTAGCTAATCTATCAAGTTATACAAAACTGCATATAATTCTCTGAAGTTTCCAATAAGACTGCAAAAGAATTTTAATTATATTGGTTAATAGATGTCATTTACCAGCTAATTCAGCTTCGGTTATTACCGATTCCATCAACGTAGAAGAAAATTCTGTTGTAACTGTATTAGAAATTACTCTTGTGGCCATTAGAACAAGACATTACAAAAGTAAGGGTGTCACTCTATATAATATACAACATAGTGACGGGCACAATGGAGAAGAATGTCCCCTGCCCACAGAAAGAAGGCCTAGAGCACATATGCAAGAACAGTCAGGGGTGCGGTTGAGGGGAGTGACATTTGGTATATCATGTGCCGTGTGCCAAGTGTGGGTGCTGGACGAACCAAAGTACGTAGAAACAAACGTAGGGCCGTAAGCTGAATCTTCACCAGACTTGCAGCTAAACTTTCCTTTATCTAAGGCATTGACTGCAAGAAACGTCAAAGCTTTGGAATACTTTGTACAACCTGGAGGCTAGCTACAAAATGACATGCACTCAGGATAGCCTCATAATCGTAGGATAGAACAAATATTGTAAAAGCTGAAATCATGGTCGTCTGCAGAAATTGAGATTTTTTTCCTTCAAAAAACAGTCAATAAGCATTGTTTGCAAAAGTTATTGTTTTGTTTGAAAGCGTAAGAAGTCGAAGACCAACCACTGATTGGGTGCATGGTCTGGAAAATGTACCATTCTTACTCAATCAGTTGGCATTAAATTCATGTAGTAATTAGCACCACAGGAGGTTGGACTGTAGAGAAGTAGTCATCATGAGAGCTGATGAAAATTACGAAGGAACAGGCATGATTTATTCACTAGTTTACCTAAAGTGAACATTAGATTGAAAATGGATTGTTTTCCAATGTTTTATATGTAGGAGATAACTAGCAGCAGAATTATTGGAATCCCCACAATGTATCAACTGGATGACAAGTGACTACACATGTAGCCAGCATAAGCCTTATTCAAAGAGGGATTACCGTAAATAGTAGAAATATATATTTATATAGACACACTTTTATGGTGTGCAGATTAATACAGACAACGCACTGCAGATTTTTGTACTTTCATCAATTTTTTAAAAATACAAGCCTGCTTGCTTTACCAAGATACGATCTCTACCTGTCTTGAATACCGGTGCTGTCAGACGAATTAGAATATATTTGGTGATCTGGAACTACACAAAGTCTCCATTACAACACAGAACTTGACAAAAATTACAATCTGAAATGTTATCAGAAACTCAGTAGTACAGCTCCAATGTCAAATGTTCATAGCGGCGCACAGAAGTCGGGCCATTAAACATAATCTTTAATGCACATTAACATTATTATTATTTTTTTTTTTAAACTACTGTTAGGTTCCTTTTAAAGGTGACGTATTATCACTTTCCAGCATGAGGAACCAAGCCAGCAATAGAGTACTGACCTACGGTTCTTCCAAACACTTTTGTTATGGCTGCCAATAAAAGCATACCTGAAGAATCGGCATTTAAATAAATTCCGCATGCAAATTAGGCAGAATGGTCCAGTGAGGAGGCGTGACCGTCTCTGCTGGCTGGAGGCATTTCTCCTAAACTCGCCCCCTTCTGCTCCTACGAGCAATACGTCATCCACAGATCGCAGCAAATCTCACGCACGCTCCGTGATTTCCCTAACTGGTGCATGCGCAAATGAGTGCGCTGAAATTGTTCACAAGAGGCGCAGATTATCTGCACATGCGCCGGTCAGCAACCTCACAATACGTGCATGAGATTTGCTATGATCTGTGGATGACGTACGGTTCATAGAAGCGCAGAAGGGTATATTTAAAGGGCAAAACCTCAAGCAAGCAGAGAGAGTCTGGTCTGCCAACCGGACCGCTCCGCGTGATTCGCATGTGGCACGGAAATTTTAAAAAAGTGTGGATTCTTCAGTCATGCTTTTATTAGGAGCCATAACAAAATAAGGTTTTGAAACAATTGTAGGTCAGTATTCTATCGTTGGGCTTGGAGTAATATCCTAATTAGTCATGACAGGTTGTCTTTAAGGCATTATTCTCTTAAAGAAATAATAATCACTGCCTTTGAAGGAAGAGACCACAAAGATGATAGCAAATACAGGAGAAAATTTATATATATATATATATATATATATATATATATATATATATAAATAATGTATTTATTTTAATTGCTCTAAGTTCATTATAAAGCCTTCGTTGGCAATTTTGTCAGGTCCAGACACATTGGATTCCATAGTGTGCCAGATCTGGTGAAGCATCTTGGTTTCCATCATGAATGGTAGTCATGATGCTTATTGGAACAGAGTCTTACATGATTAAATCTGGATTTTATGCTTTACATCACAAGAAAAAATCCAGTTCTGATGAGTACAAGTAGACGTTTTAGGCTATAGACCTTTATATCCACTGTAAATTAGCCCATTCCTCAAGCCTGTTGCCTTGCGAGCGGTAATACCAGTGGTATGAATCAGTTCCGTTGTGTGACAAGTGAAGTAAAATAACTTGCTAATAAATAGATTTCAGTGTCGCAGATTGTTGTCTGGGTTGCGGATTAGATATATCAACATGTCGCTGACAGTTCTCCCATTTAGGAAGTCTGCTCTCTGTGACAGCCTCCAGGCAAACCCATTTATTTCAATAGTAAAAAGATCACTGGAAGAAACTACAGAACAAAAAAGTCATAGACATCGTATGTCTTACATCATAAAAAGGTTAAAGGAGTTGTCCGGGGTCAGGAAGCCGCTGTCACCAGGTCCCCAATGTGTTAAAATAGCAAAATCCGTGGTTACTCACCTCACCCTATGCCAGTGGCTCCGGTCTCCCTGTGACATCACTTTACCGGCAGCAGTCAGCCTGAACCAGCCTACAAACAAGCTGCAGCAGGCTAAAGCCGCCTACAAACAAGCTGCAGCAGGCTAAAGCCGCCTACAAACAAGCTGCAGCAGGCTAAAGCCGCCTACAAACAAGCTGCAGCAGGCTAAAGCCGCCTACAAACAAGCTGCAACAGGCTAAAGCCGCCTACAAACAAGCTGCAGCAGGCTAAAGCCGCCTACAAACAAGCTGCAGCAGGCTAAAGCCGCCTACAAACAAGCTGCAGCAGGCTAAAGCCGCCTACAAACAAGCTGCAGCAGGCTAAAGCCGCCTACAAACAAGCTGCAGCAGGCTAAAGCCGCCTACAAACAAGCTGCAGCAGGCTAAAGCCGCCTACAAACAAGCTGCAGCAGGCTAAAGCCGCCTACAAACAAGCTGCAGCAGGCTAAAGCCGCCTACAAACAAGCTGCAGCAGGGTAAATCCAGTGACAGCACTCAGGGATCATGGCTGAGCGCTGTAATTGACTGCTATAGGAGGTTTATGGGATGTTACAATAAACTGTAAAGAAAGGACAGCGGAGACCTGAGGCGGCAGCAGGGGACAAGCTGGTAGAAGAGAAAGGCGAGTTACCGCCGATTTGTTATTTTGGGTTTAAGCTGTTTGTTACATTTTTAAACCTAACATACAAAGGTAAACAGAGGTACAGGTACAATATATATCTTTTAGGACATGGCCTTGAATTCCACGGAAAGAGTTGTACCAAATAGTTCTTATAGTCCGTCTGTGTAACTTTCTAGCTTTTTGAATAGTCCTTCCAATACCACAACAGCATGCATGTAACAACTGAAAAAAAAGGTTAGATTATGGCTCTCAGCCTTTTCTTTGGTAACCGGATGTAGAGGTACCTTTTATGCTAGGAGTCTCTTTGCTGGAGCAAATTGCTCATAATGAAGTTATTTGTCATGTATATTCACTTCAGTGGATTATCGCTTTGCAGCCAGGACTAATTTGTTAGTTTAGCCCCTTATCACCACAGTACATAAGGTTAGGTCATGGGGGAGAGAGCGGGGGAGAGAGCGGGGGAGAGAGCGAGACATGAACCAAGAAAAAAAAAACAAAAAACCTCGGGACCCGGCGTCCCACATATGGGGTTCGTTGCTCTCAAATTGTACGACAAGTTCAACTCGAATAACGCGGACCCAAGCATTTGGGTGCTCGCTCATCTCTAATAGTGTCATTTATGCTGTATGATGGACGCTGTAAAAAAAAAAAAAAAAAAGGCAGAATTGATGCATTTTCTCTCCCTGCTCTCAAAAAAAATGAATACAATTTCTGCAATACATTATATACACAAAAAAAAAAATTATACAAATAAAAACTAAAGGTCACAATGAAAAAAAAAAGGGCCTCGTACGTCCGCATCAACTGAAAAACAAAAGTTATGGCTTTTGAAAAGTGGAGAAGAAAATCACCAAAAAATCGTTGTGTCCGCAACGCCAAAACAGGCCATGTCCTTAAGGAAGTAATGCATGGGGCACACGGGGTTTCATTAACTCTGACTACCCCTTTAAGAGGGAGCAATCACTTATATCAAAATACTACTAGTGAGTAGTCCATCACCGATTTGAATAACACAGGACACTTGTGACCTTCAAATACCCTTGAAAAAGACATGTTCCATTTCTCATACATTTTTTTAATGGTTTTATAAATGAAAGGACAGAACAGTAATAGATCCAATCACTTGATGTATAAGTATAGTGTGATAGCAACAAAACCACAGAAGATTCTAGACAACATGGTGGCATTAGTAAATAAATACATCTGAATCTATGGAGAACGCTGGTGAGTCCACAACTTTCTCGAATGAGGTTATTTTTCCCAAAGCCCGCATGCACAGACTACTACATGATTTAAAACCATATTTAGCTTGTGCTTATTCCACAGACTTGTCACAAATCCTCTCGGGGGCACAAACCAGAGAGCAGGCTTATTTTCCCAACATTGACATGCCTGCCTAATTTGTATGTAAATTTTCAGCTCTCCATAACACAATCAAGATCACATTCATTCATAAATCAGCTTTTGTAAGGCGCTATAATTGGCGTCAATGAAGTGAATGTCAAATACAAAGAGATGCCTCAGAATTACGGCAGGAGTCCGTCACAGCAGACCATGGAATTCAGACCAATTCAACATTTTTATTCTCCCTTCTAAATAACACCCTACATACTAAGAACATTACAGAGAAGTTGCTGGAAGATGGATGGTTGTACCGGTAATATATGAACGAGTCACAGCTTCGTATAACACGCGGATCGTACATGGAAGTAGGTTTTGCTGCTGGTGGGCTATATGTGAATATAAAAAATTCTACAAAAAAATTCTACAAAAAAATCAAATGAAATAAATACGATTGCAAGAAAAGGTAAGTGATCCCTGTAGAGTTACTGGAGTCTCTGCAATCATCTCTAAGGGTACTTTTACTTTGGACGATCAAGCACAGATGCCCAACAGGTCATCCCAGCAATAATCGTTCCTGTGCTATTAGACCAGCATCGCTGAGTGAATGGAGGCGATCATAGGTGAACGACTGCCTGTTGAGACGCCGCACCGATTCCACGCTGCCCAAGGGTCGTACCGCTTCCACGCTGCCCAGGCGCCCCACAGCTTCCACGCTGCCCAAAGCGTCGTACCGCTTCCACGCTGCCCAAAGCGTCGTACCGCTTCCACGCTGCCCAAAGCGTCGTACCGCTTCCACGCTGCCCAAAGCGTCGTACCGCTTCCACGCTGCCCAAAGCGTCGTACCGCTTCCACGCTGCCCAAAGCGTCGTACCGCTTCCACGCTGCCCAAAGCGTCGTACCGCTTCCACGCTGCCCAAAGCGTCGTACCGCTTCCACGCTGCCCAAAGCGTCGTACCGCTTCCACGCTGCCCAAAGCGCCGTACCGCTTCCACGCTGCCCAAAGCGTCGTACCGCTTCCACGCTGCCCAAAGCGTCGTACCGCTTCCACGCTGCCCAAAGCGTCGTACCGCTTCCACGCTGCCCAAAGCGTCGTACCGCTTCCACGCTGCCCAAAGCGTCGTACCGCTTCCACGCTGCCCAAAGCGTCGTACCGCTTCCACGCTGCCCAAAGCGTCGTACCGCTTCCACGCTGCCCAAAGCGTCGTACCGCTTCCACGCTGCCCAAAGCGTCGTACCGCTTCCACGCTGCCCAAAGCGTCGTACCGCTTCCACGCTGCCCAAAGCGTCGTACCGCTTCCACGCTGCCCAAAACGTCGTACCGCTTCCACGCTGCCCAAAACGTCGTACCGCTTCCACGCTGCCCAAAACGTCGTACCGCTTCCACGCTGCCCAAAACGTCGTAACGCTTCCACGCTGCCCAAAACGTCGTACCGCTTCCACGCTGCCCAAAACGTCGTACCGCTTCCACGCTGCCTAAACGTCGTACCGCTTCCACGCTGCCCAAACGTCGTACCGCTTCCACGCTGCCCAAAACGTCGTACCGCTTCCACGCTGCCCAAAGCGTCGTACCGCTTCCACGCTGCCCAAAGCGTCGTACCGCTTCCACGCTGCCCAAAGCGTCGTACCGCTTCCACGCTGCCCAAAGCGTCGTACCGCTTCCACGCTGCCCAAAGCGTCGTACCGCTTCCACGCTGCCCAAAGCGTCGTACCGCTTCCACGCTGCCCAAAGCGTCGTACCGCTTCCACGCTGCCCAAAGCGTCGTACCGCTTCCACGCTGCCCAAAGCGTCGTACCGCTTCCACGCTGCCCAAAGCGTCGTACCGCTTCCACGCTGCCCAAAGCGTCGTACCGCTTCCACGCTGCCCAAAGCGTCGTACCGCTTCCACGCTGCCCAAAGCGTCGTACCGCTTCCACGCTGCCCAAAGCGTCGTACCGCTTCCACGCTGCCCAAAGCGTCGTACCGCTTCCACGCTGCCCAAAGCGTCGTACCGCTTCCACGCTGCCCAAAGCGTCGTACCGCTTCCACGCTGCCCAAAGCGTCGTACCGCTTCCACGCTGCCCAAAGCGTCGTACCGCTTCCACGCTGCCCAAAGCGTCGTACCGCTTCCACGCTGCCCAAAGCGTCGTACCGCTTCCACGCTGCCCAAAGCGTCGTACCCCTTCCACGCTGCCCAAAACGTCGTACCGCTTCCACGCTGCCCAAAACGTCGTACCGCTTCCACGCTGCCCAAAACGTCGTACCGCTTCCACGCTGCCCAAAACGTCGTACCGCTTCCACGCTGCCCAAAACGTCGTACCGCTTCCACGCTGCCTAAACGTCGTACCGCTTCCACGCTGCCCAAAACGTCGTACCGCTTCCACGCTGCCCAAAACGTCGTACCGCTTCCACGCTGCCCAAAACGTCGTACCGCTTCCACGCTGCCCAAAACGTCGTACCGCTTCCACGCTGCCTAAAACGTCGTACCGCATCCACGCTGCCTAAACGTCGTATCGGTTCAACACTGCCTAAACGTCGTACCGGTTCAACACTGCGTCTATGATTGCAATTGTAAGCGATAGTGCAGTGCATTGCAATACAGATGTCCTACAATGCATTGTCATAACTGCTATGGTTCAAGTCCCCTGCAGGGATATAAAAAGTGTAGAAAAAAAAATTGCAAAAAAAAGTTTAAACATTTTTGGCGCCATTTACCCTATTGGTATAAAAAAAATAATTTTTAAATACAAACACTTTTGGTATTAAATCTGTAACAACCTATACAATAAATTGAACACACTATTTATCATGCACAGTAAAAAATAAAACCTAAAAAAAACATTAAGTTTTAATTATTTTCTTAATTTTGCCTCCCAAAAAATGCTATACAAAGTGATCAAAAAAGCTAAAACGTACCCCAAAATGGTTCCAATAAAAATAATACAGTTCGTCGCTAAAAAACAAGCCCTCACAGAGTTATGTCCACGGAAAAGTATAAAGGTTTTAGGACCTTGAATGCAGCGATGTAGAAAAAAATATAAAATTTCCAAAAAAAAAGGGCTTTTATTGTAGAAAAGTCGAGAAACCTAAAAGGAAATAATAATTTTAGTATCGTCATAATCGAAATGACCCACAGAAAAAAATGTATCATGTCATTTATGCTGCATTATAAACGCTGCAAAACAAACTGCAGAATTAATGAGTTTTCTTTCTCTGCTCCTAAAGAATAAAAAAATAAATAAAATAGGTTTTACAATATGGTATATGTACTTAAAAATAGTACCAATAAAAACTACAATTTGACACGCAACAAGCATGCCGTCATACGGCTATGTCAACGGTGAAAAAAAAAAATTAAATATTTTTAAAAATATGACTTTTGAAAAGGGTAAATGAAAAAAAAATCACAATAAAAATCGTTGCGTCCTTTTGCCCAAAATAAGCCATGTCCTTAAGGGGGTAAATGAATTGTGGCCCGATGAGATCTATAATTCTGACTTTAATAATCTCACTAAACGAACAACACACAAACTTAGCAATTGTTAAACATCCACATCACAGGGAGAAAAAGTAAAAAAGTAAAAAAGCTCCCTCTACACAGGACAACTATCTGGCGCATTGGCCCCCGGAAGCCATCCCAGCAACTATCGCGCCCATGCTTTTATACAGGAGTGGTAGTTGTTCTATTCATGGAGGCCCTGTGCACCAGGGATCGTTTTGGCCTGCTTATCTCCATTCACAGTAAACAGGCAGTCGCTCAAAGACTGAGTGACTCCAGTTTTAGGTGAGCTAAAAACCAAACCACTCCAACAAATGAGCAATCTGTTGCTCAGTATCCTGCTGGCGGCCGCTTGTACAAAGGACAACTATAGCCTGAATTTGCCATTTCCAGCGATAATTCAGGCAATAATCGCCCTGTGTAAAAAGAAAAATTAAAAAAAAAAAGAACTTAGGTGAATCTCTGTGTGAGTGACTTCTTCAAAAGGTAATTGACAAAGGTATTTCAATTAGGGAAGTGATATTAGAAGTGTGAATTTCACAGGTCCCTCTTCCATTAAAAGTCATACAAAGGGAGGTTACTGGTAATCTGTTTTTCTTAAGAAAGATTAGTTAGAGTGAACCATGCTTCCATTCAAATAATTCTTAGGACTTCTTACAGAGATGCATGAATTAGGCTTCAAAAGCATAAAAAGCTTTGTGTTCATCAATCCACAGATCGACAAATATGGAATATACAAATGGAGATAGTTGCTGTCCCTAGAAGCGGGCATTCTGTTAAAGAACACTTCAGGAACACAATGGGAAACCAGAAAGCGGTGAGAAAAAAACCCAAAAGTGTAACAGCTAAAGACCTACAGAAGACACTATAAATGCCAAAATCCCCAGTTCATGTATCCACTATTACAGAATTACTGAACAGGAATGATCTTCATGGAAGTACACCACAAAAAGAAGTTACTGTCCTCAAAACAGATTTTAGCCCATCTCAAGTTTGCCTCAGACCACGACCACCTAGACGTTCCACAGGGCTTCTGGAAAAATGTTCTATGTGAGACAAAAATTGAACTTTTTAGCTCAAATCCACAATGCTGTTTCTAAACAAAATATGCATATCAACAACACCAAAACCTCATCCCAACTGTAAGGTATGGGAGAGGGAGCATCATGGTTGGGGGCTGGTTTGCTGCCTCAAGGCTTGGTTGCCCTGCAGTCATTGAGGGAACAATGATGTCTACGGTGTATACAAACAATGGTGACAGTCCATGACTCACGTTGAAGAGATAATGAGTGATGCAAAAAGACAATGCCCCAAAGTACACAAGTAAATCAACTAAAGAATGACTGACATGGTCATCTCAAAATACACCATTTTGTTATCAGAGTCCTGACGTAAAATCTATTCAAATGCTGTGACCTGACCTGAAAAGGGCTGTGCATACAAGGCATCCCAGAAATACTAATACTAAAATACTAAATGTGCGTACAGGACTTGTGATGTCACTGTCACTTAGGATGAAGGACCTTTGATGAGGTCACAGTCGTGTGATCAGGGGCGGAGCATGTAAGTCACTCACAAACCCACTCACTCATGCACAAATGGACAGGTGGTCGTCAGTAGTTTGATAGTCTTTATAGGCCTGGCAGTCACAACATGGTTTAGTTTATTAAGACATCACTTAAAACAAGACAAAAACTCTGCATTTCTCTCTTTATACCTCTGCAATACGGCCTCCTCTCCATGGCAGTGATTTCGCCAACGGTAAATCACTGGCGACTCACGCCGTCTGAAGCTTTCCATAGCATTGCTATGGAAAGCGCCACCCTCCTGTCCACGAGCGGAGAATCATTGCGATTCTCCATTCATGGCTGGCTATTCACAGCATGCTGCGAATTCCCCCAATTCTCCGCAGTCAGCCTATCTGTCAGATTAGTCTGGCTGCAGAGATCCGTCTGCAGCTCCTGCTCCCGGGCGGCGGCGGCTCCCGCGGCGGGATACCGCAACCCCCGTAGACAGGGGGTCTAAAGGTTAACTTTCATACTGCAAGTTTTCTTTTTGCATACAGAGATGTAATTATAGGGGGTGCAATGGTACCACCTTGGCTCTTGTGCCTGAGGGGTTCTAAAGGTGCCTCTCCCACAAAAAATTTGCAAACCTATTTACTGTTTACTTATGTCCAAGCACTTAAGTGATCTGCTGCTGTATCTTGTGTTTGTTTGCACCCTGTTTGCATAGGCTGGCCAGTGTTGTTTGCATTGCACCTTTGGAGTTGTGACTGCCTTAATTTTGGCCATGCACTCATCTGTCCAAGGCTCTAAATTAAAGCAGAGTGCAACTGGCTCCTACCTATTCAGTTTATTTTGTAGGCCTAGGCCCATGATGGGTAGCTCTGTTAGTGCAGAGGGTCATCATGTAATTGGCAAATAAGCTCACATAATTTGATTAAACTGTATGGCAAGAACCCCAAATGTATATGTATAGTAAATAGAGCAGTAAAGGTGGTTTCATACCTGCTCCCTGGATTCCGCTTTCCTGCTCTGTTCGAGGACTGAAGACTGAAGAGCTCCAACCCAGGACAAAACCAAATAGTGCCGACCAGACCCCATTGACTATAATGGGGTCCGTTCAGTTTCCTTTCAGCTGCCTGGCTTTGAACCGGAAGGGAAAGCTCTGCATGCAGCGCCTCTTCCTTCCGGTATTTTAAGCCAGATCTGCGTCAAAACCGCCAACCAGAAGTTCCAAGGCAGATGTGAAACCACGCTGATACATTTCACAATAACCCAATGCTTATGTGTGCCTTACCACTTAATATGCTGCTGTATCCTATGTTCCTTTGCTGTAGTGTTTCAGCTATAACAGTCTACACCTACATGTTTTATTTCATTGTGTGTGGATGTGTTGACCTACTTTGTATTTTTGCATCTGCCACGAAATAGGACATCAGTAGTTATGTTGGGTGACAAGGACGCATCGGTGGCTCCACATTTGTATATTTTTGGTCTAGTGCCCTGGACCCTTGAACTACTGCAACATTCAGCTGTATCTGTATCCTTAGGACATGCATATAGTTAAATACAAAGCTGGGAGCCTATATTCCTAGCAACTACGCCCATAAGAGTTGTTGGCTAGAGATGAGCGAGCACCAAAATGCTGGGGTGCTCGTTGCTCGAGTCGAACTTTCTGCGATGGTCGAGAGCTCGTTTCGAGTAATGAACCCCATTGAAGTCAATGGGTGACTTGAGCATTTTTGTATATGACCGATGCTCCGCATAGGTCTTCAATTGTGACACTCTGGAAAACATCCGAAAGTCATGGAAACACCACAGAAATGGATAGGGAAGGGCAGGGGCATCATGCAGGGCTGCATCTCAGGCTCCCAGGTCTCACTATTAAGCCACAATAGGGGCTAGAGTCTGCCCCCCCCTAACAATTTTTATTTCGGACAAACCCTCATTAGCAAGGCACACCTTAGCTAATCACCACACTACCTGCAAACAAGGACAATCACTGCCAGCGGGACACACCGCTGCCTCTCCTCCAGGGTTACATGCTGCCCAACCCCCCCCCGCACGACCCTGCATCCGCAGCGCACACAAAAGTGCCCCTGCCCAGCCTTCAGCTGCCCTCATGCCACATGCTGGCTTCATAACCACACCACCCTCCTGTCTATTTATAAGTGCGTCTGCCATGAGGAGGAACCAGAGGCACACACTGCAGAGGGTTGGCAGGGCCAGACAGCGACTCTTTGCGAAAGGGGTGGGCGATAGCCCACAATGCTGTTGAGAATCGATGATAAATTGACATACAATCATCATTCCTATCCCGTGCCACCTCAGTCGCAAAAATGTCACGAGCCGCAAACATGGGCATAAAGGGGACTCAGGTGCCAGACCAGCACTTCTACACATCTCCACAATGTAGCAATACTCGGTGTGGGAAGTATGTGAGCGGGCCCTTGGTCAGCCTCTGTCCCAGCAAACACCTTGTGTGGCCCAATGTGCTGCGAGTGACATAGCAATGGGGAATCAGTGTGTCCACACACTACTCATTCTGTTTGGGTGTCGGATACCTCATTGACAACGCAAGGAGAAAGCCCTCTGCACTCTGCACCCTACCCAAGTCAGTCAGTGTCTTTGTGCCAGACAGGTAAAACACCGCTATGGGAAGTCTGTGTGCACCCACAGCATGGGTGGGTCCAAGGAACCCAAAGACAGGACACAAAGAAATCAGAGTGCCCAAACATGGCAGACTTTCACTGCGCCGAGGACATAGGCCTCTGTACAAACCCTCAGCAATCGCGGGCATATAGCGGACTCCGATGCTAGCGCAGCTGTGAACGTCTCATTAGCGCTGTATAGCTCCTCTTGTTTGTCCCAATGCAGTGCCCCGGATAGCTGTGGTAACGCGAGAGAAAATACATATTGGCCTCGGGCCACAATCCATGCCCTAGTCAGCCAGTGTTTTTGGGCCAGATAGGTAGAACAGCGCGATGGAAAAAGTTAGTGCACGCATAGTATACACAAACCCCAGTAACATTTCTGTTGCAAAGGTATAAGCAGACCCCAGTAACATTTCTGTTGCAGAAGTATAGGCAGACCCCAGTAACATTTATGTGGCAGAAGTATAGGCAGACCCCTGTAGCATTTATGTGGCAGAAGTATAGACAGACCCCTGTAACATTTATGTAGCAGAAGTATAGGCAGACCCCTCTAACATTTCTGTAGCAGAAGTATAGGCAGACCCCTCTAACATTTCTGTAGCAGAAGTATAGGCAGACCCCTCTAACATTTCTGTAGCAGAAGTATAGGCAGACCCCTCTAACATTTCTGTAGCAGAAGTATAGGCAGACCCCTCTAACATTTCTGTAGCAGAAGTATAGGCAGACCCCTCTAACATTTCTGTAGCAGAAGTATAGGCAGACCCCTCTAACATTTCTGTAGCAGAAGTATAGGCAGACCCCTCTAACATTTCTGTAGCAGAAGTATAGGCAGGCAGGCCCCAGTAAAATTGCTGTAGCAAGAGTATAGGCCAGTGATGGCGAACCTTTTAGAGCCCGAGTGCCCAAACTGCACCCTAAAACCCACTTATCGCAAAGTGCCAACATGTCAGGGGGCGGGGCTTTTCACGACGTACGATTTTACCCCCGTCGTTCTAAAAAGGACAGGGCCGCTTCAAAATAGACAGCGTGCAGATCTTGACTGCTTTTTGGATGCGGAAATACTGCAGAATGTCCTCAGCGGAAAATACTGTGGAAAATTCTGCATTTCTGCATCCAAAAGTAGTCAAAATCTGCACGCTGTCTATTTTGAAACAGCCCTGCCCATTCCACCACCTGTAAACACACCCCAGCGGTAATAGTGACACCCCCCCAGCAGCCCCAGCGGTAATAGTGACCCCCACCACACAGCAGGCCCAGCAGTAATAGTGACCCCCACCCCCCAGCAATAGTGACCCCCCCCCCCAGCACCCCCAGCAATAATAGTGACCCCCACATCACAGCGGCCCCAGCGGTGATAGTGACCCCCACAGCGGTAATAGTGTCCCCCACCCCACAGCGGCCCCCCAGTGCATTAGGGACACCGCCCAGTGGCCCCCCCAGTGCATTAGGGACACCGCCCAGCGGCCCCCCCAGTGCATTAGGGACACCGCCCAGCGGCCCCCCCAGTGCATTAGGGACACCGCCCAGCGGCCCCCCCAGTGCATTAGGGACACCGCCCAGCGGCCCCCCCAGTGCATTAGGGACACCCCCCAGCGGCCCCCCCAGTGCATTAGGGACACCCCCCAGCGGCCCCCCCAGTGCATTAGGGACACCCCCCAGCGGCCCCCCCAGTGCATTAGGGACACCGCCCAGCGGCCCCCCCAGTGCATTAGGGACACCGCCCAGCGGCCCCCCCCAGTGCATTAGGGACACCGCCCAGCGGCCCCCCCAGTGCATTAGGGACACCCCCCCAGCGGCCCCCCAGTGCATTAGGGACACCCCCCAGCGGCCCGCCAGTGCAGCAGGGACACCCCCCAGCGGCCCGCCAGTGCAGCAGGGACACCCCCCAGCGGCCCGCCAGTGCAGCAGGGACACCCCCCAGCGGCCCCCCAGTGCAGCAGGGACACCCCCCAGCGGCCCCCCAGTGCAGCAGGGACACCCCCCAGCGCCCCCCCCAGTGCAGTAGTGACACCCCTCCAGCGCCCCCCTTCCCAGTGCAGTAGTGACACCCCTCCAGCGCCCCCCCTCCCAGTGCAGTAGTGACACCCCTCCAGCGCCCCCCCTCCCAGTGCAGTAGTGACACCCCTCCAGCGCCCCCCCTCCCAGTGCAGTAGTGACACCCCTCCAGCGCCCCCCCTCCCAGTGCAGTAGTGACACCCCTCCAGCGCCCCCCCTCCCAGTGCAGTAGTGACACCCCTCCAGCGCCCCCCCTCCCAGTGCAGTAGTGACACCCCTCCAGCGCCCCCCCTCCCAGTGCAGTAGTGACACCCCTCCAGCGCCCCCCCCAGTGCAGTAGTGACACCCCTCCAGCGCCCCCCTTCCCAGTGCAGTAGTGACACCCCTCCAGCGCCCCCCCTCCCAGTGCAGTAGTGACACCCCTCCAGCGCCCCCCTTCCCAGTGCAGTAGTGACACCCCTCCAGCGCCCCCCCTCCCAGTGCAGTAGTGACACCCCTCCAGCGCCCCCCCTCCCAGTGCAGTAGTGACACCCCTCCAGCGCCCCCCCTCCCAGTGCAGTAGTGACACCCCTCCAGCGCCCCCCCTCCCAGTGCAGTAGTGACACCCCTCCAGCGCCCCCCCTCCCAGTGCAGTAGTGACACCCCTCCAGCGCCCCCCCTCCCAGTGCAGTAGTGACACCCCTCCAGCGCCCCCCCTCCCAGTGCAGTAGTGACACCCCTCCAGCGCCCCCCCTCCCAGTGCAGTAGTGACACCCCTCCAGCGCCCCCCCTCCCAGTGCAGTAGTGACACCCCTCCAGCGCCCCCCCTCCCAGTGCAGTAGTGACACCCCTCCAGCGCCCCCCCTCCCAGTGCAGTAGTGACACCCCTCCAGCGCCCCCCCTCCCAGTGCAGTAGTGACACCCCTCCAGCGCCCCCCCTCCCAGTGCAGTAGTGACACCCCTCCAGCGCCCCCCCTCCCAGTGCAGTAGTGACACCCCTCCAGCGCCCCCCCTCCCAGTGCAGTAGTGACACCCCTCCAGCGCCCCCCCTCCCAGTGCAGTAAGTGACACCCCTCCAGCGCCCCCCCCCCCAGTGCAGTAGTGACACCCCCCAGCGGCCCCCCAGTGCAGTAGTGACACCCCCCAGCAGCCCCCCAGTGCAGTAGTGACACCCCCCAGCGGCCCCCCAGTGCAGTAGTGACACCCCCCAGCGGCCCCCCAGTGCAGTAGTGACACCCCCCAGCGGCCCCCCAGTGCAGTAGTGACACCCCCCAGCGGCCCCCCAGTGCAGTAGTGACACCCCACAGTGCCCCTCCCGAGACCCACATACTTACCTCCTCCTCCCCCTCCTCCTGGAAGCTCAGCTTTTCTTCTGGTCCCGGCATGCATATTAACTTTTTCTTACCCACTTCTGCCTCAATAGGTAATTCCCAGCTACCTGATTGGTTGTTTGGTGAATCAGCCAACCCGAACAACCAATCAGGTTGCTGGGAATTGCTGATTGCTGCAGAAGTGGGGAAGAAAGTGTTAATATGCTCCCGGCACACACTCTGACACATACGCTGCTGGACGCCTCCCCCCTCCCGGCGGAACCAAGTAGTAGGAGACGTTGGGGCAGGGGGGAGAGGGATTCCTGCTGCACACTGAAGCCAGTGTGTACCGGGATCAGCGCGGCTAGCAGTGCCGTTTGTGAATGCCGGCAGGGGAGCCGCGGCCCCTGCTGGTATTCATAAGTGGTGAGCGGCCGATGGGGCGCGTGCCAGTAGGAAGGGCTCTGCGTGCCGCCTCTGGCACGCGTGCCATAGGTTCGCCACCACTGGTATAGGCCAATCCCTGAAACATTCGGATACCATGAGTGTAGGCGAAGGCCGGAAAAATTAGTTGGATAAGAGTATAGGCGAATGCCAGAAAAATTAGTGTACAAACAATACAAATGTACCCCTGAAAAATTGCTTAACTGCCGAGCAGGTCAGACAAGTTCTGGTAGTTTTTCAGAAACCACTGAACCACCAGACTGAAGACGTGGGCCAGGCATGGCACACGTGTGTGAGGCTGTTGAGCTGCAGAGCCGCCACCAGGTTACGGCCGTTGTCACACACGACCATGCCCGGTTGGAGGCTCAGCGGCGCAAGCCAGCGGTCGGTCTGCTGTGTCAGACCCTGCAGCAGTTCGTGGGCCATGTGCCTCTTCTCTCCTAAGCTGAGTAGTTTCAGCACGGCCTGCTGACGCTTGCCCACCGCTGTGCTGCCACGCCGCGCGACACCGACTGCTGCCGACGTGCTGCTGCTGACACATCTTGATTGCGAGACAGAGGTTGCGGAGGAGGAGGAGGGTGGTTTAGTGGAGGAAGCATACACCGCCACAGATACCACCACCGAGCTGGGGCCCGCAATTCTGGGTGTGGGTAGGACGTGAGCGGTCCCAGGCTCTGACTCGGTCCCAGCCTCCACCAAATTCACCCAATGTGCCGTCAGGGAGAAATAGTGGCCCTGCCCGCCAGTACTTGTCCACGTGTCCACGCGAGTAACCGCGTTGGTGAGGGCACACCGGGAAAAATAGTGGCGATTGGGGACCGAGTAGCGCGGGACCACCGCCGCCATCATGTTTTTGAAAGCCTCTGTTTCCACAAGCGGCATCTCCAAGCTGATTAATTTGGCAATGTGCACGTTTAAAGCTTGTGCGTTCCGGTGCGTGGTGGCGTATTTGCGCTTTCACTCGAACGCTTGCGCTAGCGACAGCTGAACGCTGCGCTGAAAGACATTGCTGGATATGGTCAAGGACAGTGGAGGCGAGGGTGTGGGTGCAGGCCGGGAGGCGCTCGTGCCTGTGTCCTGAGAGGGGGGTTGGATCTGAGTGGCAGGTTGGGGCACAGGGGGAGAGGCAATGGTGCGACTCGGAGGAAGCAAACGGTCTTCGTCCCACTTTGTGGGGTGCTTGGCCATCATATGCCTGCACATGCTGGTGGTGGTGAGGCTGGTAGTGGTGGCTTCCCCTTATCTTGGTGCGACACAGGTTGCACACCACTGTTCGGTCGTCCGCGCTCTCACTGAAAAACATCCACACCTTTGAACACCTAGCCATCTGCACGGAGGCTTGGTGCGAGGGTGTGCTTTAGGAAACAGTTAGGGGATTCTTCACTCTGGCCCTGCCTCTACCCCTGGCCACCCCACTGGCTCTTCCAACCTGTCCTGCTGCTGCACTTGCCTCCCCCTCTGAAGACCTGTCCTCAGTAGGCTTAGCAAACCAGGTGGGGTCAGTCACCTCATCGTCCAGCGGCTCTTCCTCCGAATCCTCTGTGCGCTCCTCCCTCGGACTTACTGCCCTCACTACTACCTCACTGATAGACAACTGTGTCTCATCATCATCATCCTCCTCACCCACTGAAAGCACTTGAGACAGTTTCCGGAAGTCCCCAGCCTCATCACCCGGACCCCGGGAACTTTCCAAAGGTTGGGCATCGGTCACAACAAACTCCTCAGGTGAGAGTAGAACCATTTTTTCCCACTCAAGGCAGGGACCCGAGAACAGTTCCTGGGAGTCTGCCTGCTCAGAATATGTCATTTTCATGGAGTGAGGAGGCTGGGAGGAAGGAGGAGCAGCAGCCAGAGGATTCAGAGTTGCAGCAGTGGACTGCGTAGAAGACTGGGTGGCCGATACATTGCTGGATGCATTTTCTGCCATCCACGACAGGACCTGCTCACACTGCTCTGTTTGTAATAAAGGTCTACGACGTGGAGCCATAAATTGTGATATGAAGCTGGGGACCCCAGAAACTTGCCTCTATCCTAATCCTGCAGCAGCCGGCTGGGATTCACCTGGACCAGGAACTTGGCCTGTGCCCACACCCTCACTTGGACGTCCGCGTCCTCGACCCTTACCCCTACTCCTCATCATGGCGGATTAGGAATAGAGCAGGGCCCAAATAAATTAACCCACTGTACAGCACTGACAACTGGGCCTTAATTCACCGCACACAAAGACTTGTTGGTAGTGGAGGCTCTATGCTGTGACTAGGAAATAAGTAACCCGCTGTCTCGCGCTGATACTTAGGAGTAATTTACTGCTCACAGAGACTTGTAGATAATAGAGGCTGTGTGGAGTGGGAGAAGACTGTAAAGCCAGTGGATAGTGCTGGTAACTGCGGCGATCTCAACCCCACCAACGGAAATGATATTGTGGGATGCTCTGCACAGCGGCTGAGCTGAAATACTTTTCAGTGGCCCCGATAATATTACAGTACTGTTTAGCGGTGAGACCGCGGTCTAATTCACTGCAGACAGAGAACTGTATAAATAATTATGGAATTATTTGCGTACACTTTCACGCTGACAGCGGTATTGTAACGCAAACTCCAGCCAGAAAAAAATTATACAGAAGGCTGCAAACAGGCCTAGCTGTGAACTAGTGAAGCACTACAACTCCCAGCAGGCACCCAATAAAAAGCAGACGGTGAGATGCAGCCTAACGAAGGAGCTGTTTTTTTTTTTTTGAAAAAGAATACAGGCTGTATACTGTCTATATTACTTTCCCTCTAAAAGTGGCTGTGTTGGGCCTGGGCTGTGCGTATAATTCACTGCAGACACAGACCGGTGTAAATAATTATGGAATTATTTGCGTACACTTTCACGCTGACAGCGGTATTGTAACGCGAACTGCAGCCAGAAAAAAATTATAAGGAAGGCTGCAAACAGGCCTAGCTGCGTAATACTGAAGCACTACAACTCCCAGCAGCCACCCAGTAAAATGCTCACGGTCAGAGGTAGCCCCAAGATGGACCGTTGGGGTTCTTGTAGACATGATCGTATACTACCACTTTCCCTATACTCTGTATAATACACTGCAGACTGAGAACGCTATAGCTGTAATGGCCTGCACAGCCAGAGATGAAAAAAAAAAAAATTGTGCAAAACTGCTCCCAGCAGCCACAACAGTAATGCACACGGTAAGATGTGGCCCTAAGAAGGACTGTTGGGGTTCTTGAGGACAGGATCCTACACTAACACTTTCCCTAATCTCTGCCAGCGTGTGTCTGAGGCGAGCCGCGGGCGGGACCGCTTTAAATACTCGGTCACTTGATCTCACCAGCCACTCACTGCAGGGGGGTGGGATAGGGCTGGCATGTCACAGGAGAAAGTGGTAATGCCTTCCCTGCATGTCTATTGGCTAGAAAATGGCGCTAAACATGCAGGGAAGGAAATGGAATGGACTCGAATAACGCATGGTGCTCGTCTCGAGTAACGAGCGTCTCGAGTACCCTAATACTCGAACGAGCATCAAGCTCGGACGAGTGTGCTCGTTCATCTCTATTGGTGGCGCTTGTAGAAAGGAGGCAAGTTCTATCATCTAACCAAAGTACAGTTTCAGAAGGACACAGTAACTTTTCACTGGGCTCTATTCTAACATTCACATTATAAAAACAACAATTGCCTAATGTCCCGCCACAGAAATCCGTGTCCTTGTTCACACTTTGATGTTTCAGTGAAATGTACGGAATGTGACAAAAGGCTACACCGTAATTAGTTAGCATCAACTTCGAGATATTTTTCAGCTCGCAGATTATCAGCCATCAAAGTGTTTCCTAACTAGTTCTTTAAAAAAAAAAATGTATAAATGAGTAAAAGATTGCGGAGGATTAAAAAGCCTTTTCCTTCGTGTGAGGATCCTAAGCGCACATCACTAGCAGGCAGTTCTGACTTTTCAGCAGTGTTTAACCACCCAAAACTAATTTCTTGTGCATTTTAGAGGGCCAATTATTTAATTCTCATCAATGTGTCACTTTATCTCAGCAGGTCACATCTCTGGCGAACACAAACAGAACCAGAGTCATTCCTGTCCGAGCAATCCAGAACTAAATATTGTCACAGATTAAGTTAATCTAGTTTTACTGATACAGCATTGCACAAAAATGCTTGACATTTAAACTTTTCCATAGGAAGCTAAAAATGCAAATAATTTTGTAAAATCTAGTAAATTTAATGAAGAGTAATGCTTCAAGTGTACGTCTGTGCTCTATTCCTTGTGGAAGGGACCCGCAGGGACTAATATTAACACACTAAATGTTTCTTCTATCAGTGAACATTAAAGGGGGTTGCACCAGAATTAGGTTATTCCCTCTCCAAAGAATAGGGGAAAACTTGCTGAAGAGTGGGGGTCCCAGCAGTGACTAACTTCGAGAACGAAGATCCTGTGTCCCCCTCTGCCTGTTACTGCAGGATTGCTTCTCCCCCTGCAGCGATGTCACGGTCACGATTATATATTAACCATCCATCTGATTACAAAAACTAATCTTCACTGCTTACAGATTGGATAAAATAAACCTTTTATTGGTATCATTAGAACCTCCAACTTATTAATGTATTTTTTTTTTAAATTAAATTATATTATATTATAATATATATATATATATATATATATATATATATATATATATATATATATATACACACACACACACACACACACACACACACAACCGTTCAAAAGTTTGGGGTCACATTGAAATGTCCTTATTTTTGAAGGAAAAGCACTGTACTTTTCAATGAAGATAACTTTAAACTAGTCCTAACTTTAAACAAATGCACTCTATACATTGCTAATGTGGTAAATGACTATTCTAGCTGCAAATGCCTGTTTTTTTGTGCAAAATCTACAAAGGTGAATAGAGGCCCATTTCCAGCAACTATCACTCCAGTGTTCTAATGGTACAATGTGTTTGCTCATTGGCTCAGAAGGCTAATTGATGATTAGAAAACCCTTGTGCAATCATGTTCACACATCTGAAAACAGTCTAGCTCGTTACAGAAGCTACAAAACTGACCTTCCTGTGAGCAGATTGAGTTTCTGGAGCATCACATTTGTGGGGTCAATTAAACGCTCAAAATGGCCAGAAAAAGAGAACTTTCATCTGAAACTCGACAGTCTATTCTTGTTCTTAGAAATGAAGGCTATTCCATGCGAGAAATTGCTAAGAAATTGAAGATTTCCTACAACGGTGTGTACTACTCCCTTCAGAGGACAGCACAAACAGGCTCTAACCAGAGTAGAAAAAGAAGTGGGAGGCCGCGTTGCACAACTAAGCAAGAAGATAAGCACATTAGAGTCTCTAGTTTGAGAAACAGACGCCTCACAGGTACCCAACTGGCATCTTCATTAAATAGTACCCGCAAAACACCAGTGTCAACATCTACAGTGAAGAGGCGGCTGCGGGATTTTGGGCTTCAGGGCAGAGTGGCAAAGAAAAAGCCATATCTGAGACTGGCCAATAAAATAAAAAGATTAAGATGGGCAAAAGAACACAGACATTGGACAGAGGAAGACTGGAAAAAAGTGTTGTGGACGGATGAATCCAAGTTTGAGGTGTTTGGATCACAAAGAAGAACGTTTGTGAGACGCAGAACAAATGAAAAGATGCGGGAAGAAAGCCTGACGCCATCTGTTAAGCATGGTGGAGGTAATGTGATGGTCTGGGGTTGCTTTGGTGCTGGTAAGGTGGGAGATTTGTACAGGGTAAAAGGGATTCTGAATAAGGAAGGCCATCACTCCAGTTTGCAACGCCATGCCATACCCAGTGGACAGCGCTTGATTGGAACCAATTTCATCCTACAACAGGACAATGACCCTAAACACACCTCCAAATTGTGCAAGAACTATTTACAGCAGAAGCAGGCAGCTGGTATTCTATCGGTAATGGAGTGGCCAGCGCAGTCACCAGATCTGAACCCCATTGAGCTGTTGTGGGAGCAGCTTGACCGTATCGTACGCCAGAAGTGCCCACCCAACCAATCCAACTTGTGGGAGATGCTTCTAGAAGCGTGGGGTGCAATTTCACAAGCTTACCTCAACAAATTAACAGCTAGAATGTCAAAGGTGTGCAATGCTGTAATTGCTGCAAAAGGAGGATTCTTTGACGAAAGCAAAGTTTGATGTAAAAACAATGTTATTTCAAATACAAATCATTATTTCTAACCTTGTCAATGTCTTGACTCTATTTTCTATTCATTTCACAACGCATGGTGGTGAATAAGTGTGACTTTTCATGGAAAACACAAAATTGTTTGGGTGACCCTAAACTTTTGAACGGTAGTGTGTGTATATATATATATATATATATATATATATATATATATATATATATATATATATATATATATATATATATATATATATACACACATATATATATATATATATATATATATATATATATATATATATATACACATATATATATATACATATACACACACACACACAAAATATTCATACATTATATTCTCCTGTGGTTTGGGTTTAAAAAAAAAAAGGGGGGAGTGAAGTACAGTTTCATATGTCTCATTTAAATACTTCTCTTCCATGAAGACACAAGGACCAGGGCTTGTAGAGGCAGATTCCAGTACGGGGTTGCCCTTATCAAGGCGATATTCCTTTCTAGCAGTAGGGGACAGAAAGGCTGCATGCACACAGGAGGCGGGACAGATTCCACTCCGGCCTCCCCAGCCGGCATTCACACGTACCTTTTTCTTCTTTTCTGTACAATGGATAGTCTGCATGGCTCACCATCGGACAAGCGCAGTACAGATTTATTTTTTTCAAACTCCTGCTTTTTCTGCGGAATCCGTGGCTTGACCGCAATGTTAATTGCGGATGGGCCGCAGGTCAGACGGCCTCCATTGACTGCAATGGAAGTTGTCCGTGCAGAATCTGCAGAAAAATTGAGTGTGCTGCGTTTTTTTTCCGCTAGTGGAAACCACAATTGGTTTTTGCTGATGTGCATGAAGAATCATTTTTGCATTGCATGCTATGGAAGGTATTTGGCGCAGAATCCAGAGGTGGACGCCGGCTCCGGATTCCACAATTCAGATCCACCCACATGCATTCCCCCCAATAGGGAATATTAGGATGAGGACAGATGACCCAATTATACGGTATCTAAGACATCTGAAATTGTACTTCACTCCTCAGTTTGACGCCCAAACCATAGGAGAATATAATGTATAACTATTTTGTGATGTGGATGTATTTTTTTTTTAAAGTACATTAATGTATTTGGAGGTTTTTAATGAGATCAATAAAAATTAACTTCCCCTGCCGTGATATCATTATGAATAGAGCGCTGGCCATTACTCCATTTTTTTCCGAATGGGGCTGATGGAAAATCCCGAGCACTTGCAACTTGGCCATCTCCGCATCCCCGCAAAGTGAACAGAGCTTCTGCATGCTTGCACGGCCCGTGCATCACTCAATCTCCCCCTCACTGCAGTAAAGAGGGATAGGAGAAAAAGGACCCCCATTCTTGGCATCGGTGGGGTCTCAGCCGCGAGACGCCCCACTGATAAGCATGTTATCCCCATTAAAAAATGTTGTATAACTTTGTTCCAGAAATGTGGATGAAGTTGAGCTACAATACCAACACAACACACGGACAAGATTGGCGCCATTTCTGGAGGAAAAAGACAGGGTTTTTTTTGTAAATACAACTGCTTTAAAGAATCTACTGGAACTGAAATACACTCTAATTCCCAAATATAATATTATTGTCAGAAACCATTGCTTTACTATGGGACTGTTTCAATTATAACCTGAAAGACGACAGCGAAACTCAAATTCTCCGTGGTTTCTTGTAGTCGTGTCCGAGTTACTAAGGCAGAATTTTTTTTTTTTGAATTTTAAGGTTGAAAATCAATAGTGAGTAATAACTACAAAGATACTAGAGCCACCGGCAGGAAAGATGTTGTCTGGGACACAATAGTGTGACCTAACAGAAGACAAATGCCTGAAAGTTTGTGTTCCCACTGTGCTTCTAAGCCTTAACTGTAATCTAAGGTCAGCCATCACTAGAAGGACTTTGCCTCCGAGGTATATCGGATGATGGATTAGATTGGAGAAAACATGCTGTCATAAATAAAACATTTTATCTTTCACATTGAGACTTTATCATGATCCGGGGAACTTTGGACCTGAACTGTGTCAGCACAATAAATGGTTATATAGTGTGTAATATTGTAGATTATAGAATACTAATATATAATCAGTGATTCAAATAGAATGGTGCAAAAGTAAAGCCGGAATTTCCGGCACACCTTCCATTAAAAACAGTGACAGATGCGCCTGCAGTTACAAGCGCCTTGATCTTAGCCGTTAGAAACAAAGTAGTAAGATGATCCGCCAACATTTAGGTACTGGATGTTACTCTGTAAACATTGCTCAATTGTAACAAGGTTATAACTCCAGAAAGCTGAACTCAGGATGTACAATAAAGACGTTAAATTTTTAAAATTGTAAATACTTTTTTCCTGCAGTTTTCTAACACATTGCCAGCGCTAATGACTTCTATTAGACCACAAACACGTTTGGAGAGAAGGTTCTTGTACAATGGATCCATACATGTGCTTATAATATGCTCGTGGCCTTGGAAAGTGTTGAGCTCGGCCATGGTCTGCAGGCACATAACAGAGGCGCAATTTAAACTTTTCACAAATTTACATTTGTATATTTTTTTAGTACAAGTACAGCACGCAGGCATCGCACTACCATTATTCAGGTTTTTCATTCTGGTTTTGATGGGAGGACGAGGTTCAGGGAGAAAATAATGGAGAGATCACTGGCTGTGACCGAGTACAAACGAGAGATGTGGCAATAGAGTATAATTACTTCAGCGAAGATGATAACACAGAACATTATCCCTGCTCATGTCCATGCTATTGGGCACTTAGTTGCTTGATATAGTTCTAGTTTTAGTATTGACATTATTTAACTTCTGCAGGATACACTACAAGGGCTTTGGATGCAGGTCCTCAGATTATACGCACCTTATAAGACCGTTCCACACCAAGCAGGGGCAAACGGAGAATGGTCTGATCCCCCAGGTAATAGAAGTCAAGTGTCTGCCCATAATAGCAGCCAGACATCATGCAACCACTCATTGGATACAAGATATGATACGGGGGCATGGAGGCTCTAGTTACCCGTTATGTTGCCTCTAGCTTGGATACAAGATGTGATACGAGCAGCATGGAGGCTCTAGTACCCTGTTGTACCGCTTCTAGCTTGGATACAAGATGTGATACAGAGGGGCATGGAGGCTCTAGTACCCTGTTGTACCGCCTCTAGCTTAGATATAAGATGTGATACAGGTGGGCATGGAGCTCTAGTACCTTGTTGTACCGCTTCTAGCTTGGATACAAGATGTGATACGGGCAGGCATGGAGGTTCTAGTACCCTGTTGTACCGCTTCTAGCTTGGATACAAGAGGTGATACGGGCGAGCAGGGAGGCTCTAGTACCCTGTTGTACCGCCTTTAGCTTGGATACAAGATGTGATACAAGCGAGCATGAATGCATACAGGTTCCGTATGATTTCCTGCAGCATATCGCTCAATATTTGCTGTAACTGACCCTCTAGATCGTGCAAACTCATAGGCTGTTGAAGTTGGCAACCCAGATGGTCCCACGCATGTTCTGTTGGTGATAAATCTGACGATCAGGCCACCATGAAAGTGTGACAATGTTGGAGACATTCCTGTGACGCCCTTGTGTGCGCGGCCGAACATTATCCTGCCAGAAAATGCCCCTTGGAAGCCGCCATGAGAGGCTAAACATTTGGCTGCAGAAGCAACTGAATATATAGCTGAGCTGTCACTGCCCCTCGTACCAATAATAGGGGTGACTGATAGTCTCGGGGCTCACCGCATAGGACACTTACACCAGCAGTGGGGCAGTGTGCCACTCCACAGCAAAGGCACAATTGAGTCACCCACCCCGAGGTCTCCAGACACGAACACGGCCACTGTAAGTGCACAAACTAGGTCTGGATTTATCGCTAAAGACAACCTGATTTCACTCCATAACAGTCCAGTTTCATTGTTCATGAAACCACTGCAAACAGAGGTGGTTGTCAAAGGCAGTGCATGTAATGGGCACCGTGAGACCAAATGTCCTTAAGCCAAGCATCTGTAAAACTGTTCCGACAGACGCAAGGTGCCACCAGTCTCTGGATGGTGGACAATGAAACAGTTGGAGCTCCTCGTGCTTGTCAGATGATTAGATAATCCGCTCTACTGGTGGTCTGTTGAAGGTGTCATGATCCTGGTCACCCTTAGGCATCCACTGGTCCCAACAGCTCCGATTTCAGCTCATTACATAACTGCTATTATACAACCATAATCTGCTGTGCAACATTGTGTTCACTTCACATTTATGACATACATTCATTCCATAGACTTCAATTGCCAAACGTATACCAAGAATGTGTGTCTTTGGCATATGCTTGGCTGGTATACTTTCTTCAAGCTTTCCTGAAAAGAATACTTGACTATGCTTTTCAACTTAAGGTTATCTCAACTTATGAGAATGGCAGTCAATTGCAGAAGTATGCAACAGTACAAGCATATAGTATTGGTCGTACATTTGCAAGCATACTTCAACAGTGCACATCAAGTGTATTACAATGTAATGGCACATGCTGCTTTTTTTTTTTTATTATGCACATGAAAAAAATGCAGCTATAAGTTGTTCAGTATAAATCAATGGACTTTTAGCACCATGTATTACTTGAGTGATAATACACTTGTAATATGCAGGACACATGACCTGTGCCAGTAAGCCCTTGGAAACGGTATACAGATTTCTCAAAGGTAAACTGTATGGACTCAACTTACTGTTTGGGGGAGCCAACTGTTCCGCCTCCCATACTCTGGAGACAGAAGAGCGGGCACAGCTGCAGGGAAGAGTGCAGCCACCAGACAGAGGCAGATCGCAGCAGGCTACATAGCGGGCTTCCCTGTACAGAGTCGGGGCAGTTCATACCCCACTTGCTTAGAAGCCCCACTACTGTGATACTGTTAAAAATTCTATTCAGACATTTCGCAGTTAAACCTGTTTCTAAGACAGCTGAGTGATAATTGATGCGTCAACTCAAGCCCAGCTATAAAAACGGTTATTCTCTATATTTCTTTAAAGGAAACTGGTTACCTCCCAATAGCACCATAAACTAAGTTATAGTGCTGTTACAGACTGAGAGCCAGGCAATTCATTATTTTTTTTTTTTTTTTAGAGTCACCGGCTCTCCTGATACCGCACTATCACCTGCTGAAGTATTCATGCTGCGCAAAAACCTGACTTTTTAGATTGTTGTGTGCACGCTCTCCCATAGCTACCGATATATACCTATATATATCATAGGATGCCAGAGCAAGTGTATCACTCCACTTGGAGGGGTTGTACCAAAAGCTGAAGTGATTCCCTATCCACAGGATAAGGCATAACTTTAGGATTGGTGGGGATTTGACCATCGGGATCCCCACTGATTCTGAGGGTTCCTGATGGTCCATGTATGAATTGAGAGGAGGTCATGCATGTGTGGTACCACTGCATCTATTTCAGTGATCTGCCAGAACTAACCAAGAAAGAGCATATACTCTGCTTTATTCATGTCAGGACAGTCGGAACTCCTGTTCTCAGGATCGATGGGGATCCCAACAGACCTCCATAAATCATAAAGTTATCCTCCATCTTGGGGATAGAGAATAACTTAAGATTTTGGCAACGTACAACCTCTAAGTGAGCAGATAGCATTTTCTTACATCTTGCAGTCATGTGTTAAAGGGGTTGTCCCGCGAAAGCAAGTGGGGTTATACACTTCTGTATGGCCATATTAATGCACTTTGTAATATACATCGTGCATTAATTATGAGCCATACAGAAGTTATTCACTTACCTGTTCCGTTGCTGGCGTCCCCGTCTCCATGGTGCCGTCTAATTTCAGCGTCTAATCTCCCGATTAGACGCGCTTGCGCAGTCCGGTCTTCTCCCTGGTGAATGGGGCCGCTCGTGCCGGAGAGCTGGACCTCGTAGCTCCGCCTTGTCACGTGTGCCGATTCCAGCCAATCAGGAGGCTGGAATCGGCAATGGACCGCACAGAGCCCACGGTGCACCATGGGAGAAGACCCGCGGTGCTTCGTGGGTGAAGATCCCGGCGGCCATCTTAGTAAGGTAAGGAAGAAGTCGCCGCAGCGCGGGGATTCGGGTAAGTACTAAATGTTTTTTTTTTTTAACACATGCATTGGGTTTGTCTCGCGCCGAACGGGGGACCTATTGAATAAAAAAAAAAACGTTTCGGCGTGGGACAACCCCTTTAAGTCCCTTTTAGACACAATTTTTATTTATTTTTTTTAAATAAACAAAAATCGCTCAAAGCCGTCTTTTGAGCGATAATCATTGCGTCTAACTGTACTAAACTAGTGCAGCTTTCGTTAAGCCAACGTGGATCGCTGATCTTTCAGCATCGGGAATTCATAGCGGGATGCAGCTGATACTATGGTTTCAGCTGTATCCCGCTCCCTGATGACAGGCTGGGTATGAAGAACAGAGCGGTCCACCTGTGTTCTCCATAACCCGCTTGGAGCGCTCAGCTGTATAACAGCCGGGCGCTCCGAAAAGAACAGCTGGATGCAGAAGACAAGTGGGGGACACCCCACTTGTCTTCTGTAGCCTCCGCTCAGAGCGCTCGGCTGTATAACAGCCGTGCGCTCTGAGCGGGGAACAGCTGGATGCAGAAGACAAGTGGCCCCGCTTGTCTTCTGCCTCCCCCGTTCAGAGCGCAAGGTGATCGCTCAACGTTTTGAGCGATCACCTTGCAAAAAGCACACAACTTATCGCTCAAAAGGTTTTTTGAGCGATAATCGTTGTGTCTAAACCAGCCTCAACTCTATTCTTTGCGCCTTCTGTTCTTGCTAACCTAGAGAGTAGGACAACGGAAGATAACGCACGAGTGCATGATCAGACTACAGCGAAATGGGCAGCAACATGCCCTGAGTTATCAGCGGCCACCCCTCTGCTATTGCATCACCTCTGCTGAAAAGGATGATGCATAATGCAGGAAACGCCACCAAGAGGAAGGATTTTCGATGGTAAGTCAGGACACTTCCCTAAGGAATGTATGTCTACAGTGAACACAATGATTTATTTACATATGGCACATATATATATGTGTGTGTAATATATCTCCTCCCCCCCCCCCCCCCCCCAGGTATGTTTGGCTCACCACAGCAAACAGAGATGCTTGAACTGTTCCCCTCCCACAACAGCTATTTAGCAGTGTAAAAGCTTATGGAGATAGAATCTGTAACAGACTTTCCTTTAAACAATTTCTTTAGTATTTAACGGTGTTTGTAACCGTCTGTGACTAGCTAAACGTTCTACTTAAAGCAGTATCCGAGATAAGTGCTTGTAATTGTAGCGCCTCACTTGTTTCTTCAAGTAAAATTACTGTGAAAGTGACAAAAGCGACAATTTCACAAGAGCTTTAAAAAGAGAATTACGTCAGAAAGGGTTTAAAAACACAAAGTAAATGTGACGCAAGGCATGCAAAACAGTTATCGTGTAGACAACCGTCATATCTGTCCTCTACAATTTGCCCATTGAAAATGGCTAACATTGTTCGTGGCTTTGTATATATCCAAGGCATACAGTCGCTGCTTAACTGTGGATCTTGACACAGTAATTACATTTGACACACAAAAATGTAAAATATCAGGTAACAGAACATTTTAGTCTGAGTTATAGCCAATTACTCAGAAAAGATAATTAAAAGTACAAGATAGTATAAAGTTATACTAGTAGAAGGCGACAGATGTCAAAATTGGGTTTACCACTGAGTTTCTCACCATTAGCTACAGCAGGAAGTCAATGAACAGCTCTTTCTGCTCTGGTGGTCTTAGGCCCCTTTTACATGGGATGACCTGTGGGGTGCAGATGCCCTACAGGTCGTCCCAGCAATGACCATTCCTGTACGTTTACACAGGAGCGATCATCGCGCAGTGAATGGAGGCGGAGTGGGCCGGGGATCGTTCCCAGTCATTCACAGTAAGCAGGCAGTCGTTGATAGATGAATCACTGCCGGTTTAGACGGGCCGATCCATTGTTCGCTTCTCGTTTGTCGTTCAGTCAGGCATGCATTTACACTGAATGATATAGTTCAGATTCTCACTGGATGTTGGAATCTGAACGATGCATCGGCTCGTCTAACAGGGGCCCTTAATATGACATTGTATTACATGGTTACCATTTCAACTGAATGAACTGTGTAAGGCCTCATGTCCACGGGGAAAATCAGATCTGCTGCGGATTTGGGCTGCAGTGTAATGGTCTTTTATTTTTCATGCGGGAGATCAATTGAGCTAAGTGCTCTATGAGCTCCCGCACGTGTGATCCGTACCTAAATGGAGCATGTCCATTTTTTTTTCATGCTCCAGAAATTTTTTAATTCACTTTTAAATACCATCCGCGGATATTTATCTTCCCGCGGGTGGTCAATGCATTCCTATGGGGTGCAGATCTGCGTGCGGGAAAAATGCTCCGAATTTTAATTCTTATTTTCCCCATAACACAATCAAGATCACATTCATTCATAAATCAGCTTTCGTAAGGCGCTATAATTGGCGTCAATGAAGTGAATGTCAAATACAAAGAGATGCCTCAGAATTACGGCAGGAGTCCGTCACAGCAGACCATGGAATTTAGACCAATTCGACATTTTTATTCTCCCTTCTAAATAACACCCTACATACTAAGAACATTACAGAGAAGTTGCTGGAAGATGGATGGTTGTACCGGTAATATAGTCACAGCTTCGTATAACACACGGATCGTACATGGAAGTAGGTTTTGCTGCAGGTGGGCTATATGTGAATATAAAAAATGAAACAAGAAAATTCTACAATCAAATGAAATAAATACGATTGCAAGAAAACGTAAGTGATCCCTGTAGAGTTGCTTGAGTTTCTGCAATGATTTCTAAGAGTGCTTTTACTTTGGACGATGCCCAACAGGTCATCCCAGCAATAATCGTTCCTGTGCTATTTGACCAGCATCACTGAGTGAATGGAGGCGGTCATGGGTGAACGACTGCCTGTTTAGGCGTCGCAGCGGCTCGCCGCCGCCCAAACGTCGCAGCGGCTCGCCGCCGCCCAAACGTCGCAGCGGCTCGCCGCCGCCCAAACGTAGCCCCGGCTCGCCGCCGCCCAAACGTAGCCCCGGCTCGCCGCCGCCCAAACGTAGCCCCGGCTCGCCGCCGCCCAAACGTAGCCCCGGCTCAACGCCGCCCAAACGTAGCCCCGGCTCAACGCCGCCCAAACGTAGCCCCGGCTCAACGCCGCCCAAACGTAGCCCCGGTTCAACGCCGCCCAAACGTAGCCCCGGTTCAACGCCGCCCAAACGTAGCCCCGGTTCAACGCCGCCCAAACGTAGCCCCGGTTCAACGCCGCCCAAACGTAGCCCCGGTTCAACGCCGCCCAAACGTAGCCCCGGTTCAACGCCGCCCAAACGTAGCCCCGGTTCAACGCCGCCCAAACGTAGCCCCGGTTCAACGCCGCCCAAACGTAGCCCCGGTTCAACGCCGCCCAAACGTAGCCCCGTTTCAACGCCGCCCAAACGTAGCCCCGGTTCAACGCCGCCCAAACGTAGCCCCGGTTCAACGCCGCCCAAACGTAGCCCCGGTTCAACGCCGCCCAAACGTAGCCCCGGTTCAACGCCGCCCAAACGTAGCCCCGGTTCAACGCCGCCCAAACGTAGCCCCGGTTCAACGCCGCCCAAACGTAGCCCCGTTTCAACGCCGCCCAAACGTAGCCCCATTTCAACGCCGCCCAAACGTAGCCCCGGTTCAACGCCGCCCAAACGTAGCCCCGGTTCAACGCCACCCAACAGTCGCACCCTGTTTGCATAGGCTGTCCAGTGTTGGTTGCATTGCACCTTTGGAGTTGTGACTGCCTTAATTTTGGCCATGCACTCTTCATCTGTCCAAGGCTCTAAATTAAAGCAGAGTGCAGCTGGCTCCTACATACTCATAGTTTATTTTGTAGGCCCAAGCCCATGATTGGTAGCTCTGTTAGTGCAGAGGGTCATCATGTCATTGGCAAATAAGCTCACATAATTTGATCAAACTGTATGGCAAGAACCTCAAAGTTATATGTATAGTAAATAGAGCAGTAAAGGTGGTTTCATACCTGCTCCCCGAATTCCACTTTCCTGTGGACATGAGGCCTAATACTACATTTACTTTGCAGCTTACCACCAGAGCTTATGAAACGAGTCTAAAATCTGTTTTTCCAGGTGAGATTACCTCTACAAATACACCACTGGGCGGTATTGTAATGAAATTGGGTGATTGGTTGTTCCAAACATTTAAAACAAGTTGCCAATGTTATTCTGCAGAGCACTTTCTTACTTCTGAAGTTCCCCCGACAGCCGTACCCCAAGGCTACATGCACACGAACGAGAATCTCCTGTGAGTTTCGTGCGTTGCAAGACACACAAAACTTGCGTGAATAGGAACTCCATGAAGCTATCCACATGAGCGATTTTTCAGTGATGCTGTGAAGTTTATCACTGCATATTCCATATTTTGGCGTTCCTTTGGAACTCCTCGACCATTGTTTTCAATGGGACCTTCAAGACATCATATTGCACTCACATGCTGTACAATGTCTGATGCAGACCGCGGCAACCCTGACTCACGCCTCAAACGAGCTTCATCTGGCAGTGCTCTAGGTGTGCTGAACGGCTGCATAGAAAGTCGCAAGAGTCAGCACACGTTCTCCTCTTCAAATTAATGTTCAGAACCTACAAAAGCAGCCCTTCCCCATGTCAAACAAGTGTACTTTACCCTTCTTGTCTCCTATCTCATAACCCTAAACGACTGACATTTTTCACACCCTTCTCAGCCCTTAATTGCAGCCACACGGTGACGGATCCCAGTGCTGAAGAGCTGGCTGCTTACTTCAAAAAGAAAATAGACGACATCTGGTAGGAAATAACCTTCCAATCTCAGACTGGCCCCAACCCTAGTCTCATCAGTACTGCATCTAGCTCCTGTTCACTCTCTGTACTCAGACTAATGACAGAGGAAGAAGTCTCCAGATGTCTTTCCTCAGTTTACCCCACCATCTGCGCTAGCGCCCCTCACCCTTCTCACTTCCTCTGGTCTCTCACCCGGTTGTCATCTCCCACCTCACCACTATCTTCAACCTCTCTCTGACCTCTGTCATCTCCCTCTCCTCATTTAAACATGCTATCATATACCAGTGCCTGTCAGTATACCTATATCAGACTCTTGACTCAACCGATGCTGCCAACTACTGACCCATCCTCAAATCTCCCCTTCATCTTTAAACTACTAGAACACCTGGTTTACAAGTCATCTATCAGAAAACGCTCTTCTTGACCCCCCTACACTCGACAGAAACCACCCTTACAAAAGTGTCAAACAACCTGACAGCCAAATCGAGGAATGACTACTCCCTACTGATCCTACTTTATCTCTCCGCAGCGTTCGACACCGTTGACCAAACTCCTCCTCAATATGCTTCACTCCATAGGCCTAAAGGACACTGCTCTCTCTTGGCTCCCCCCCTGCCCATTTGACTGCTCATTCAGCATCTCCTGTGCTGGCTCTACCTCCCCCCTATTCCCCGGCTCAGTCTTTGGTCCCCTCCTTTTCTCCATCTACATAGCCCCTATTGGGCAAACCATCAGGAGATTTGGCTTTCAGTACCATCTCTATGCTGATGACACCCAGTTATACACCTCCTCCCATGACATCATAGCACCATTCCTCAAGAACGCCACCGACGGTCTGCTGTCTCTAACACTATGTCCTCTCTCTACCTAAAACTGAACCTTGTAAACACTGACCTACTGGTATTTCCACCCTCTACTAACCAACCTCATCCTGACATCTCCATCTCAGTGTGTGGCACCCACCATAACTCCCGGAGAGCACACCCACTGTCTTGGGGTTATATTAGACTCTGATCTCTCCTTTACTCCCTATATCCAATCTCTTGACTGAATAGGTTACCTGCACCTCAAGAACATCGCAAGAATCCACCCCTTTCTCACCGTGGATCCTCTAAAAACGCTCACTGTTGCCCTCAACCTCTCTCGACTCGATTATTGCAACTTGCTGCCGATTGGCCTCCCCCGCACCAGACTCTCCCCTATTCAATCCATCCTGAAGGCTCATCTTCCTGTCCAGCAGATACTCGGCCGCCTCTGCCCTGTGCCAGTCACTGCACTGGCTGCCCGTCAAATATAGAATTCAATTCAAACTCACTACCTTCATCCACAAAGCTCTCCACAGCAACGCGCCGCCCTACATTGCTGAAGTGCCCCTTTAATTGGAACCTCTCATTCCCGCCTCCAAGACTTCTCCAGAGCAGCACCAGTCCTCTGGAACACGCTACCCAAAACTATCCGGGCAATCACTGACACAAAATTTCAGGCGTGCTCTAAAAACGCACCTCTTCAGAGAGGCATACCATACCCTTTAAATGAATCCCCTCTGTGCTGTCTGATAAACATGCTCCCTGCCCCTACTGATTGCAATCTCTGCTAGCTGCCATCAACCGCCGCCCTGCAGTCATACCGATTCAGCCACCACACGGCTCAAGTATGGCCATTACCTATGTATATAGCATCCCTCACACTCCACCTCATAATACCTTGCACATCTCTAGCCCCTTTACCTTCTGTATCACCCTATTATCTGTAGTATGTAAGCTCATTGGAGCAGGACCCGCACCCCTACTGTTTCCATCAATTCTTAACTACATGTAACAGTGGTTTTTGCACCTTTGTTTTTTGTATCTGTTCTCCCTGTTTTGAAAGTGCTGCACAATATGTTGGCACTATATAAAGATTATTATTATTATGTGCATGCGAGTGATATGAGGTTTCCCCTTGAAGTCAATGGGAAACATGATCTTCTAGATCGTGGGAAACATGCGCCTGAGGACCACAATTTCACAAAAGTAACACAAGGAGATTTTGAATTAAAAACACCTTACATCTTCGTGTAAACCGCACGTTGGCAAGTGCAATATTGGGCAGGGTTTCTCATCCCAATATTACGCTTGCTTGCGTGAATGTAGCCTAACTGTGTGACTTCATACACTGCCTAGATAGGGTCAGGGCTTTGTAATCCCGATTTGTTGTAGAACTCCTTTGTCTTATGTTTACTGAATGTAAGATGTTGGCCCTTAGATTTCACTGCACAGCAAAGTGATTAAGGACTTCTATAATAGGTTATGAGATGATGAGAGGTTTGTAAGCCGCTTAGAGGATTCTAATAAATATAACCAAGTTACACCACAAGCCTGCAGGGAACATTCACCGTGTATCACTGCTGGGTGCAGTCTTGCTGCCATGTTCCCTCTTGCCATTGTGTACTAAATGGTCACTAACTTTTTGACAAGTATTCGTGTAGCAGCCTCCAGATGAACAATCTTCTGTTTAATCTAAAACATGGCATGACCTGTCAGCTCACAGCACTTGCTGCTATTGCTCAGCACTCTAACCCTTTTACATGTTAGCATACGTAGAAAAAAAAAGGGGTTTCCCTTTTTTTTAAATTGCTGTTTACTGATTATGTGAAGTCTGTCTGTAGCAGCAGAAACACTGAGATGGAAGATTAGGAAGTGGAGGTGCTTGCTGCGGTCTCATGCTGCTCATAGTAGTCTGTCCAGAGGAGAGCAAGGAGTATTGATCGGTAAATTATCTGGCTTAGTAAAAATATTCCCCAGTTCAGCTTTTTAGTTTATTATTAATGTTCGTGCTGTCTCCTCGTCTGTGTCCTCTACTACACTCTACAGAGACACGCGTAGAGTCAGGCAGCTGACAGTCAGCCCTTCCTCCCTCTTTTATCCTCACAGTTGGTCTCAGTGCAGAGACTACCCCGCTGGGCTGTAGAGCTGCACGGTGTGAGACCTGCTGTTCAACCTCCCTATATGTAAGGTAAAAGCCACTTCCAGCTCTCAGACAGAGTCTTGCTCAGATTTTTTTGTTTTGTTTTAATGCGAACAAAGGGCTCACAGAGCAGCCTTATTTGTGATCGACTCATCATTAGGAGGAATGAGGAAGGAGCTGCAGAAGGGAGAAAGAGGCAAAGCAACACACGTACTGGCTGCAGCTTCTAGTAAGTGTTTTATTTCAACCCAGATTTACATCTATACATTGGTACTGCTGTACAATCTCCTCCACAATGCTGTTACTTATGAGGGTGTGCTACAGAGGAATAAAAGGAGATCCCACTCCTCTGTGTGTGCCATGTATTAGATACATCATAAGAACTAGTCTGTACCCAACAGCTCAGAAAAAAACAAAGAATTAGAGATGGAGCATGCAGAAGCGAAAATTACTGAAAAAAAGTGTTATAAATAGGCCATCTTGCTGCTGGCATCAGTGAAAGAACATGAGAGCAAGGGTTCAAATTTCCCTGTAGTGACACTATAGGGAGCATATAGCATTACACAGTGCCTATTGAAATAAATAAACAGCAAGCAATGTTGTACCACACATAACAATAGACAATGAAGAGATTTAATCAGTCCAAGATTTTACTTTCCTTGGATCCAAGATCAACAGTGAAATAAAACGAGCAATCAGCCTTGGCCGTAGTGCAATGCAAGGAATGGCGAAGATATGGAAGAGCAAAGACATCAGCCTTACAGCAAAGATCCGAATAATAATCAATACAATCATTTTCCCAATAACGACATATGCATGCAAAAGCTGCATACTCAAGTAGACAGAAGGATCGAGGCCTTTGAGCTGTGGTGTTGGCGGTGTATGCTGCACACACCATGGACAGAGATGGTCATAAATAAGGTGATCCTAGACTGTGACAGACCAAAAGTATCACTAGAAAGCAAAACCACCAAACAGCTTTCATACTTTGGTCATGTCATACGAGCCAATTCTCTGGAAACATTAATGCTTGGCACAGTCAGTGGGTCCAGAAGAAGAGGACGCCAAAGAACACAATCAAGGTTCACATGAACTTCATTGTGGAAAATCTGAAGGAAGCGGCCAAAGACAGGGAAGCATAGCATATGCCGATCCACAAGGTGACCAAAAGTCAGCAACGACAGACTGGATAAATCATCATTGAAATAAATGGACCATCCATGTAGTAGAGGAGCAGAAACCACTCGACAGTTAATCCACCCATTGTAATAGGGCGCTTGGATATGGGTATTCTCTACACCAGATAACCCATTTAAAGTGTATCACTTATATTTTTCTTATTGACCAGAACTAGAAACTTTTTTCTTTTTACCAATTATTTTTTGTTTCTTTTATTTTCTGTGCACTCTCACTGGGAGGAGGGGAGCAGTCATCCCCGCTTCTCTGAACTTGCTGTAACAGCACAGCAGCCACATGGGCCAGTAAACTGAAAATGACTGGCTGACATCTGTGTGGAGTGTTCTAGACATGCGCTGTGACCCATGCAGAGGGGCAGTAGAGATGAGCTGTGTACATCACCTACAGTCAGTGGTGCATGTGTTAATGGCCTCCAGTTGTATAGGCATTACCTTTCATTAAAACACTTTCTGTGCCGTTAGACAACTACTGAAAAGTGATTTATATAAAACAGGAAGTGTAGTCTATTATGGGACTCAGCGGCCGGTGTAAAAGAAAAAACATTTCAGGATCATTTTGAAACTGGATAAAGATATCAAAAAAACTTTAATGTTTGGGATTTTTTTCAAACATGAAAACTTGATTAAGCACTAGGTCACTATCTGACAGTACAGATGTAGCAGAGTTTAACTTGATATTTAACGTGTTATAATACATTTTGCTTAGATTTCTAATTCCTTTGGAAAGTGTTTTCTTATGTTAAAAAAAAAAAAAGAAGAGAATAATAGTTTTTAATGGCTTAAGATGAGATAAACTAAGCTACATCAGTACATTGTTTCTAACCCCTTAACAACCACCCATATGTCTTGACGCCAGACGTTAATAGGCTTTGTTTTATAGTGTAGTCTTTGGATGAAGCTGCATTAGAAGTCAGGCGTGGGTTTCCCATGGCTGGGGGAGCTGATGCTCGGCTGTCAGATGATAGCCGAGCATTTAATCACGGGGTCCCAATGGGTTGCTATGGCACTTGGAGGCTTAAATATAGCCTTCGGGTCTGCAAGCTACGGTGGCCAATGAGGGTCAGCCTCTGACTTTCTAATGCACTACTACACTTCTGTATAGTAGTGCATTAGAACAGTGATAAAAGATGCCGATAATCAATTCCCCTAGTGGGACAAAAATAGAGTAAAGTATTAAACATAGTAAAAAAAAAAAAAGGAAAACAAAAATAAAACTGCAAAACTCTACCTTTCCCCGTTTACCATGTAAAAAATGCAAAAAACACCCACTTACAATATGAGGTATCAATGCACTCATAATGACCAAGAGAAGAAAGTTGAACCCACATAGTATGCGTTAACACAAAAAAAAATGTGAAAAATAGTTAATTTTGCCTTTTCTACCATACAAAAAAACTAAATAGAAAGTGATCAAAATGTCGCATTGATCAAAAAAACTATTAAAAAGTGCAACTTATCGCGCAAAAAACAAAACCTTCCACAGCATTGTTGACCAAAAAAAAAGGGTTAGGGGTAGAGATGAGCGAATGTACTCGGTAAGGCCGATATCGCAATCGAGCACCGCGATTTTCGAGCACTTCACTACTCGGGTGAAAAGATTCGGGGGTCGCCGGGGGGCGGGGCGTGGTGGAGTGGGGGGTAGCAGCACGGAACAGGGAGGAGCTCTCTCTCTCTCCCCCTCACTCCCCTCTGCAACCCCCAGCTCACCCACGGCGCCCCCCGAATCTTTTCACCCGAGTAGTGAAGTACTCGAAAATCGCGGTGCTCGATTGCGAAATCGGCCTTACCGAGTACGTTCGCTCATCTCTAGTTAGGGGCCTTTGAGTGCAGCAATAAAAAATAAATTTATTTTTTTTAATTTTTTTTTAACGTGTGAAAAAGTTGCAACACACAAATCGTACTGGGCTGCAGAACCAATTTAACATTGTATTTACTCTGCACGGTGAATGCTGTTAAAAATAAAAAATACCCCAGAATTGCGCATTTTGTTAATCTTGCCTCTAGAAAAAAATGGAATAAAAAGCAATTCAAATGTTGTGTGTGCTCCCAAAAATCAGATAAAGAATAGAGTTCATCCGGCAAAAAGCAAGCCCTCAGTGCTCCGTCGCTGGAAAAATGAAAATGCTACGGCTCTGGGAATGCTGCGACACAAAAGCAGTTTAAGCATTTGTGTACAAAAATAGCAAAACATAGAACAAAAACCACTGCATAAACTTGGTGTCGCCGGAATCGTTCTGACCCGGGGAATGTTATCACATTATTTATTTTACTCACTGAACGTGTAAAAATGAAACCCAAAAAAAACAAATAGCAGAATTTCTTTTTACCAAATCCCCCTTAAAAATACAATACATTATAAGTAACTAAAAATGATGCCATCAAAAAAAAAAAAAAAAGACTTGCCTCACAAAAAGCAAGCCCTCATATGGCTATGCCGATGGAAAAGTTAAAAAGTCACAGCTCCTGGAATGAACTATGAGGGAAAAAAAATGGCGCCTTAATGGCAAACCGATTTTTCAAACAAGCTTCATCACTAAGGCCTCCCTCAACCACGCGTTGCTGTAAGTGCCGCAGTTTAAATCGTGGCGCTTTGCCGCATTTTACTTTTACTGACGGCGTCCTTTAGCACTCTGCATAATGTGAAGTGCTAAACGCTCAAAAATAGAACACCGCTAAAAAAATTGTGGAGCTGAAAGGCGCTGCGGTTGTCTGAGTGGTTCCATTGAAAACAATGGAAGTGTTCTACCGCGATTAGCGTGGTGCTGAAAATGCTGCACTAATCACAGTAAAAAAAACAAAACACACCTGTGTGAGGGAGGCCTGAGGGGTTCAACAGTCATATCTGCCATGCATTGACACGGTCCTAATCTTTATCCATGACGACATAGCACCAATTGCTCTAAATAAGAGAGTTGAGAGAATTTCATATTATGGAGGAACTTTTATTTGTGCCCAAAGGTAACTTATTCTCAGCATTACGAAGGCTTCTTGAAAACACTTGTACAAAATCAAATGAGACAATAAAAATCTGCATGATTGAAAAGTTCTTAAATAGGTCTTGAAAAGAAAGCAATCCACTAACTTCGCTTTAAAAGCCCACAAGCATATCATAATATATATATATTAGAGGAAGCGATATATAACATGGTATTGTTTTATCCCCAGTTTAAATAGGGAGAAAATGTATTCAGGGCCGTGTGCCACAACTGTAGTCCAAAAAGTAGCAAAATAAATCGTGGCCACTTGCCTATATTGCATTTCTCTTACCATTTTTCCAAAGCAAGAAAAGTGGGTGGAGCTTCTGAAACAGGGCAGGCCCTTCGGCGTCCGACGCATTTACAATAACTTGCATTAAAAACTGCCATAAATCACAACGGAAATCTATACCAGTTTATGCTGAGCTCCAGCAATGTCCTAATGTACCAATGTCTGCCGTTCAATAATTTTAGGGACATTTACCAATCTTGAGGTTATATACAGGTTTTGCTAACAAATGTTATCTAAATGTTCCATCTCCATTGCGTTAAGAAATAAAACCTTCATAAAATACATTTTTATTAATTTATTTTCCCATACTGTATATCTTCAGTGCAGATGGAAAATATTTACTCAGCACTGATGTAAAGCAATAACTTTCCTCTTCAGTACGGTAATAACTGCGCCAAGTGGATTAATAAAACTATTGTTCTTCTAATTTATATAGAACCATTTACTGTAGCCAAATCTATCTTACTGGTGTCTCTGTGCTAAGAAAACATTATTGGTCTGAGTTTATAAAGGGAGCAAAAACAAATATTTTTTCATAATGCTCAATAAGAGCAATGATTAGTTCTGGAGAAAGCCATAACGGCAACAAACCAATTACACTGTGTATTTCTCATTGATTATACTAGATCAATCTTCCAGAAGAATGGAGTAACTAAAAGTATGCACCAAGTAACATAACTGTTATATATACAATGGGCGATGTTGGGAGGCTGGAACGCAGAGTATTGTGCCCATATAACAGGAATGCATAGATCTTAGTACAACTTATATTGCACCTATACGGCACTGCCATGCTCTGCCAAATGCACCAACAGTGGTTTCCTGCTGATGGACAAGTGCAGTAGTGTAAACGTTACGTACCCATATAATAATGCCATGTGGGTTATGCCTACAAAGAGATCCATCCCAACACAAGGGCACAAGTATGGACCCTACAAAACATTGCAAAATGTATGAGCAATTACCAGACAGAGTCTGCAGATCTTCCAATGTAGTTCCATGTGCCTACATAGGAGAATACAGCTCCATTCCACCTCATACAACTAAGTAGATACATGGTGCAAGTATGAAAAGAACCAAGACTGTAGGGTTATTTTGAGGTTGCTGGAACTCCACATTCTGATGTTTTTAACCAAAGTCCCTCCTTTGCAGTTGCTATCCACTACCTGTTGTCAAGTGATGCCTGACTAAGATAAGACAGAGAAGTGGAGGAAAGGGGAAATTTGTACTGCCCACAGAAATTTATGTAGGGTAGAAGGGATAGGAGAGAAAGACTGACACACATGTGCCTGCAACCAATCGTAAATAAATTATACCTACTAAACAAACAAAAAAAAAAATTTAGACGACGACGATGATGTTAATGGTGGTGGTGGGTTAAAGAGAGGGATAAGATTCTGCTGTTTTCTCTGTGCATAATGTATAGAAGACAGCATAGTAGCTTGACTTCTCCTACCGGCTCAGAGACAACTACAAATCTGAGATAGTGTCTGCAGAGGGAAAATGTTAATGAATCCAGGACATTAGCCAAATAACTGGCCGAAAAATAATGCTTTATTCATATACAACATGGCAGCTTACTCTGAAAAGTTAGGTACACTTTAACCCCACACAACTATAACGCACCTTCAGTCTCGTTTTATTATAATTTAATACGGCAGTGAAATCTTTTTTAATAATAATTTTATCAAATTTTCATCTCCTCCTCCAATCTGATATTGATGATCTACAGTATCCTAAAGATATCAATATATCAAGTCCTGGAACACCCCTTCATGGGTTAATGGAAGAGAAAAAAATAGGTATGCTGACCATAGCAGCCTGATGGCAGCCAAAGGGACACTCCTGTGGCCACTGTCAGGTGACTGGTGGCCCATGGATGTGCTGAACATGAGCAAACGTGCCATGTGAACATAGCCTTATCCACTTACACCTGCCATGATGCTTCCTTACTGCTACCTAATGTTCCTGCATATTTCAATCTTAAACATTTTGGGAATCAGACTTCTTGCAGATTACATTAAACCTTCTACCAATATTCTGTGCATACTGAACAATTAGGATCTTAGCCCCGGGGGTCCAAATTGCCCTTTACTGGATTAGTATTCCTACAGTTTTTGGCAACCATGTACAAATAACACTATTTTACTTGTTTTTAAATGTTATTGTCCAATGTGAGACCTTCAAACATACAACCTTTTAGGTCACAGCATGCCCCCTTTTAAACCACAGCATGCTCTAGTTTGTGAGGTTTTGCGCCATTTATTTTTTGTTTATCTGGTTTTCAGTAGAACACATTAACATTTCCCCAAGTCGTTTCTTTAAAGTTCTTACATCTTATTAGGTTTTCTTAACAGGGACATGGTTTAGACCTGCTACATATTACTTTATAATAATGCAGGATTAAAGTGACCCTCCAGTCCTGAACAGATGACTGCTCCACGTCTCTGCCTACCTGCTACATTAGTATGCATTGGAAGTCACTACACTACAGGCTGATCTGACTGGCCAGTGATGCTCACATGGCAATGCAATGGTGGTCAACCAAAGCAAGGGGCATCGCTTTAGACTAGTGATGCATACGAAGGGTAGTCAGAAGTGTGGTTCGGCCATCTTTGCTTGTTTAGAACCAGAGGGTTGCTTTAATTTCAGCCACTAAGCTTTTCTGTTTGAAGAAAAAGAAGGAGTAGAGTTATCCTATTAACCCCTTAGTGACCAAGCCTGTTTGCGCCTTAATGACCAGGCCAAATTTTGGAAATCTGACGTGTCACTTTAATATAGAATAACTCCGTAAAGGTTTTGCATATCCCAGTGATTCTGAAATTGTTTTTTCACCACATGTTGTGCTTTTTTTAGGTGGTAAAAATAGTCCGATATAATTTATGAATATTTATTAAAAGTGCCAAAATCAGGAAAATTTTGGAAAAAAGTCATTTTTTCACATCTTCAATTGCAACATCTTAAATATGTGCAAACATACTGAACACATTTTTAATAAGATATATATTTCCATCTGTTTACTTTACTCTGCACATTCGAAAAACTTTCAAATTTTTTTTTAACCATTTAGGAGACGTACAAATTTAACTATCAATTTAAATTTAATTATCAAAGGTTTGAGGAACACTTTTTTTGCTGCACCAAACCAAGATTGCAAAAGGCTCGTAGGTGTCAGAATGATAGCTACCCCCACAAATGACCCCATTTTAAAAACTACACCCCTTAAGGTATTCACTGAGGGGGGTCAGGAGTATTTTTACCCCATTTATTAATTTTTTTCCAGGAATTAATGCAATTTAGGGGGGGAAAAAAATTCATATTTTTGCAAATATGTCATTTTAAAAGTCAGGTTTTTTTTTCTGTAGTGCACGTGAAAATGAGGATTTACAGCCCAAAATGGATACCCGTTTGTCCTGCATTCAGAAACATACTCATTGTGGCCCTAATATTATGCCTGTATGCACAACGGAGCCCAAACTAAAAGGAGCAGCCAGTGGCTTTTAGAACAGACATTTTGCTTGAAGGGGATTTAAGCCCCATTGCCCACTTGTAGAGCCCTTGAGTGGCCAAAACTATAAAGAACCCCCACAAATGATGCAATTTTGAAAACTAGACCCCTTAACAAATTCATCTAGGGGTGCATGGTGTATTTTAACCCCACAATTTTTGAATGAATCTAAGCAAAACAGGCGGAAAACCTGTACAGCACATATATGAATGCTTTCACACCATAATGGATACCCCTGTTTGTTCCGTGTTCAGAAACATACTCATTGTGGCCCTGATCTACTTACAGGACACATGGATCGGCCTATAATGGAGGAAAGAAAACATTGGATTTCAAGGCACAACTGAATTCCAGGCCCCATTGCTCAATTGTGGTGAAAAAAAAGTTGACTCCCTAAAAATAACCCCTCCCCCCCACGCCCTTTTTGGCGTTCCCTTAATCTTAGGTAAAAGTAATAATGTAAACTGTGTGGTATGTCTGAAGACAGGGGACCTGGTTGGGATGAGCACATGGGGCAATTACACCAGGTATACCTCTTTCTCCCATGCTTTTTTCGGGGGTATTTCGTGACCTCAGCGGCAGGAATGGGGTGTAAAAAGTGGCACTCTGTGAGGCTTCATAAGCCAGCTGAGGTGCAGCGGTCTCACACAGAATGCAATCAACTAGCTGCTCCTGGAACTGCAGGAAGGCGAGAGTTCCAGGGGCTTCTTGTAAATTAAGGGTTACCGGTGATCACGGGCCTGGGGGCCGATCACCGCGGCCCCTGGTGACATCTCCTACCTCACTGCTACCTTCAGGAGTCGGGAGCCAGGAGATTTCAAATTTGTAGGGGCTCCAGGCCTTCTACGTGTGACGTCATGTACAGACGAACGGCGTCGGGTCCCGGAGGACCAGTTCACTGCAGGACATTATGGAGGTCCGGGGTAAGTAATTTCAGCTGCCCTGATGGAACAGATCCATCAGAGCAGCTGAATCTTTAACCTTTTCTTACTTTTTATTGACTTTATTGCGATTGGTGCTATACATTGGATAGCGCCGATCACATTGCCGGGGGTGGGGGAGGGGCTCCACAGGCCTGGGATGACAGCTACATGTTGTCGGCTACCTCCAGGAACCAACACATGGAGCAGTCACGTTCATAAGCCCACGTGGCTTTAATACTAAGAGAATGCATGTTTTTACTTAGCTAGGATGTAAAAGCACTATAGGACCGTCAGCAGTTAAAATATAAGGGTGAAGGGGGGTGGGGACACTACTTGAATCAACTTCATAGATTGGCATTTTCTATTCATTTATTCCCTTTTATTTTAATAACTACTTTGCATGTGTTTTGTGTTTGCTCTCTTTCCTTTTTGTAAATTTCTCCTATTGTACATTAAGCCTTGCTAACTTTTTTTAGAATAAAGATTAAAACTTTTTTAGTCATTCCTTGAGCTTTAAGCAATCCATAACCCCGAAGGTGTATTAATTGTGTGTCAGCAGATGAGAACCAAGAAGGCCCGTATTCACAAAGCGAACAGAACCGAGGTGGCTGACAACCTGTTAGAAACAGTCAGCGGTGGCAGCAAAGTGTGTTGGGGCATGCTAGGCAGTGCTGGGTGTGAATCAGACTCCCTCTTGCGTGAGTGCAGCATTCTAGGAGCTGGGACCAATTCGACCCTGTGGTCTGCCCATGGGTGCTGTACATCACAGGTTGGTGACTGTTGGCAACCGTTAACCCCGTCACCATAGCATTTAAAGCATTCCCTAAATGTATAGAACCACAAAATTCCATGTTAATTTCCTCAAAAATAACCTTTAAAATACTATGTGGCAAAACCCAATTTACTATAAAATTAGATGACTAAGGTAGTGTGTGTGTACTGTATAAAATGAAAGGTCATATCTACACATTTTTATATTACATGAACATTTAATTGAAAAATAGATGAAAACATCTCATCCAGCATCACGTTAATCTGTCACCTCCTGTGCATTAAGGAATCAAGAAAAGTCTGTGCTCTGTATTTAATCAATCACTTGTCAGCTGGGTATTCATTTTCAGGGAGTTCTTGTCTAGTACCAACACCGTGTCAGCTAGGCTGTGTGTACAACCTGAAAAAAATATCTAGACAAAGCAATCAAAAGGGCAAATCTTAAAAGAGCAGTCAAGTTCCTCAGTCTGGAAGGTCTTTAAAAGCAAACAAAATGACAAAAAGAAGATTATACTACAATGGATGACATTAAAGCCACTAATAGAGCTACCATCAGAGCAGTACTGCTAGAAGTTAATCATGGGCTTAGGTTTCACAAACTAAATGCTAACTTCTGGCATTTGATTTGGGATCGCCCACTCATTAGGAGCTTTTGGTCAAATGTTTTTACTTTTCCGTCTCCACTCCTACCGTATCCTTTTAATCTTGAGCTTAACGTTGCATTATTTGGCTTGCTAAACGAACGCTGGACAAATCACTTGTAAAGATCAAGAGAAGTTTTATTTCTTACCTGTAAAACAACGGCCATGAAATTGATGATTGCCGAGTCTCCTACTTTATCAGGCTGGATAAGATTAATTAGCACGTTTATACCCTGCAAAAAAAGTGGTCTACCAACACCAGGGTTGCCCTGACAAGTTCCCTAGAGAGTGTGGGATCCTTGGCTCAACCCGCCATCCATGTCGACACTGTTTAATAATTCCATATAGACTCCACCCCTTCCTTACCGATTCTCTTTTCTTTCCTGGCTGCTTAGTTGCTTAGTATCATACTTACACATAGATAAAGCATACAGAGGGAGCCAGCCCCACTGATAGGTGTACTGCATCTTGCAGCTTTACAGGATGTTCACATTGAAACATATGCGTCAGCCCGATGCATTGGTCTGTACCTCAAAAGTGAACCATGCTGTACCAACCCCCTCAGACTACCCCAGCATCTAATACCAGACTGCTTACTACAAAAATAATGATAGAAAAAAGGGGACATAGGCGCCATCAGGATCTAACAAGTCTTCCTTAAATAGGAAATCCAGCAAAAATGATTTTTCGGGATACTATAGATACATTTGAGAAGGTGTTGTCTGATATGAAATCACCAGTATTCCAGAATGAAAGGAGTCTATAAAAAACAAGTCCTTTTAGAACTGGCCATCGGGTTTTCTTTTTGGGCACAACTCACTAAGAAGCAGTGCAAAAAGAAAAAGTTGGTGTCCCGCTGCCCAGTTGAAGACTTCTGGCGCTCGTCTTCTGCAGTTCTGGACAAGGAATAAGTCTTCAAGTCTTTGAAGTTTGAGGAGGCCCATATTCCCTCATGATTGGTTGTGGGTGGTGCGATCGTAAGGCAGATTCAGGATTCGATGCAGCGGACAGAATTACAATATAAAATTTATTTACGAAGAAATTTAGCATTACCCATTTTCATAACAAGCAAGCAGTTTAACTTTTACCATAGATTTCCCAACGTTGACTAAATCCAAGGATCAATATTACTCTATGCACAATTTGAAGTAATGCAGAGACAATATCCATAAGTTGAAGGAGCAGTCCCACAGAATGGAAAGACGACATATGTAATGTAATGCACAGATTTTACTTAAGGGAATAATACTTCACTTTTCACAGTACGGCAATTCAAGAACACAACTTAACACACCAAGAACAAGGTCTCCGAGATTTTAGGCTCAACTCTGCTTTAACGTCATTTTTTCAGAATACTCAACATACTTGAACCCAGAGTTGGTAAAAAGCCGTTTGAACAACGAGTGGCCAACTGCATATTAAAGTTCCTGTCACTAAATACAGCAGGCCTGCTGGTTAACTATGTAATTCTTAGCAGTGTGCACACCTAAAGGCTTTACTAAAGGCCAGCCTCACTTACAATCCGCTGCTGACAAACTCCTCAATGCTCTCTAAGTCTTGATCCATTGGCTCTGCTTCGCAGTCCCACACTCTCTCCATTCTCCAAATAGCTCTTTACTTGGTATCCCCAGCATTCTTTCAAGCAGAAAAGCAGCAGCAAGCTGTCCAGTCCCTCACTGCAGTACTTCGTCCAATTGTAGACCCTCATTCCCTGGCTCCAACAACTCATAGGCCACCTCACTGTCCAGCAGCACTTATCTCCTTTCAACACAGTCCTTTTTCAGCCAGAAGGAGTGCTCCTGTTGCCCTTCTTTCATGGGGAGCAGACAGTTGCACCTCAGCTCTCTGTAATAGTCTGTGTTCACACACTGTGCTATCTGTCTTAGGGTCATCGGTCTATCAGCACCTAGAAAATGCAGGCCTCTTCGCCAACTTTTGTGGGCTGGATTTAATGCTGTGATGTAATGGAGGGGTGGAGCTTAACACTGGCACTCTACGAGCTCTGGCAATTTTTCCTTTCCTGTGCCCCTAGTGGGGAAGCAGAGTCTAGTAGGGCTGAAGGGGAACCCCCCACAGGATCAACTTATCTCTGTTATAACAGGGACTAGAAACTAAATCCTGGGGACTCCTGATTTCAGTTTTTTTTCTTGTTTTCCGACAATTCAGGAATGTCTTCACTAAGGTAGAGATGATCATTTTTCTATCTAGGGACAGAGGACCTCTGTTCCATAGAGACAGAACTGCCTGTTGAAGAGGCCTGACCTGACTCCATACTACTGCTGGAATGCATGATGTTATAGTGCCCACAAGACATAAGGCTTCTCTTAGGGTTCCTACTAGAGATGAGCGAGCATACTCGCTAAGGCAAACTACTCGATCGAGTAGTGCCTTATTAGAGTACCTGCCCGCTCGTCTCTAAAGCGGCGGGGGAGAGCGGGGAGGAACGGAGGGGAGATCTCTCTCTCTCCCCCCCTGCTCACCGCCGCAACTCACTGCTCTCCCGCGCTGGCAGCCGAATCTTTAGAGACGAGCGGGCAGGTACTCGAATAAGGCACTACTCGATCGAGTAGTTTGCCTTATAGAGTACGCTCGCTCATCTCTAGTGACTACCCACTAGCGTTTTTTTCCGCTGCAAATTCGCTGCGTTTTTTTTATCCAATTGTAAATGGGACTTTCGAATGTTAAAAACGCAATGCACCAAAAACGCAAGTTGCCGTTTTTGCATTTTTGGCGCGTTGTGTTTTAAACATTAGAAAGTCCCATTGACAATTGGAAAAAAAAATGCAGCAAATTCACAACGGAAAAAAAACGCTAGCGGGTAGTCACCCTTATAGAGCATGACCTTTTATGAAAGGTGAACCTCCACAAAATAGACTACTTTTTTCTGGAAGTAACAACGATCTGCGGCATACTGAATCAAGGACGATATCAAGAAAGAGCTTTTTAGTTGCTGGAACGGAGTCAGATTTTTGACTGTTTATATTTATTTTTAATGGTTTCCAAGCCAGTTAATTGTTGGAAAGCAGGCCTTTTTTCTGTCTCGAGGATTGGAACAAAATCGCCTATTAGTAGCCAACAACTTCTGCAATTATCTTTAAAAATGTACTTGGAGCTGATCAAATTGCAAGAGGAATGCAACATACTGAAAATGAGTTGTGTGAGGATTTATCAACAAGGCCAGTCTGATAAATTTTGCCAAGTTGGGGTTGATGGGTGGATAGGTAGATGGCAATAGGCATGCTGAAGGTCTAAGGTTACCATAACCACATGCTGTTTTATTAGCGGAGCAGTGATTATACTCCATTCTATTTCTTTACTAGATATATACACGAGTAATGACCCCTGGATTTCTCCTCCAGGGGAACAGGTAGCACTACCCAACAATTTTAGTACCCCTTTTTCCAGTTAGTCTTGGAGTGTATATGAAGAATTAAAGTTTACTATGAATTATCTTGAAAGTTGGGAAGCAAACTACACATTTGACAAAAAAAATGCATTATTAAGGAGTTGTTGTAATTGGATGAACTTTGTATGCAAGAATGTAATGTTTATACATGTAAGCCATTACATTAGGGCAGAATGATACATTTATTGGGGAAAACTGTACACTTAAAATGAGGCTCTAGTACCCTGTTGGGCTTCCTCTAGCCTGAAAACATGATGAGAGATTGTCAGCCATGGAGGCATACAGGCGCCGTATGTTATCCTACAGCAGATTTGCCCACAGATGTGGCACACTGATAGGCTAGTGAAGCTGGTGTCCCAGTTGGACCAATAAATGCTCCATAGGTGATAAATCTGCCAACCAGATGTAGCAGAAACACTCCTGGAAAACTCTTGCTTCATGTGGGTGAGCATTATCCTGCTGAAAGCCTGTTGGAAGTCTTGCCATGCGAGGCCATACATGAGGCCAAAGGATTTTCTGCACATATTGCTGAGTTGTTTGTGTCCCTCGATCACTACTAGGGGTGACTGGCTGTTGTATGTGATGGCTCCTCAGATCATCACACCAGCAATATTGGCAGATTGTCACTCCACAGCAAAGGCAAGATTGAAGCTCTCCCCACGAGGCCTCAATACCTAACCCCTTAGTGCCGGACCGTTTTTGCTATTTTCCCCCATTTTCATTTTTTTCCTCCTCTTAAAAAAATTGTAACTCCTTTATTTATCCATAGACGTCGCTGTATGAGGGCTTGTTTTTTGCGGGACAAGTTGTATTTTTCAATGGTTCTATTTATTATACCATATAATGTACTGAAAAACTTGTACAAAATTTTAAGTGGAGAGAAAAGGGAAAAAAAAAAAAAGACAACATTCCACCATCTTTTGGTGCGTCTTGTTTCTACGGCACACAAACTGCAACGAAAATGACCTGATAACTTTATTCTATGGGTCAGTACAATTACTGCGATACCAAACTTATTCGTTTTCTTTTTTGCTGTACTATTTGTATTTTTTTTTTAAATATTTAATTTTTAAAAAATATTTTCTGTGCACAATAACGTGATTTTTCTATTTACATAGTTGTGTGAGGGCTCATTTTGTGTTGTACGTCCTGTAGTTTCCATTGCGTACAATTGTCTTTTTAATCGCTTATTACATTTTTTCTTGGAGATAGGGTGACCAAAAAAGTGCATTTCTGGCGTTCTTTATTTTTTTTCGAACGAAGTTCACCGTGCTGGGTAAATAAGGCATTACTTTGATAGATCTGACTTTTATGGACGCAGCGATACCAAATACATATTTTTGTTTATTTTGATTTCTTTATTGCACATATGGCAAAAGTGTTTTTTTAACAAATTACTTTTTTTTTTTAATTAGTAAAACTTTATTGTTTTTATTTTTACACTTTCTTTTAGACCTCCGACCTAGAGGACCACAACCAGCGATGCTTTGATTGGTCATGCAGTATGATGGAATGCCATAGCATTCTGACAGGCAGCCTACCAAGCCACCTCACGGAGAAGGCCCCCGGCTGCCATGACACCTGCACGGCTCCCCCGATCTCACCGCCGGGGGAGGGGAAGGGGGGGCGTACAGGACCCCCGATCAGTCGGGGCATTTAAAGGGTTAATAGCCGCGATCGGGCACGCGGCTGATTGCAGCTATTAATGCGGGTGTCAGCTGTAATAAACAGCTGACACCTGCACTGTATGGAGAGAGATAGCGGCGCTATCTCCCTCCATACACGTCCTGCAAAAGCAGGACGTAAAAACACTATGGGGCCGTCACTAAGGGGTTAAACACAACTGCTATTGACCCCCCAAACAGAACCTGGCTATGCAACTTAAGACAATACGATTACAGTCCGTAGCAGTGCAGGTTTCTTGATCACGACACCACTGCCAACGAAGGCAACGGTGTTGGGATGTCAATGGCAGGGCACAAAATGGGCGCCATAACACTAAGTTTCTTTCTAGGCATCTGAAAATGGTCTGGGTAGAGAAAGGGGTCTGTAATGAAGGCGCCACTTGTGTCTGGATGTTGGATAACAAAACTGTTGATCTCCTCATACTTGTTGGTGGATCTGCTCCACTGGTGGTCTGTCTGTCCATCCGTCCTGTTCGACCATCTATGTATGTCTTCACATAAGCACTACTCCCAACACCTCCTTACAGATTGGTCAGAATGGCCAAGATGATAGACTATTCATTGAATGAACAATCCTGATTCTTTCATTCTAATAATGTGCCCACCCCTAAAAATCTGTTAACTAGGTAAAATGTCTTTAAGTGTGTCGTAGAGTTATGTCTAGCAGTCAGCGATTCTTAATAAGAGGTACACTACACATAAGTAGCCTTTGAGAGACTCCTTTATAGGGCAATAGGGGCAGCACTTCTTTTGGCCTATGGTGAGAAATCCCAGTATCCATTTATACCTCAAATGTGATAATTTGCATATCTGTCTGACATAGAAGTGCATGCCAAGTTTTGCAACAATCCAACATTTCTATGTGGTACATTTTGTTTGTCAATTAGTGTATTTCGTAACACTCTTGCATCGTAGCTAAAATCCAAGACTAGAAAGGTCTTTCCATTGGACTGAAAAAACTTTGTCTGCCCCCCCCCCCCCCCTACCTTCAAGGGGTCATTCCTTACTGGGATGGTTGTCAGTGTGAGGGAAAACCCTCTAGGTGAAAAGGTAGGGGGCTCAGCTCTTACTTTAACATCCCTGATTTTGCGATTTTTGTCTCCTAAAGGGCAGTTTTCTCCTGAACATTTTTGTTTCTATTACAGGCGTTTTCTTTTTGTCCTCTGCTTTTTCAAGGATGTTGTGAAGTGCAGGCCCAAAGACATATGTACGCCTGAATGAGACATAGTTTGGTTAAAATCTTGGTCAGCAGATATTATATTTAAATCCAAAGGGCTCCCCTAGACGTATTGGGCAAGGCTTCTGATCTAGCGGATGGCCTTACAATCTCAGCACAGGCATCAGCAATGAACCTTGTTGCCGTTTGAAGTAATGGGATGGATGAGAGTTTATACTCTCTGGAAGTATGATTTTTAAGGTCACTCAGCTTGGGATGGCCAAATACATATGTAGACTGTGCCACACATGGCTGGATTCATTTTAAGCAAAGCTGTGCAGGACTTCATGGTTTTTTGTTTTTTTTTAAGGCGACTTTCTGCCTTTCCTAACTATAGGGTCTCTGAGTTGTGTGCAATCTTCAAAGCAGAGAGCAGTCTTCTTAGCAACCCCCTTTAAAGGGGTTGTCCCGCGCCGAAACGGGTTGTTTTTTTTTTCAACAGCCCCCCCGTTCGGCGCGAGACAACCCCGATGCAGGGGTTAAACAAGAACACCGGACAGCGCTTACCTGAATCCCTGCGAGCCGGTGACTTCTTACTTACCTGCTGAAGATGGCCGCCGGGATCTTCTCCCTCGGTGGACCGCAGGGCTTCTGTGCGGTCCATTGCCGATTCCAGCCTCCTGATTGGCTGGAATCAGCACGTGACGGGGCGGAGCTACAAGGAGTCGCTCTCCGGCACGAGCAGCCCCATTCAGAAAAGAAGAAGACCCGGACTGCGCAAGCGCGTCTAATCTGGCGATTAGACGCTGAAAATTAGACGGCTCCATGGAAACGAGGACGCTAGCAACGGAACAGGAAAGTGAAAAATTTCTGATAACTTCTGTATGGCTCATAATTAATGCACAATGTACATTACAAAGTGCATTAATATGGCCATACAGAAGTGTATAGACCCACTTTGTTTCGCGGGACAACCCCTGAAACGTCTACTTTAGGCGTTTCAGCCCATATTTCCTCATCATCAAAAAGAAAACATCTTTCAATCTTTTTAGGCCTGTTTCACACGGGCGAGAAACTCATGCGAGATTTGTGCATTGCAAGATGCACAAATCTCACATGAATATGAACCCCATTCATTTCAATGGATTTCTATACATGAGCGATATATATTGCTGCATGTTCTATCTTTTCACGTTCCTTGGAATGTATAGCCGATTGTTTTCAATGGGGCAGTAAAACACATTGCACGGCGTGCGATGTAAGACTGCCCACTGAAAACAATTGGAAACACTTGCCGATCCTCTAAAGCGCCTGAAAGCCACGCCGGAGGATCGCTACGTCATAGAGGGGTTTTTTGCGTAAAAAAACCCGCATCGCCGTCAAAACGCACGTTGGCGAGAACTCTGCCTGATATTGAACTCGCCTGTGTGTAGGTAGCCTTAGGAATAGTCAGACATCTCTCTGGATCCTTCTATTCAACAATAGTTTTTACGTTACTGTGTGGTATAAAGAGCCTTTTCTTCCTAGAGCCAGGCCTGTAACAGCTCATCCCATACACACCACTGTTCCTTCAATTGCACCTTTATAAGGCAGTCTTGAGATGCCGGAAGCAGCTAACAGGAGCGAACATAACCAAGGGGGCATAGCATTCAGGCAAGTGCCGCAGTCCCTTATTCTAGTGACCAGTGGGGGTTTCAGCAGTGAGACCCCAGAACGGAGGTTCAAATGAACATCTGGCATAGCTACCAATTCAAACGACCTGCCCGTGTACCAAACGTTTGTGGTCTTCCACCGCTTCCTGCAGTAATCTGCACACACACACATGTACGGACCATATGGTTACATTGTCCCACATGCCAGAATGCTAGGGAACCCGAAATGGGAGCTGCAGCCAATCAACGCAGTGAAATACGTAAACCCTCTAAAGAGCACAGTAGATCCGCCAAGTCTGGAAACATCTAAACAGCAAGGACAAAGCCCAGCTCTTCATCACCAGCTGTCTGACAGGTAAAACAAAAAAGGGAATGTGGCTGTCAGGTACAGCAACGCCAGCTTCTGACTGAGCAGGAGAAGCTCTTGTCTGTTAGTGCTAACAGAAAGGCAATGGAGATGAACAGATGGTGGGCGGGAGGAGGTGGTAAATTCTTGCCCGTTTCCTGTCCCTAGTAGGGCCATGTACAGCCTTATTGTCAGGACCAGCGGCTCTCGGAGCCTCTGTGCCCGCACTGCCGATCCCATCACAGGGGCTGCAGAAGTGCGGCGCAGGTGAGCCCCGGTTCTGAAGATCTCCTCTGGCTGTTTTAATTCTGGTCGCCGCCGAGTTTCTAGGGACGCGCCAGGTGCCATCTCACACTGCGTCCCCGCGGCCATAACTACCGGGCGCGCATCCTCTGCAAAACTGAAAAACATGGAGCTCGCCTTTAGCGTCGCAGAGGGTCGTGAACGACTAAATAGCTAACAACTGCATCATTCTGCCCACTCCCTGGTCTTAGCCAGTCTTCCTCATCACCGACCTGCATGGGTGGGGCTAAATTTTTTCACTGTTCTAACCGAAATTATGGTAAATTAATTTGATTGTTCATCCAAACCTAGTTGAGACCATCACTTCAAGGAATGGGATATTTTGTTCATTTTTTTTTAGGTTTTGACTATAAATTATTTTACAATTCCATACAGGACTTTATCAAACAATCATTTTTGCCTTATTTGCGGAACGTTAGCAATTATCTAAAGAACATACAATTGACATTTCACACATAATCTTATAAAGCTGAACAGTCGCTCTTAATCTTCTGATGAAAGTGATGTTTTATATAAATGAGGCGTATCAACATTTTTCCTTCTCTAAGCTCAGTGTTTAAAGCAATCTGCTATTTCACTAATACATTTTTTTTAAGAAATACTGCAAATCAAACTTAAAAGCTGTCATTTACAAAATAGTTATCAAATATCTTTTGTCCAAAAGTGCTTTCTCCCAACTCCACCATAAAATGAGCAAACAAAGCAAAATGTGCATATTTCAGTGAAAATAGAGGAAGAAGTCACTTATCTACTATTAGGGTAAAAGTTTGGGCATGGCAAAAACCAACATGCTCGACCCTTCTTCTTTACGCCAACATCGGCTGTAGAGGACCAGTCAGGTCACAATACAGCTCAGATTGCCAGTTCAGACAACTCTTACCTGATGTGTAGGACATCAGAACTAAAAGCAACAACAAAGATACAACATGGAGCAATTGTAAAATTGTTATGATCCGAATTGCAGCATATGATGGAATAATATGCAAGCTGATGTCTCAGATACAGTTAGGACACATACAGATAAAATGGCAAGTTTATTAAAGAAATTATATTTCCAAAGTAAAAAAAAAAAATGGACATTTAAGGCCAAAAAGAGACTCTGAACAAAAATAGTGACGGCCCCTTCAAAAGAGGGATACTTAGGAGGTATGTCGTTGTCCCTTAAATCCATTCGAGGCCCCTTTATTGATCTTCTGAGATGCCACTGATATCTTCTATCTAATGCCACACTGTATCAGTAGTCTGGGGCACTACTGCTCTAATTGGCCAGTGCTGGTCACGCTAGCATTGCTGGCCAATTAAAGAGCAGTGAGAAGTGCTAGTTAAAAGATTTCAGCAGCCATCTTGGATGGCCAATATCAGGGCCTGGGAACAGGCAGATCTGAGAGACAATAGTGCAGGGACTTCTATGATGGCAGATCCTAAGGGTAGGTCATCAATAGTTTATCAGCCGTGCTCTGCCATTACAAAATGCGAAGTGATGTGCCTGGTATACACTGAAGCTGCCTCCAGCACTCACCTGCGCACCGCGGCCACTTCACACAGGCCAGTGGCAGGAGTCCCAAGTGGCAGACCCCCACCTATCTGATACAAATGACCTATCGTAAGGATAGTTGATCAATAATTTTAGTCCCAGAAAGTCCCTTTAACTCTGTGGCTGAGTGAAAAGCAGGAGATTTATAGCACTATGAAAAACAGAGCATCCGCCTTGCTTGACTAATCTGCTAATATTTAAGAGGATCATAACTGGGAGAAATGGTCAATATAATTGGAAGATCACTGTCATTATCACATGCAATATAGCTGTGAGGGTAATACATTCAGCTAACAAACAGAATCAGTCACTTACATTGTCTCCTTGTCAAAATAATTGGACCATGTATAGTCTACTTACGTTTTCCAAAGAATCTTCAGTTCCGATAAAATTCCACAACTTTTAGAAAACTTTTTGAATTGTTTTAATTTCTATACAGTAGACCACTACAGGACTCCTTCGCACGCTTGTAAGTCTAAATTGTAAGCTTTTGAGCACCAAACATTTACGTACTCTAATAACATATCATCGTCCATTAGCATACATAGCTGTATGAGGATTATTTACCTTGGAGTCTGTATGCTGCTTGGCACATGCTTGAAGCTGAGTCAACCAGAAATGTCGTTCCTTGGAATCAGCAGCTACAATAGGAACATGAAAAAACACATCATAATTACTATATTCTACTATCAGACACGGAAACTATTTCAAGCTTCTAACAAATGCAATTTGATTGACTGCATTTTCTCTTCCTTTATAATTCTAGTTAAACGTTCTATAAAATCACCTTTAATCACTAAAGAGGTATAAAGTACAGTTTATATAACTCATCAAGTGATTTAAAAACAAGTTGCCTCATGAAGACAAACCCTGCATATATCCCCTATAGGGGACATCAGAGTGGGGTCACCAACTTGGGACCCCTTTATGGGCCAGAACTATACGAGTGCCCACGTTCCACCCCCATTCACTAGCGATGATTGTTCCTGGGTAAAAACAGGAGTGTTTTGCTGACACAATCTGTTGGGGATCTGTGCCCAACAGGTCATCCCGTATGAAAAGGTCTTAGGTGGTCATATAGAGGAAGGGGCGTCCCTTCGTCCTCCCTCCCCAAAAGACAATCGTGGGGTGGCAATGTAGTGCTCCTATTACACCCTGCCAGGGTTTAATACAATGACAGCAGAGAAACAATATACTGCAATACAGGAGTACAGTATTGTATAAGTGATTGAGATCACATGCTCACATCCCGCTAAAAGACTGAGAGAAAATTAAAACTTAAAATTCGAAAAAAATGTGTACATAAATATAAACAAAATATTTTATAGTTGCATTCAAAACCATGAACTAATACAACGTAATGCTACTTCTTACCCCACATATTAAATCCAGTGAAAAGGGAAAAGGAGGGGGGGGGAGGGACAGGCAGTGTTAGCTTTATTTTTTTTTGGTCAACTTTGCTCCCAAAAGATGATACAAATAAAAATTGAAAGGCTCGGAAGAACAAATGTCAAAGTACACTTTTTTGGGTCCGGACTGGCAGGTTGGGCCCCCTCGCCCCCTGCTCAGGATTTTTGGCATAATGCGCTAAAAAATAAATAAATAAAAATGAACAGATATACTCACCTCTGACCCCCACAGCTCCATTCTCTCATCAGCTTCCAGCAGCTGGTCATCTGTTGGCACATGACTGCTGCAGCCAATCTCCGGCCTCAGTTGTATCTAAGTATGTGATCAGCTGCTGGGAAGTGGGAGATAATGGAGTGGTGGGAACAGCAGAGTGGAGATCAGAGAGGAGTATCTGGTCTTTTTTTATTTTACTGATTTATGCCAAGACTCCTGACCAGGGCCAGGGGGATATAAACCCTAAGCAGGGGCATAAAGGGGCACCACAAATACTGAACAGGGGCTTGAGGAGACATTATTACTGAGTGGGAGCATAAGGAAGCATTATAACTAACCAAGGGATCAAGCAGGCACTATTACTGTGTGAGGGGCACTAAAAGCAGCACTTACTGTTTGAGGCCTACAGGAGGCACAAAAGGGTGAGGGATACCATTATTGTTTGGGGCACTATGGGTGACATTACTCCTATTTGGGACACTATGGATGTGAAGCTTGTGTAGAGGTGTGGATAATGTAGGGAGGAGATTGGACAATTTGTAGCCAGAAGTCATCATGGCGGTATGGACTGGATGAAAAAGACAGAAAAATTGAATAACTCTAATCAGAGGATGTCCAAGATTAGCCTATGACGAAGAAGTGTCCAAATCAGGAGTGTACAGGAGTATAGGTCATAGGGATCAATTTGGGTTTGGGCCTGACTTCATAAAGTGGGTGCAGATACTTTATGGCTCTCTGGTAGCTTATAGTCAAACTAACACTCATATCTCTACATGAATCTCTGAAGAGGGGTACACAGAATGGTGTCTACTGTCCCTAGCCCTTTTCGCTCTAGCTATCAAGCCTCCAGCAATTCAAGAGCATGCGTCCTGCAGAGCGGTTGGGTTTAAAATGAGCAATTATGAAGAACGTATTGCATTGTATGCAGAGAACAACCATTTTTCTGAAGGACCCAGAGTCTTCCCTCACTTTAGTATTCTCCATTTTTGATGCTTTTGGGCTTTACTAGGCTGACTAGCGATGCCTGGACCAAAGTGGTCAATGACATAACGCCCCTGTATAAAATAACATGCGTATTTGGCTCGTGGCTGCCCTGTCAAATTTGCTAGAATTTGGGGGGTGGGTGGGGGTTAAACAGATTGCTCTGCGACCACATTAGAGATGGCTGCTTAACCACCTCCCTTTTACAAAGCAGAGGCTCATACACAAAGCAAAGTCCTGTTTCTCTTGACAGTTGCGCTGTGTGGTTCTATTGTTCGTTTTTGTATTACTTCTTGCTTATCGTGGGTTCCCTGGTTGGGAATCCTTTTCTCTTGGTTTTATAGTTTAAGGCCTCATGCACACGGGCGGATTTGAATAGCGGATGTTGCAGCAAATACTGCCTATAGCATGCTATGGCAAAGTGATTTTTCATGTACCCGTGCAGAAATCAATTGCGGCTTCCATGCGCAGATGAAAAATCACAGCATGCTACATTTTTATGCGGGCTCCGCACGGACGGCTTCCATTGACTTTAATGGAAGCCGCCCTGCCCACAGCCTACCTGAAATGTCAATTGTGGATTGGCTGCGGGCACCCGCGTTATTGCCTAGCGATGGTGTGGGTAAATCTATACTGCGCATGTCCGACAGTGAGCCGTCACTGCAGGGGCGCGGCTCGCATCCAGCTGAGAGAATTCTTGCAGCAGGATCCAACCCAGCAGTCCGCAGGAGGCCATAGTAAATCTCTTGATGCTGTATTCTACATGTGTTCTAAAATAAACAAAAAAGACATTGCAGTAGTGTAATTGCAAATCAAGAAATACTGCTTTGCAAGAGAACATTGGCGCTGACCACAAAATCCCTGAAAGCTGCTGTATGGTTTCCTCCATCACATTGTGTTGCTAAAATACAATTATGATGTAATGTATCAACCTCTTAAGGTGACTTCGCTTACAATTGATAAAAAGCCATTCTCCACTCCCCAGAGAAGCTGGTTTTCCAGACATCCTCCAGCTAACATGCTAACCGCTAACCAGAGGTTTTACGTGATATTTGACAGTAAGGCCTTTTAATCATTTGTTACTGTGAAGCTGTAGAGTACATTCCAATAGGTTACATGCTGCTATTGTTTCTATTGGCTTGCAGCGCTCATTACTAAGCTACATTATCTCCTCATCATTGATATATGCATTCTTCACCAAAATACCTTTACTTTAAGCTCTTATGTTCTCTTGTAAGACAACCAAGATAAAGTCAGTCTGCTCTAGCCCTATTAAGGCCCATTAAGACAACGATTATTGCTCAAAAGTCGCTCAAAAGACATCTTTTGAGCGATAATCGTTGTGTGCATTTACACGGCAAGATGATCGCTCAAAGTTCGCTAAAACAGCAGTTTGAGTGACAGTTTTGAGCGGTCACTTTGCATACGTGTGTAAATGAAGGCGCACGCTGTATGCAGGAAACAAGCGGGACCGCTATCTTCTGCATACAGCTGTTGTCTTCTCGGAGGGCTCAGCTGGTATCCAGCTGAGCGCTCTGAGCGGGGTATGCAGAAGAGAAGCAGAGCCGCTTGTCTTCTGTATACAGCCGTTTTCTTCTTGGAGGGCTCAGCTGGTATCCAGCTGAGCGCTCCGAGCGGGGTATGCAGAACACAGCTGGAGCGCTGTCTTCTTCATACTGCGTCTGTGTTCTCTGAGCGGGATGCCAGCTGAAACAATAGTAACAGCGGTATCCCGCTGAGAACTCAACCCGTGGTACTGATGAGGCTCATCGTCATCTTTCAGCTTGCTGAAAGAGAATGATTAACAGTTCGTTAATGAAAACTGCACAATGGCCGTGCAGTTAGACCCAATGATTCTTGCTCAAAAGACGGCTTTGAGTGAGAATCACTGGGTCTAAATGGGCCTTTACTCTTGATGATCCCGTCTCACTTCTACATCAGTATCTTTGCATTATTAGCTCTACACAAAGCACATTTGTGTACGCTCCAAGTGAAGCACATTTAAATCAAGGCGCACATATGGGGGTATTTTTTTATATTCTCATATATATATTTATTTTTTTTTCACTGAATTTTTTTCCGATTTTATTAAAAAACTATTGCTTTTAATTTATAGTTAATTTTTTTAATTAGTATATTTACACTCAAGTACAGAAATTGGTTCCTCATTTTGTTTTGGAAGTTGAGATATATAATTTTTATGGTCTCGGATTGCAGGGCACATATGGTAACGGTTTAGGTTGGCGTCGACGGTGGGTCACCTTTATATAGTATTATTCTGGAATTTTATTTTTTAACTTATTTTTGTAACTTTTTTTCCTTTTACACATCTAATGTTTCCCATGATGACATACAAGACCTCTAGGGGTCATTCATTTTTTTTTTTTCCTTTCACACTTTTTCACTGTAGCTGGGGAAGCCATAGGAGCATCAGTTACAGGGCAAAACATCTCCCTGACATGACAGTAGGCACTAAGGCCCCCTGTTCGCGGGCGTTGGGGTATCCTGCGGCGAATCTCAGCCGCGGGAGCCGCCGCCCGGGAGTAGGAGACGGCGATGGTTCTCCACAGGTCAGCCTATCTGACAGACAGGCTGACCGTGGAGAATCAGGGCAATTCGCAGCATGCTGCGAATTGCTGGCCGCGAGCGGAGAATCGCAATAATTCTCTGCTCCTGGACACGGGGCTGGCGTGATTCGCCATCAATTTACCACCAGCGAAATCACTGCCGTGGACAGGGGGCCTAACAGAGCTGATCTGGGTCTGATAGAATCCTACAGCACTGCTGTGGCAGGGGGCACCCAGCGGTCACATGATTGCCGGGTTGAATAGTGGAAGTGGCACTTCCGCTTTCTCTCTTGACTACATAGTACTCAGTGAGCATTATATAGTCTGCAAGAGACAAGGCCGAAGCGGTTAAAAACCACTTCTGCCTTCTTCGAGTCCTTGATTGTGACCAACAGCTGAGGACCTGACCTGCTCTTGGTACATTGCATAGCTTTAATCCCACTCCGTATTTTTACCATCGCCCGGGTTTAAAGCTCTGGACCAAGCGCCATAAAGTTATGGTGCTTTATCCTTAAGGGGTTGGTTATCACACTTCTAGCTGTTTTGCTGCAGGAAGCAGACAACTCCATATGTTACGCAGTGGCCTGTGTTGATACTGCAGGCTGAATCCTACTGAAGTGAATGGGACTAAACCTGCAGTACCAACCCAGCACACTGCACAATCTATGGAGCCATTTGCTTCCTATAACAATTTACATTATGCATCATGGACCTTCAGTCGCTAGAGTTTTCAGGTTACAGAGATAATGCTATGACATTTCAGAATAGACATTTTGAAGATGCTGTTCAAACAAAGGTCTGAGTCGTAGGGATGGCACTGCGTCGGCCTCTCCATACCTGTACTATCTGGAATGACCGTTTTCTCCCCGATTTATATAAAGGTCGAAAGCACTCTAGATTAGGTTGGTGTGGAGAGGCCAGCATGGCACCACCTCCATCATGGCCAGCTAGTTTGGCCAACATCAAAGTACATCTATTCTGATGCATTGTTTCAGAATACGACATACATGCTCGCACTGTACATACCTGCCCTGGGTTCATGTTGGCAGTGATTTGGGCAGCATGAACCTGGTGACAGGTTCCCTATGACTCGGAAAGTCATAAATATCACATGAAAAAGTTCATCAAGAGAAGAAAACATTTCCACGGTTTTTAAAATCCGAGGGCCCTGCATACAAGCCCTGTCAGCTGAAGAAAAACTAATCTTTCAAAAAGAGGGTTATTGATTTAAAGGGGTTGTCCCGCGGCAGCAAGTGGGTCTATACACTTCTGTATGGCCATATTAATGCACTTTGTAATGTACATTGTGCATTAATTATGAGCCATACAGAAGTTATAAAAAGTTTTATACTTACCTGCTCCGTTGCTGGCGTCCTCGTCTCCATGGTGCCGACTAATTTTCGCCCTCCGATGGCCAAATTAGCCGCGCTTGCGCAGTCCAGGTCTTCTCCTGTTCTCTATGGGGCTCCGTGTAGCTCCGTGTAGCTCCGCCCCGTCACGTGCCGATTCCAGCCAATCAGGAGGCTGGAATCGGCAGTGGACCGCACAGAAGAGCTGCGGTCCACGGAGGCAGAGGATCCCGGCGGCCATCTTCACAGGTAAGTATAGAAGTCACCGGAGCGCGGGGATTAAGGTAAGCGCTCCGGTGAGCTTTCTGTACGTCCCTGCATCGGGGTTGTCTCGCGCCGAACGGGGGGGGGGGGGGGTTGAAAAAAAAAAAAAAACCCGTTTCGGCGCGGGACAACCCCTTTAAATCACAGGTCTCCAACCTTTTGTACCTTGTGAGTCTCATTTATGTTTTAGTGATGATTAGGAGCTACCATTTAATTTAAAAAAATGGAGGGGAGGCGTATGAACTGAAACTTGTCATTACTAGGCTTCCTTCAAACACTTATTGCCCAATGAATAAAGTCAGCTTTTTTAATTGGTATAGCCAATATTTGAATACATTTTTTTTGAATTCACACATTTTTCACAAGCACTTTTTGTAACATTTTTAATGGCCTGTAGACTTTGTGCACATGACCGCTTCAGCCGTGTTTTTGTGCATGCATGCCAGACTGACCGCGGGTCTCCTGACCTGAACACAAGTATCCTAGGAATTAATGCTGCTCAGAGTTTGGGTCAGGAGGCCCGTGTTCAGGCCAGGGGCCGCATGTCTGTATTGGAGATGCAAAAATGCAGCCGAAATACAGTCGTGTGCTCCCGGCCTTAGAGAAGCGTATGCAAACGTGCTAGAAAAGGAGAGGGGAAAAAAAAGGTACATCTAGCCAACAGCCTGCTGCAATTACTAAGAAACACCACCGACCCCAAAGATGCATCACACGTGACAACAGCACCGCGCCGTTTGTAGCGCATTTATCCCCATCAACTCACAGCTAAAATCTGACATTTTCCCAAAAGGAAAAAAATCCTGGAAAAATTCCACTTAAAATGTGGATTTGTTTTTTTGTTTTTTTTTTACCAAAAACACTATACCAAAGTATTACACTCCCTAAAGGCCCGTTTAGACACAACAATCATCGCTCAAAATTCGTTTAAATTATCAAAAGTGAGAAATGGACATTCACTGAATGAAGGCGGAGTGTGCAGGAGATCTCTTCCATCCGCCCGCCTCCATGCAGAGTAAGCAGGCATAGATAAACGACGGCTGTTTTGGGCAATTATCAGGCAACGGTCAGCCCATATAAAGTACCCGTTTGTATGCAGGAACTCTGCTTTAACAGGGATTCTGTCACCAAGTACATGAAAATTGCCTTAGCTGAGCTCCGCGTCACGGAGGCGGGCCGCACCGCCGACTTCTCTCCACCCGCAGCATGTACACTAACAGCTCCCTATACACAGAAGGGAGAGGTCAGTACGCACGCAGCAGGGGGAAAGAGGACGGCACGGCTTGCCTCTGTGACTCGGGGGTCAGCTCCTAGGCAAACTTCATGAACCTGGTGACAGAATCCCTTTAAGAAATGTGAAAATAAAGTCTCATTATTGGTATATGCAATCTACTACAAAGTGCCTTCACCAAGCTCTTATGTATTCCTGCAAGACAACCAAGATAAAGTCAGCCTGCTCTCCTCCCATTACTCTTGCTGATTCTATCTCAGTCCAACATCAGTCTAGGACTACACCGGCTAATGCACATTTTTATTAATGTGTATTGAATTCTCTACAGATTCTCTCCACTAGTTTTCTATTGTACTTCATTTAGGTGATAAAATAGGCTGAGGGAATTTGTGTATATTTATTAAAAGTGCCAAAATTGGGAAAAATTTGAAAAAAATGCTATTTTTTGACAATATCAACCGTAATATCTGAAATATGTGCAAACCTGTAGAGCCCTTGAGTGGCCAAAATGACAGAGAGCCCCCACAAATGACCCCATTTTGAAAACTAGACCCCTTATCAAATTCACCTGGGGGTCTACTGCGTATTTTGACTGCACAGTTTTTGAATGAATCGAAGCAAAGCAAAGGAAAAAATTTCGATTTTCGCTTTTTTGGCAATTGCATCATTTTAAAAACACTTTTTTGTACAGCACACATATAAATTAAGACTTCAACCCCAAAATGGATAGTCCTATTTGTCCTGTGTTCAGAGACATACCCATTGTGTCCCCAGCCTTATGTCTGTATACACAACGGGCCCAAACCCAAAAGGAGAATCAAACTTCAACTGACTTAACTTTTACGTTATCGCCAATATCCGCTGGATAACGGGGATCACGTGACTGGGGACTACTCACTGCGGCCCTCGCTCACTGCTCCAGGCTCTCTGCTACCTTGAGTAGCCAGGAGTAAGGAGATTTTAAACTTCCCAGGCGCTATCCAGTTTCTGCGCTGGGGTCTGCCATTTTGGCGATTGGCACATGCGCAAACGCTGAGGAGAGGTCCGTGGCTAAAGATCCCGTCAGAGACATCACCGCAGGCGTTAGGTAAGTAATTTCACCTTCCCTTACGGATCGGGTCTGTGACCGGAAATTAACTTTTTTTACTTTTACATGATCGCCATTATCCTATGACTAGCAGTGATCACGTGACTAAGAACCAAGGACCGCGGGCGCCGTGAGATCTCCAGTCTCTTGGCTATGTTTGGTAGCCATGAACATGGAGGTTTTAAGTTAAATTCAGGGGCCTTAGGTACGTAATTTCACCTCCCCTCAAGGACATGATCCATGATGGGAGATGAAACAACTTTTTTTTTTTTTACACTTTTTTTATTTACTTTTACATGATTGCTCTTATCCATTGGCAGAAGACTGGTATGCGCAGAATAACAGCGTCAGGTCCTGGAGGAGGAGAACGCCACAGGAAATCACGGAAGACGGAGGCGAGTATCCTCAGTTTCCCTTACAGATCCGATCCGTAAGGGGAGCCGAAACTATGCTTCAGCACACAAGGGCCAAAGGTGCCCTCATGTGCCCGCACCTCTTGCACCAAACTCCTGAACTCCTTTTACGTATTACTATATGGACGGGTGAGCCCGGCCTGCGATAGAGGGGAGATCTCAAACTAAAAGGACTTTCTCCATTTACTTTTGTAAAAGATACAAAACGTCTGATGAACCCATTCTGTGAGAAACTATTTCTGCAGGGTTATTTTATGTTATTGCAGAACACGATCTTCACAGATGGAGAACAGTGCTTTATCAACCCAGATGGAAGAAATCCTAAATAGTTTTTTCTTATAAAGTGTTTTTCCTGTGGTAATATAATGCTCTCAGAACTTTCAACTTTTTAAATAATAGCAGCCGGTGTTAAACACTGCGCAATAAGGATCCGCCACATTTTAGTAGATAAGAGCTACTCTTCTAGCTAAAACATGCCTTTCTTAAAATCAAATCGGAATTTAGTATATGGAATTTAAGTGCATCAAATGGAAAACAAAAAAACATAATTTGTAAGTTGAGAAGGCTGTTGATTTAAAGGCGTTCTGTCAAATAAAACACTTAATATTTGCCTAGTCCTCCCCATCAGTCTCCTTACCAGATCTTCTCCTCACCGATCTTCTCCTGGCTCCCCCAGACACCCGGGTCACCTCACCTCCAACTGGTTGGATCATCTTTTTCCTGTGACGAAGTGTACATTGCTATAAAGTATAGGACCGGCAGCATGTACAGATGCAATAAAGTAAAAGGACGTGTAGGAAGTGTACATTGCTGGCATTCTGCCTCCTGCAGGGCAGTATTACCCAGTCACTAGTGACATAGCATTCAATGCCTAGCAGGGAATGCCGAATTCTGGGCAGCCTGCTTTAGTACAACTGTTCATACGCGATGTCTCGACGCTAGTGTTTCATATACTATATGAAACACTAGCGGCGAGATATCATGCATGCGTGCAAAAGCAGGCTGCCCAGGATTCGGCATTCCCTGCTAGGCAGTGAACACTACGTCACTAATGACTGGGTAACACTGCCCTGCAGGAAGTGAACTGCAGCTAATGGATGCTCCAAAACAAGAGGAAGAAGATCTGGTCGGCTGGAGGTGAGGTGACCCGGCAGACTGGAGGAGCCAGGAGCCATGACAAAACCCCTTTCAGTTTATAGCAATTACAAAGAGTTGATAAAAGCAGAAACTACAGGGGCATTATGGAAAAACAATCCATGCAGAAATACAATATATTGTATCAGCAGTGGTACAAGGAAGTATGGACATTTGCCCATCCGCAATTAATTCAATGACATTGGTAGGTGAAATATCTTGAGTGGCAGGTTGGCCAACATTTCCAAAGCTAAAATCAGAAAAAAAAAATCTAGAATGGTTGACCACCTGAAACATAATGTATTCTGAGAAAAATGAATAAAGGGTGCAGACAGTTGGCTGGAGTTTTGGATTGTGTGAAGTGGCCTACTCTTACATTGGATTTTACCATAAATGGGATGCATTTATAAAATTATTTAAAGGAAACTCGTCAGAATCAGCGGGGGCGTAAAACCACTTGCTGGATTGGCTACACCCTTTAACCCCACCAATGAGGATATGGACTTTACAGTGGGGTCCCCAGGTTGTTACTCTAGAAGTTGTCCAGTAATGTGGCAGCTGATGTGCCACATTATCAAGGCGTGGCACTTGAGGTTCTGCAGTGTAACACACAGACAGGCCAGAGTTCATGGAAGGCAGCAGGCAGAAACAGAATAAGTATAACAAGCCAAGGTCAGGAGCAGAGATGGGAAGCAGTCATGAATAGTCAAAGTAAGAAACAAGAGCATGAGGACAAGCCAAATATCACCTTACAATGGTAGGCCTATTTCTAACACTTTTGCTGCAGGAAGCAGACAGCTCCGTACATTGTGCAGTGGTCCAGGTTGGTACTGCAGGCTGAGTCCTATTAAAGTGAAGGAGATTCTGCCTTCAATACTAACCAGGGTTATTGTGCAATGTACAGAGTTGTCCTCTTCCTACAGCAAAACAGCTCGAGTTGGTACAAACCTTTTAAGCAGTACCAAAAGCCCACAATACTCAGGTATCCTCCACAGAGAAAGGTCACCTGATATAGCCCGGGCTTACAAATTATTTTTGATGCACATTGGCCCTTTAGCAGCAAGGATGGGTGTGTGCCCTCTGAGAGGTTGGCAGTGATTGAGCCAATGCCAGAGCTGGGCACCTGCAATAGATGGAAGCAGGATAAGACGGTGGTTGCAAACTAATACAAGTCTATTTTGTATGTCAATTTATGACAGTCCAAAATCAAATTAAAGCATGGATTCACGCCGAAAGTAGTTCTTTAGGGCTCCTTCCCAAATCCGCCGCGTTGCCCGCAGCTATTAGGTTCTATTGAACCTAATAGCTCAATGCTCACTGTGCAGAATTCCGCACCGTGAAATCTCCCGTCCTCACCCGCAGCATGCTCTATTTGCGGCAGGTGTATGCGTGGGCGGCTTCCATTGCAGTCAATGGAAGCCCGTCCATCACACTATCTTCCCCTGTAGCACAGCGGAAGATGGCGTGATACTGCTTCCCCGCCCACCGCCAGCTACGTCATATGACGCAGCCGATGCGTCATGTGATGCTGTGGGCGTGTCATATGACGCGGCCGGAGCGTCACATGATGCTGCGGTGCATGTGCGCTGAAGCGTCATGCGGGACGGAAGACTCCGGATCCGGAGGTGAGTATTGGGGTCTCTGGGGGGCGCCGTGTGCAGCTGGACTTAGGCTGGTTTCATGCAGTTTTGTTTTTTTTTTAAGCAGGAGTTTTTGAGCCAAAGCCTGAAGGGGGCTCCAAATATATGGAAAATATTAAGGTAGGGCTTGTACATCATCTTTCTGTTCAAACTACTGCTGACTTGGACTTAAATAAGTTCAGAAACTGCCCCAAAACAGAGTTAAAATAATAAACTTTGCGTGAAACCAACCTTAAGACATACTTACAGTAATCCCTAAAATTACAAATGGCATCAAGATACAATATTTTCTAAATACAGGTTTTTGCCAGTATACGGGGATTTAAACCAGATTCAACCTACAATGCCATGATTCTTTTAGAGAAGACAAACAGTCCAAGTGATGCTCACTCCTGTACCCTTACACAGGAGCGAGTATCTCTGGCATTGGTCACAGTGCTGCCAGCATGGAGGAGGAGCAGACCGGGGAGGGTTCTCCCGCCTCCATTCATAGTAAGCAAGGTGTCTCTCTGGCCAAAACAAAAAAAAAGTATGCAAGGCATCCAGAATCCATTGTGATCTCAGCACTAATTGTCTAAAAAAAAAAAACTTGCAAAACATTTACAGAAATAGCAGACATTTCATTAAAATGCAGATTGCTAAATTACTGCATTCTCCCGTGCCATAATACAATTGTTAACCTTTTGCATTTTTAATTTAAATAAATTACAGAATTCTGTATAATTAAACATTGAAGAAAAAACAACAACTCAGTTCTTCCAAGGCGCTGTGATTTGTGCTTTGCTTGGTGAAGGGGGCGCGGGGGACTTACAAATTTTGACATGTCATTTGAACTGCATGGTGTCATGTGTGGGATTTCATAAAAGGACTGTTAATGTCACAATATACAGGAGTGTTTAGCCAACCACAAACTCATTACGAGATTGCCAATTACTGCAAGTCAAATATTTAACTTGAAGCACCATGAAAAAAAAGTTTAGGTGGAAAATTGGAAGGGCCAAATAGGTCAAGTTGTAGACTGCACCAATTCTAATTTCCTGTTTCTATTTCCAACACCTGAATCTGGAGGTTAGAGCTGCACAGGGGCGATTTGGGAAATTTACACGAGACAAACAATAAATTAAGATTGTTTGCTTTGATTTTCACAGCTTTATGGTCAACTGCCAATCAAATCCGGCAAATTCAGGAGTATGAAGAAATAAATGAAAGGCCCCATCAATATGTCATATATAAACTGCAAACTTAATTACTTGCAGCTTTATTCTTTGCGCCTAATAACGCAATCACAGTTAACTAATTTAAACCCACAGATGTTCAAAGCATCAACACTATTACAAGAACGTTTGTGAAGTAATAGGCTGTAGGAGGGCTATTATATATGCAGAATTTAACTTTCTATATTACATCCTCAATATAAAAAAAAATCACAGCATTTTATCACGTTTCCTGATGCATTGGGAAGATGAAAGTAAAATTAAATAATCTGTAAATTGGTGTGGGTGCACAACAGGAAATATATATTTCAAATGACTACTTACCGATTCATTCACATCAGGGGGGCAGCTATAGATTTTGCAGAAATAGCACTAGTGTTACCTCTGCCACCCCTGCAGGGGCTCCAGGGGACATAAGAAAATCAAATTAACAATGACGACCTGTCTGTCCGTGCGTGGGTTTGTGAGTGACTTACATGCTCCGGCCCTGATCACATCATGGTGACATCACAGGTCCTTCATCCCCAGTCAGGGAGTTACATGCTCCGTCCCTGATCACATGACAGTGACATCATCACAAGTCCTGTACGCACACAGCTGCTGTCCGACTAGGTGCTTGTTAGTATTTCAGAGCAACTAAAAGCACAGGGGATTTGGAGTGCACCCCTTATCACCGTCATGTGATAAGGGGTGGAGCATGTAACTCCCTCACTGGTGATGAAGGACCTTTGATAATGTCCGATTCACATGATACGTCAATGCTTGTTGAATAGATTTCTTTTGTGGGTCTTGAATTACACTTTTCCGAATCTTAGGTCTTATAATTAATACTGTATTAAAGAGAAACGGTCACCTCTTTTATGGTACCCCGACTGAAGTCAGCATCCAGTAATGACAAGCACACAGATTTCAAGCACGTTTAACTAATGTGGAAATATACGGTAATAAGGCTAAAATTACATCTAATGTGCGGTGTGTTGTAAGCTCTATGTATGCAGAGTAATAGGGAGAAAGCTGTCAATCAGCAGCGAATGGACAGCAAGAGCTCACAGCTGATGGACACACTGGCCCTCAAGTATGGAGCACTTGCAGCATGCTGTAACTAATTGGATGTAGATTTAACCAAAATACAACACACAGAACTATATTATGTGATAAACTGGTAAATTATATGACAAAATTTGAGTCAAATCAACACATTAAGCATTTTTCCAATTGGTGTCCATTTTCCCGTATATAGCACCAACATACTTAAAAGATAATGGTTTCATTTTGGAGCAACAAAGTCAATAGATCCAATATAAAAGACAAAAAGTGTTGATGGACCATAAAAAATATTAATCACTTTGAAATTGCATTACTCCAAAAGACATTTATTACCACTAATAATGAAAGGGTTAAAATATTAGTAATATATCTATTTTACTGTAATGGAAATAAAGGATGGATTAATATAATTCATAAAACAAGGAGCAATAGTTACATGGAATACATATATACACTACATATAGGAAATACTGTATAAAAACATTCCAAGATGTAAGCTTTCGGCAAAAAGCAACAGAATTTCCTCGTAAAATACAGTAGAAACTTTGCTTGTTTTTTTTAATAACTTCCTATCAGTCACTGTGACAGTGGGATTCCTTCCAGAAGTTAATAGAGACGAGAGAGAAGGGATGCAGCTCTTTCTACCATGAACATTTGACAGCCTAGCCTGTGCCAGACAAAATTACATCTCTCCGGGGAGCCAAGAGATACACTAGGTTGCAGAGCTATACCTAAAAGTGGTGGCATCTAGTAAGTGGAGACAAATACACAAAATCCATCATTACAAAACAGACATAAAAAAGCTACAGATACTAAAAACAGAGCAATGTGCACAGCAGCAAAATAAACCCGTCCAAAAATAAATAAACCTTTTATACAACTTCCACAATAGACATTCCTTATCTATATATGCTGATGGGTCACATTTTGCAGCATGGTACATTTTTCTTCATACAAAACTGCTGTCTAATTTCGTCGCTCTTAAATAAGAATTCTTCCACCTTCCGTTTTATTGCATCCGCCATCCTACTTGTGTTAACTCTTTCTTATCCGCATCCAGGCTACCATAAGACCACCGAGTTATGCACCAGTTTTAAGGGGTTTGGTTAACTTTGGTGCAAACTAATTTGTGCCGAACCAAACTTTTTGTAAAGATTCGATGAACAGGCCAAACCGAATTGTTTAAAAAGTTCACTCATCACTAGTAGTGGGATTAGCCTGCACCAGTGATTGACGGTTGTGTTACATATCAAAAAGTGTTTAAAGGAAAGATGGTCACCAGGTTTATGCTACCCAAATCAAGGGCAGCATGAACCTGGAACAGGCATATACATTGTGCCCATTGTATGTCTTATTCTGAAACACTCAGAACAAACATATTTTGAAGATTTAGTCCAAACTGAAGCTTCAAATCACATGGGTGGCGCCATGCTCGCCTCTTCCTGCCCAAATCATCTACAGGACCATACTTTCCCTATACAGAAACAGGGAGAGGGCTGTCACTCGGAGCTCCCTTTGGAATGAATCTTCAGAGTCTCTTTATTCTGAAATATCGCAGTGCTTAAGAAGACGACTTAGGCCGCCTGCAGACGGGCGGGTCGGATCCGGCTGCGAGGATTCTCGCCGCGGGACCTGACCCGAGCGCCTGCAGAGAGCAGCGTGTACTCACCCGCGTCTCCGGCTGTTTGATGTGGCGGCTTGCCGGACAGCCGGCGCATGCGCAGACCGGAGCTATCAGCCCCGCAGAGAAATAGAACATACTGCGGTTTGTTTGCCGCGCGAGATTTGCTAAAACAATCCTATGGCAGCTTCCAAGGGCGGAAATCCCACTGCGGAATTTCCACCCGTCTGCAGGCTGCCTTAGATTGACACACTGTACATACTCGTGGGCAGCCTGAAGCTGGTGACAGGTTCCCTTTATGGACACAAGCCTTAAAACAAAATATAACCTACATGAACTAAATGCATATTAAGCTCCATTTAGACTGGATGTATGTCGGGCAAACAATGCACAACGCTTGTCCCCGCATATACTCCTTTTCGTGCTGCTGCACAGAAGCTAGTGTTGCTGGCTCACATGGGGGTGGCTGAAGATTTCTCTCTTAGCTCCCCCCCCCGCCCCTCTCCATTGACTTAACATAGCGGCCGTTCAATACTGAACAGCTGCTATTTACACTGAGCGATCAGCTCATTGTCCATCATGTATGCAGCATAAATGATGGATGATGAGCTGAACAATCATCGTTCAGTATAAACAGCAGCCGTTCAGTATTCAACGACCGCTATGTTAATTCAATGGAGAAGGCTGGGGGAGCGAGAGGATTGAAATCTCCTGCAGCCTCCCTGCCCCTCAGAGAGCCAGTGCTACTAGCTCCAGTGCTGTTGTGAGTGTATGCAGGGACGAGTGTCGGGCATCATTTCCCTGACATTCGTCCTGTCTAAATGGGCCTTTAGACTAGTACAGAGGGACGGCAGACCCGGCCCGCAAAGACTTACCATCTGCAAGGAAAGGGGGATGTAGATAATAGGTAAGGGTTGAAGCTGCTCGTATGATAATGTACAAACAGGGTTAAACTATTCTGAAGACGTGGGTTTTCAGGCAGCTTTTGAATGTGGGGTATCTGACCAATTGGGGTTCTGAATTCCAGAATATGGGGAATGTACAGGAGAAATCTAAGACAGATATATGAGGAGCGGAATTATTTTCAGGTCATCCGTTTCTGCCTGTACATGGCTAGGACACATGGGGTTTAATAAATGCAGTGTTCATCCTTTATGGATAGTGGTGGTGCGCATGCTTATGCCATCAAAGATTACAATAAAGGGGTTGTACAAGAATTACAAGTTGCCTCCTATCTACAGGATAGGGATACTTGCTGATTAGTGGTGGTCCCACTGCTGAGACTCCCACCAATTCTGGGAACTGAGGTCCTGTGTCCTCCTGTTCTGGTCACTGTGAAGATACTTCCGCCACCCGCAGTGATGTTACTGCAGAAAGCAGCCGGACTAAATCCATGTCACATTGTCAGGAAACTTCTAGACACACAAACACACCGGTTTAATTTTTGCATTGCTTTGCTCGCTCTGCCTTGACCATTGTCCAGCTTAGAAATTGGTACGGTATTAATCAAGTTAAATATTTAACACATACCGCGTTTGCCCAAAAATAAGACCTACCCTGATTTTCAGGAGGGGAGGGGATGCTTGAAATATAAGCCATCTCCCGAAAATAAGCTATAGCTACACTAGATTAAAAAAAAATAAAAAATACTCCCCTAGCCGGGTGCATCTTGGGCCCTCGTGACGAACTGCGGTGCTGCGGCAGGCTGCCATGTCCTCCGCGCTGACAGCATTCTCTTCCTGGCTTTGGATGCTCCACCTCCAGCAAGCGAGTGCTGTGACTGGTTCACGAGCCAATCAGAGCCAGGGCTCATTCATTCACAGCCAGTGAATGACATTACTGAATGGCTGTGATTTGTTCATTGAGCACTTCTACTTAACCCTTCTATTGCCAGAGTTTTAGGAGCAGGGTACAGAAGGTCCTATTACTAAGTGTGGGGCACCCAGGTGGACCTGCTACTAAGTAGATCCACAGAGGGTGGCATGATTAATTTCAACTGGGGCATTAGAAGGGCCCCTATTACTAAGTGGTGCCAAAGAGGGGGTCACAATTACTATTTGGGGCCACAGAGGGTGTCCTATTACTAAGTGGGGGCACCTAGGGGTCCTTCTGCTAAGTGGGGCCAAATAAAGCTACATACACATTATCTACTGCAAGCTTTCCGCAGCAGAAAACCTGCTGCAAATATGCTGGAAATCCACAACTGAAAATGGTACAGATTTTGCTGCGTTTTCTGCCATGGATTTTAAACCCTTATATTTCAATGCTGTGGATTGGATTCGTTGGGGAAATTTTCAACTATGTGCAGGAGATTTTCGAGGTCTCTTCCACAAGGCTTGTACTGTAAATGCTGCGGATTTCTGAAGCAAAATTCACCGCATTCCACAGCATTTCCGCTGTGTGAGAAGCTGCCCTAAGATCCCAGGCACATATGCTAGTTGCACCCGGGATTCTTGGTCGCAGCTTGCATCGGACAGCATACGGACACACGTCCACGTCCTGCTTCATTCCCACAGGCAGAGGACATTGCATGTCTAATTAGCGCCCATAGGTCACTGCTCCAGGCTCTTGGCTACCTTTAGTAGCCAGGAGCAAGGAGATTTAAAATTTCCCGGGTCCTCCCCAACTTCTCCACTTGCGTCTGCCATTTTGGCGACGGGCGCATGCGTTAAAGCTGGGGAAAGATCCACGGGTCCAGATCCAATCGGGGGACTTTGCCGGAGGCCTTAGGTATGTAATTTCCTCTCCCCTCATGGATCGGATCCGTGACGGGAGGTAAAATTTTTGTTTTCTTACTTTTACATGATCGCCATTATCTATTGGATAACAGCAATCACATGACCAAGGACCACGTACCGCGGACCCCTGTGAAGTCTCCAGGCTCTCAGCTACATTTGGTAGTCAGGAGCAGGGAGATTATAAATTACCTTGGCAATCCGCGGCTTTTGCGCATGCATCCGCCACTGTGGCGAGAGGCGCGTGCGCAGAAGACCGTGTAAGGTCCGTGGATAAATCCTGGGACTTTAGGTATATAATTTCCCCTTATGGACATGATCCTTGAGGTGAGAAGAAACAAACTTACTTTTTTTTTTTTTTAAACTTTACAGGATCGCTGTTATCCATTGGATAATGGTGATCATGTGACCGGGAACCGCATACCGCAGTGCCCGGTGACATCTCCCTGCTCTCAGCTACTCATACTAGCCGGGAGGAGAGTGATTTTAAATTTCCCAGGCCACCTAGCCTTCTGCGCATGCGCCTCACATTTGGATGGGGAGTGCGGGAGGAGGGTACTTTCAACTCCCCTCATGCATCCGATCCGTGAGGGTAGCTGAATCTTGAACTTTATTTTACTTTGTTTACTTCGATGCAGTCACGTCCACAGCCCCTGCAGCTTTAATCCTCAAGGCGAGCATATTTTTACGGCTCTGAGGATTAAAGCCCACTTAGTGATGGCACCATTGCCATTTTACATCCTAGCTAAGGGGGTTAAACCTAGAGTTCCCTTTTTACTACAGCAAATTTATTACTACTAGTTATTATATGCAAGTAATTTATGAATTAGTTGGAGCCAGACTACATAAGAATAGAACAGTCTAAAGTTTGAAATAGCCCCTTGAGTGGCACGCCTGGAAAAACTTTTCGGGACGAGTTCCACTGCCCATAGTGATATAGCCTGGAGGATTTCCGGGCTATGTTTCACTATGCGACCTACAGAGCACATTGCCACAAGCTGTGACATTGTGCTCTGCCTGTACAGACCCACACAGCGCAGTGCAAGACTTTGAAATAAGAAGCAGGGAGATATTACCGATCTGCCGGCAATCTCCGGCTTCTAATTTCAAACTCCTGCACTGCTTTGTATACAGGTTGCCATGGAGACCATTGGCTTGTCAGAAGTCAGCTGACGGTCTCTATGGCAGGAAGAGCTGGTGCTTGGCTGTCAGAGGATAGCCAGGCACCAGCTCTTACAGCAGAGAATGGAGAAAACCTCCAATCTCTGCTGTGTTAACCCTTTACATGCCACGGTCTATGCGACTGCAGCATGTAAAGGGCTGTCACCATCGGACCCCTGCAATGTGATCAGGGGGTCCTGATGGGTCTCTGTGGAAGTCCCCTAAAGGGACAAAAAAAATTTAAAAAGTAAAAATAAAAAATTAACATTAAAAAAACCACTTCTCCACTTACTTTGTAAAAAATTAAAAACAAAATTACACATGTGTCATCCCTGCGTCGTAATGACCCAGAGAAGGAAGTCCGTACATTATTTAACCCCTTAATGACACGGCCCCTTTTTTTTCTTCCTCCCCCCGTTTAAAAAATCATAACTCCTTTATTTATCCATCGACGTCGCTGTATGAGGGCTTGTTTTTTGCGGGACGAGTTGTCTTTTTCAATGGTGCTATTTAATGTACCATATAACGCACTGAAAAACTTTTACAAAATTCTAAGTGGAGTAAAATGAAAAAAAATATGACATTCCGCCATCTTTCAGTGCGTCTTGTTTCTACGGCGCACAAACTGCAACAAAAATGACATGATAACTTTATTCTATGGGTCAGTATGATTACTACGATACCAACCTTGTATAGTTTCTTTTGCTGTAGTACTTGTATTTTTTTCCAAAGACATTACATTTTTTAAAGTTATTTTTTGCTGCATCTTCTGTACGCAATAACTTTTTTATTTTTCTGTCGACATAGTTGAGCAAGGGCTCATTTTTTGCGAGCCATTCTGTAGTTTACATTAGTACCAATCCGGAATACATAAAACTTTTTGATCAATTTTTATTGCATTTTTTCTGGGAGACAGGGTCACTGAAAAAGTGCAGTTCTGTCGTTCTTTAATTTTTTCTCGGACTAGGTTCACCGTGCGGGGTAAATAATGCACTACTTTGATAGATCGGACTTTTACGGACGCGGCGATACCAAATGTGTGTTTTTTTAATTTCTGATTTAGATTTTTTTATTATAGATATGGCAAAAGGAGAGGGATTTAAACTTTTATTACTTAAAAACTGAAAAAGTCGCGAAAAAGAAAAAAAGCTATTACAATTTGGTATTGGCATAATCGTTCTGACCTGGAGAATTACTTTAATATATTATTTATACTGCTCAGAGAATGCAGTGAAAACTAAAAAAAAAAAACAAAAAAAAAACACATGCCAGAATTACAGATTTTGTGAATGTTAAATAGAATAAAAAGCGATCAAAATTTTACATGTTCCTAAAAATTACATAAATAAAGACTACAGTTCATCCCGCAAAAAAACAGGCCCTTCTAGAGCTCTGGCAATGGAAAAATAAAATTAATACGGCTCTTGAAATGTGGAGACACAAAAGCAAACCTTTAAAAAATATATATATATTTTAAATGTACAAAAATAGCAAAACATAAAAGAATTGTACAAACTTGGTATCACCAGGATCGTGCTGACTCAGAGAATAATGTTATCACATTATTTATTCTGCATGCTAAACACCGTAAAAATGGGGGGGGGGGGGAAGCAAATGACAAAAATCTTTTTTTTTTTTTTTCCCCCCAAACTCCCCACAAATTTTTTTTACAAAAAGATATGCAACGCATTATATATATACACAAAAATGGAAAAAAAAGGCATCAAAAAGTACAACTTGTCCCGCAAAAAACAAGCCCTTACATGGCTGTGTCAATGGAAAAATAAAAAAAATTATGGCTCTTGGAACGCGACTGCAAATTTAGTTGAAATTAAATGATTTAAAAAACCTGCCCTGGTGGGTGGTTAGAAACCCGGCACTCAAGGGGTTAATGGCTTCATAGTTGTGTTTCTTTGAAAATCACCACACATTTGGAAATAGATATAATTTGCATATTTAACAGTGTTCTAGAATGTAATAGATTGTCTGGGAAACAATGTAATATTGCACTATATAAAATACAAAATATATTACTCATCTCAGAGTTTCATGATCCGGCTGATTCCTTATTCATTTATACAGCTTCACGGCTCCTAAGAGCATTTGAATATTCTAAGATTTTACGGTATGGCATATTTCAATTTCTTACCTCTGAGTTTATACACTTCCCCACTTGCAGAATATACTACTATCATATGGGGGAACTCATCGCTGAGTGAAATCACAGAGCCAGTAAGAGACAAGAATCCTCGAGGCTTCTGGGTTTTGCTGGCCTCAGTGACGAAATATTGCAGAATTCCAGAGTCAAAGTCCAACATAAAGTATCTGTAAAACAAGAACATTGAAGAATTACTCTATATATAACTAATTACTCTATATATAACTAATTAACAATATTTGTGCATGTGAAACGACACCTGATTACAAAACAATGATATACAGTTAAGGCCCATTTAGACAACGATTATCAGTTAAAAATTCGCTCAAAAGGATAATCGTTGTCTAAATGCGCAGCCATGGTGCACTGTTCATTCAGTGGTGATTTCTAGCAAGCTTATCAGCGCCGCACGCCGATTTTCTCAGCGGGCGGCACAGATCGTATTCTTTTAGCTGGTATCCCACTGGCAGTTCTCAGTGGGACACCAGCTGAATGATCCGAGAACAATGCAGCTGTTTGCATATACAAAACAGCTGCTTTGTTCTCAGAGCCATCACAGCAGTATCCTGCTCCGCGTGCATTAACTCTTAAGTAGCTAATTAGCTATTTAGAGTTATCCAAAGATGATCGCTCAAAACTGACACTCAAAGGGTCGTCTGAGTGATTTTTTAGCGATCCATCAGTGTAAATGGGACTTTATTTGTTTACTAACAAAGTATGTAACCAGTAGGGACTCAACTGCTGTGATCCCCTCAACAAGCACCGATTGCTGAAAGGTACAAGCTGCTGGTTTGGCTTCCAACAGCCGTACTCCGTTCTTCTCAGCAGACTCCAGAATGATAGCAGTCGAGAACCAAAAGAGGCACCGGGTACAGAAGTGCCTTGCGGCTCCTTAATTTTTCAGTAGTTTCAGCAGTGGATCCTGCATGACTTACAGTATCTACTTTCCATAAATTTAATCAGAACCTGTCAACTCGTCTGATATTTCTTCTTGCAAATACTTGGAGCATATTTTCTATGAACTCTGCCTTGTGCGGGGGGGGGGGGGCCCTCATAGGCCATCTTCACATGGATTCATTTTACAGTCTGCAGCAGAAATCTAAAGCCAAAACTCAGATTTCTATCATGGAATAACCAACATAATCTACAGCAATATGAACGTGCTGTGGATTTTACCCTTTCAGGACCAAGAGTGGTTAAATCAGGTCTGCTAGTGACTACTGTCACTACAAGGGGAGGTTTTGTCCTGTAACTGCAGTTCCTATGGATGTCAGAGATACCATAAAAAAGTGTAAAATTGAAAAAAAAACAAAAAAACAGATGTGAATGACCCCCTGAGGTCTTATAGGATGTCGTGGAGGTCATAGATCTTAAAAAATTAAATTAAAAAAACGTTAAAAAATAAAATAAAATTAAAATATATTTTAAAAAAATTAAAACCACCCACTGCCAACCTCCACCAAAACTGTTGCTATATGTGCCCTGTAATCCAAAACTATACAAATTAACATCAAAATGTCCAAAACATTTTAAACTCATTCCTGTACTTTATTTTAGCATAAATATACTAATTTTAACAAATTATTAAAAATATATACTGGTATTTCTTTAGATTTTACCAATTAAAAAAAACAACGAAAAAAAGGTCAGCAAAAAATTATTGTCAGCTGAAGAATAAAACAAATTCAGCAGTAAAACCACCACATGGTTAAAATCCCACATACTGCAGTTTTTGCTATACAGACCTACTGAGGAACGTCTGCTGTGGATAATCCACAGCAAATTTTGCCCAAAGTCGGTACAGACTTGTTCACACTTCTCAGAAGCCCTTCTATGCAAAGAACAGCAGTGAGCAGCTCTATCTGGGGGCCGGGCAGGGAGCTATGGCGCATGCGCTCCAGAGATCCAGGTCATCCGGCAGATCATTGCACAAGGAGTTTAGAAGTACACAAGTGCCAGTCCACAGAAGAGGCGGTCGCTTCCCCTAGAAACCAGCAATTAAAAGTACAAAGACGACTACAGCTTTTCAAGAAAAAACAGGGCATTTCTGAAATGGGCACACAATTGGCGAGTGCTTTAGTTTTGTATTTTCACAGGACATTGGGATAGGGTTCCCAAGATTGGAATAACCTCCTTTAAGTTTTCTAGTTTCTTTATTTTCTTTTTACCAGTATTAAAAAAATCTTGGCACCTAGAATTAAAAATATTTTCTTTTTGAAAGAGCGATATCTATGTCAGTCCTGAGAAATAAACCCAAATCATATCTGTATCCCGTTTCATTCTTTATTTCTCACAAACCATTTAAACCTTACTATTCTTCTTCGGAGCCGCCCGGGGTCCATCCAGATGTTCTCACACAAAAGCCCCTTTCTTCTCCTGTATCTCCAGATATGGAATAATTGTAAAAACGGTCCTGACAAGGCTCTTGCCTTCTCATTCTGGCACAATTGCTGAAAGCCCATCACGAACATTACCCTGTCATGGTTAGTTGAACAAGCAAAGCAAATGTGCCTTCACAATATCGATTGTACCATCAAGAGAAAAAAAGCAGGCAATCACAAAGGAGAGCCCTGGTTGTAATGTTAATTCGGAGTCTATGCAGGTAATCAAACACGTATTCAAGAAGAACAAAAACCAGAATGGAGGGATGAAAAAGCTCTTAGAGAATAAATGGCATCGTTTTATATTGTTACATTTCACTGCTCCTGTGAATGGCTAGAGATTAGGCCTGACTTATCAACACAGAGCAGCTATCACTCCGGCTCCCGTAGGAGAAGTCAGCGCTTCTACACTTCCAGAACGTTAGCTGTAAATTACAGTGTACCCCCCATTTCCAATAAAATGTACAAAGTAGATCTTACAGAACTAAAAAGACACTTCATTAACTTTCTTGCACTTTAGACATGTATATAGGTGCTGATCCTTCTGCACAAACCCTAACAGAGTATGTACGTATTCGCGGCGAGTTACAGACGCTGTGTTGGGCGCCTTCATGCGATTTTGCTGCGGTTCTAACACGAAAGTCAATAGGACATTCTAATGTGATGCGTTTTTAACATTCAACAGTCCTATTGACCTTTGTGTTAAAAAAACGCAGCAAAATCGTGTGAAAAAAAACACGCGAAAAAAACGCCAGTGTGAGGGCGGCCTTAGAGACAATATTGTAGAAGGATGCTCGCGCATAATGCGGCTGAGCTGAATGACCGATGCTTGCCGGGTGACAACTGGACTTCACATAGCAAGGTGCAAACCCAGGAATTCGTGGTGATCTATATAAGAGGCTGCCCAAAAGAGGTTAACTGGTTGCAATAGCAATTTGGGCAACACTCGGCCGCTTACTGGAATTTTTGCAACTTATTTGAACTGAGCATGCCCAGAACAACATGGGCTGATTGGCTGCTGTCCAGCCTATAATAATGTTTGCTGCAACACAGCAGGGAGTGTTGCTGTGAACTAGAGGTGTTGCTATTGAGGCAGTCTAGCGGAGGCCATGGTCTTCAGAGCAGTAACTGCCATCAATATGCAGCCTCAGGAGTGAGAGGCTCAGCATTTGAGAGAGAGAGACATTGTGCTGCAGAGAGCCTCCTGTAGGGGGCCACAGAGTGAAGGGGCAATGATCCGCAGACAGGACAACAGCTGTCAGTGCTGCACTAAGAGCCCCTTGTGTGAGGAAACCTCTGGAGACCATCTACAAGGAGCATCTGGACAGCGATGATTCCCTTTCCTAGCGGCAAACTGTAAGTGAGGCGCCCTCAACACCAGTAATAAGTATTACACTGATAGAGGCTAGAGCAAGCACACAACAGGCCTATTGTAGTTTAAGAAGACGTGAGTCATGGATGGAGATCAAAACGCATGCGAGCTCTTGGAGTGAAGACTCTGTTTAGCCTCACTGCATTGATAAGAGTGAAGCGATAACCTTTCTCAGAAGGACTATATATTGTAGAACATGAACTGTGCTTCAATATGACAAGTCTGACTTACACAAAATATCGTTAACCCCTTAAAAGACAGCCCTAGGTTTTCATTTCTCTTGCCCACTATGGAAAAAAATCTTAACTGATTTATCTAACATTGTAGCTGTATGAGGGCTTGTTTTTTGTGAGACGAGTTGTATTTTTCAATGGTTCTAATTGATGTACCATATAATGTACTGAAAAGCTTTTAAAAATTTCAAAGTGGAGTGAAAAAAATAAATAAAATTCCGCCATTTTTGGGGGTGTTGTCTTGTTTTTACGATGTACACACTGCGGCAAAAGTGACATAACTTTATTGTACGGGTCAGTACGATTACAGCGATACCAAATAAATAGGGTTTTTTTTGGCTGCACTACTTTTAGAAAATAAAATTATCCGTAATGGAAGACAGCGGCAGAAAATCATTTTAAAAGTGATAACTTCTTTATTTTTCAGTCGACGTAGTTGTGTCGGGATCATTTTTTGCTGGATGTCCTGTAGTTTCCATTGGTACCATTTTGAGGTACATACAACTTTTTCGGTTGCTTTTTATTAAATTTGTTTTTAAAGATGGGATGAACAAAAACTGTACGCAGTATTCCATGTGAGGCCTGACAAGTGCCTTATATAGTGGAAGAATAACGTTCTTGTCCCTCGCCCCTATACCTCTTTTAATGCATCCCATGACTATTTGCTTTTGTAGCAGCTTACTGGCATGGATTGCTCCAGTTAAGTCTACAGTCCACTAGTACCCCCAGGTCTTTTTGCGTATCACTTTTCCCTAGTGGTACCCCATTTAGTGTATATTGGTGACATCCGTTTCTCCTGCCCATGTGTATAACCTTACATTTATCCACATTGAACTTCATTTGCCACTTTTCTACCCAAGCCCCCAGCTTATCTAGGTCCTTTTGTTGCTGGATATTGTCCTCAGTTGCACTAATTGTCTTGTATAATTTTGTATCATCTGCAAATATTGATATTTTACTGTGCAGTCCATCTATCAGGTTGTTGTTTAGTATATTGAACAGAATGGAGCCTAATACGGAACCCTGTGGCACCCCACTATCAACTATCAATAAGAGTATGAACCATTTATGATCCCCCTCTGCTTTCTATCTCTGAGCCAGTTCCTTACCCAGATACACACGTTTTCACCCAATCCGAGCTGCCTCATTTTATATATCAGCCTATTATGCGGCACGGTGTCAAATGCTTTAGAGAAGTCCAGATATACGAGATCAATAGACTCTCCCAGTTCAAGCCTAGAACTTACTTCATCATAGAAGCTGATCAAATAGGTTTGACATAATCGAACCCTCGTGAACCCGTGCTGATGAGGAGTTATGCCATTGTTCTTCTTAAGGTATTCTAGGATGGCGTCTCTCAGAAACCCCTCGAATATTTTTCCAATTATTGAAGTGAGACTTACCGGCCTGTAGTTATCAGGCTCTTTTTTAGACCCCTTTTTGTATATTGGAACCAGATTGGCAATGCGCCAATCCAGCAGTACAACCCTGGTCTCAATAGTGTCCATAAATATAAAAAAAAAAAAATAGTCTAGCCTTCACATCACTTAGTTCCCTTAGAGCCTTTGGGTGTATTTCATTCAGGCACAGTGATTTATCGATTTTAATCCTCTTTAACCGGTTCTGCACTTCCTCCTGTGTTAGGCATCCAATATTTAGTGGGGGGTATGTTTTATTCCCCTGCATCTCGTGTGGCATTTCATTTTCATTCGTGAATCTACTAGAAGAAAAAAACTATTTAGTAGATTTGCCGTTGCCCTATCATCTTCTATGGTTTCTCCTGCATTATTTGTTAGCGAGCCGGCTGAGGCACTTGCGGCGGATCCGGAGGGGTTAGTATGGGTTCTCTGGGGGGGGGGGGGGGGGGCGCTGCGCCTGTTTTCAATACAGTTAGATCCTAGCATAAAACCACCAAAAGGCACTTCAGCATACATTTGTCCATCAAGGTCTATGGATCGGTCATTACTTCTGTTGGGAGATTTTACCAGCATAGATGCAGTCTATATAGTACATGAGGCATGTAAATGTAGCTTCAGTGACACACACAGTTATTTGATTGGACAATCCAGCCTGAACAATAGAATAAATCAGACATCATTAAACAGGTAGTGCAGCACCTCGGAAGGCAAGCAGAAGGAGCAAGTAGCAGATAGGTTAAAGCCTTTACTAAGATGAATGTAGAAACCGAACACTAGACCATGTCCTTACATCATTAGCCAGCCCTCTAAGACATTCTAATGCGGGGAAGTAATATGAAGAGCAGGAGCTCCGTCTCCAGACATTGAGGCTGGATGTAGAAATGATATGGCATTTTATAATGCTATTCAAAGTGCTGCAGGATGTCTTCATTCTCATTGAGATGCTCGAGTGCCTGCACCACTGCTTTCTGCATATTTAAGACAATTCATACAGATGAAATGAAATAGCTGTGGCAAATTCAGACAGGAAATGGCAGGAAATGTCTTTGTCAATCACTGTGCCTCAGATGAGATGCTCTAGTGTGAATACATTGTTTCGATACTGAGCAGTAAATAGATACAGTATGTGGCTGCTTATTATGGAGCTTATTTCTTTCGGCTCTAAACCATTGACTACATTCTAGCAATAGGCAGTCAAATGTCTTCCTCAAGTCTACAGCTGACAATTGTATTAGAAGCCAGAAATAGGATCTGAATGACATCAAAAATTGGGTTTTTATTTTTATGCAAATAACTGAATATAGGAAGGAGGTGATGCACCAGATTAAGATCGCAGCTTTAACAGGGAAGAAAAAAGGGCTGCAATCAGGCCTGACACAAAGAAATAACTACTCACTGCTGAGCAGGTTTCCTATGGACATCAGTCCTTTATTGCATCTCACAGCTGCATTATAATAACACCGAGCGCTCTTGTATGCACAAAGGCTGCCACGTCGTCTTCTGCGCGCAGCAGATAAAACCCCTCACCTGGAAGAGCGACGAGATCCCGAGTGCTCTACACTCCACAGCTGAGGGGCTTGTAACTCAAGGGCGACTTGTTCCTAGAATGCACACGACTGCTTCACCGCAACAGAAGGTTGGTGACCAGCTTTATGAGTCTATAGAATACAGCAAAACCAAGAGAACAGCGAAATCTTGGGAAGGGACATAATTCAGAATACTTAATATGGTACTAAAAAGGGCAAAATCAGCCCACGACTGACCCGGACCCTTTCTAACAGGCTTTAAAAGAATCTTTACTGATGTGTCTTAAAAATCAAAATGAAGGGGTCCGAATAAAATGATTGAACGATTAACTGGGTGGACAATATTAATATTGCACAATATTAACCCCATAAGGATCAGGGTGTTTTGGTCCAAGAGGATTACATTTTTTTTTGAAGGTATTCTACCCATATGATGATTTTACTGCCTTTTTTTCTTCAGCTACCAAAATTATTTTTGCTGCATCTTTTTTTCCGTGATATATAGATATTTATTTCTTTATAGATTTTTTCACTGATTTTTTTTTCTTAGCTTCATTACGTGTAAAAAGCTTTAAAAAAAAAGAAAATCAAATAGTTTATTTTTAAAATTAGTATATTTATGCAAAAATAAAAAGTATGGGAATGGGCACATATATATGGTGACCATTATGGTTGACATCCGCATTTTGTTTCTTTATTTTTATTTTTTTTAACTTATTTTAGTAATTTTAAAGCCATGTCCCTCTGGGACTTCTCGAAGCCATTCACACGGGTTTTTTTTGTTTGTTTTTTTAATTTCACACTTTTCCACTGTAGCTGGGTCAAATAGTGGAAGTGACACTTCCACTTTCTCTATTCATAACATAGTGCTAATTCAAGGCTATGTAGCATGCAGCAGAGAAGGCATAAGCAGTATAACGCTTCTGCTCTGGGTCCTCGCTGTGACTAACAGGTACGGACCGGACCTGCTCCTGCTACTTTGTACTAGCAGGAGCTTTCATCCCATTCTGTATTTTTACCATTGGCTGTGATTAAAGTCTATTGGGTTAATCCAAGAAGTATAACTACATATCAATAGTCAAAGAACGACGGAATCTGGATTGTCTGTCATTAACAATACTAGCACAAATGTGTTAAAATATGAAGCAACAAGACATTTCCCTGCTGCAATTCACGCTTCTATCTATACCCACCATGATGCCACATGAAACATGGAAGGGATGCTATACTCTATCCCAATATATTACATGTAAGAGGGGTACATATGCCTGAAATGTAGCTGTACACGTTCTAGTTTCCATGTAAGCTGTATTCCGCTGCACTGTAGTTTGTCAAAGTTCTTGGTCTGGTTATACACTATTTGGACACTGCATGTTTTTCAGAAAAAGTGCTTTATTATTGTATTTAGTAACGTGTCGGCCCTCCTTTTCCTTTATTACAGCAGTAACACATCGAGGCATACTTTCCACAGGTTCTCTGTAAGTCTGGGTGGGAATAGCAGTTATTCCTGGTACAATGCTGTGAGAAGAGATTGTTGTGAAGATGGGCGTGGGTGGTGGTGTGTTACCCGTCGCTCCAGTTCGCGCCACAAGTGCTCAATCTTATGAATGGTTATTACAAAATGAGCAGCTATTTTACCCCCTTCTCAGCATACCGTTCAGCAAACTCAGTATTTGCATGTTTGCTGATTGTCTGCAGTGTCCAAATACTTTTGTCCATATAGTGTATACATGGATGGAATAGATTCTATTGCTAAAAAGACGAATGTGATGGATTGTGCTGAGCATGCCCGGACAGCCCAATATAGAACACAGAAGATCGATCTAGAAAGAAGGGGCGGAGCTCTGTGCAGTCATGAAGTAGGGCTCCAGGGAGCTGTTCTGGGATGTCAGTGATGTGCCGTGGAAGCCACAGTGTTACCCCAGTAGCCACCTCCTGGCTGAAATAGAAGTATTGCCCGAGGAGAGGGACAGAGAGACTTTGGGTTACCATTGATGATGCGGGTTGTGGTTGCACCACCCCTGTATTTTAGTGTCCAAACGGCTAGAAGAGACTTTAACCCCTTAATGACACAGCCTTTTCCTCCCCCCCCCATTTTCGTTCCCCCCCCCCCCCACTCCCTTAAAAAAAATCATAACTCCTTTATTTATCCATCGACGTCGCTGTATGAGGGCTTGCTTTTTGCAGGACGAGTTGTATTTTTCGAATGTGCTATTTGATGTACCATATAATGTACTGCAAAAACTAAGTGGAGTAGAAAAAAAAAAAATACGACATTCTGACATCTTTTAGTGTGTCTTTTTTCTACGGCGCACAAACTGCAACAAAAACGACATAACTTTATTCTATGAGTCGGTACGATTACTACGATACCAAACGTGTACAGTTTTGTTTTTTTTACTATACTTTTTTCAAAGACATTTTTTTTTTTTTCAATTATTTTCTGCGGTTATCTTGTGCGCCCAATAGCTTTTTTATTTTTCCGTCGACGTAGTTCAGCGCTGTCTCGTTTTTCGCGGAATGTCCTGTAGTTTCCGTTAGTACTAATTCGGAATACATACGACTTTTGATTGCTTTTCATTGCATTTTTTCTGTGAGACGGGGTGACTGAAAAAGTGCATTTCTGGCGTTCTTTATTAATTTTTTTTTTTTTGGACAACGTTCACCGTGCTGGGTAAATAATGCACTACTTTGATAGGTCAGATTTTTATGGACGCGGTGATACCAAATATGTATTTTTATATTATTTAGACTTTTTAAATTATAGATATGGCAAAAGGGGGGCGATTTAAACTTTTATTACTTTTTTTTTACAATTAAAAAAACTTTATTGCTTTTTTTTAACTTTACTTTTAAGTCCCCCTGGGGGACTACAATATGCGATACTTTGATCGCTCCTGCAGTATGATGTAACGCTATAGCAATACGTCCTACTGGAATTTGACAGACAGCCTATCAAGCCACCCCACGGGGATGGCTTGATAGGCAGTCTCTCAAGGCAGCCCTGGGGCTTTTCAGAAGGCCCAGGGCAGCCATGACACCTGTATGGCTCCCCCGATCTCACCGCGTGGGGGGCCGTACGGGACCCCCAAACATCGTTCAGGGGCTTTAAATGCCCATGTCAGAATTCACAGCGGCATTTAAAGGGTTAATAGTCTATTAGGCTATTGCCTGCGGGTGTCAGCTGCAGTAAACAGCTGACGTCTGCATACATACCCCGACGCTCCAGGACGTAAATGTATGTCCTAGAGCGGGAAGGGGTTAATAGAACCTTCTCACTTACATTTGGCGTCCACAAACAGGATATGGACAATTACATGTGGCGGCAAACCCATCCCGACCTAAAATGTTATTTCCCATGATGGCAAGTACGGGCAGTGTGCTTAAATACAATGGCCCCAACATGCCCTCGGCAGAGATACTAAAACTGTGCGGCTCGCTTATGTGGGGTCCCACAGGCTAATGAATTGGATCTGGCTAATATTGCTGTTGCAAGGGGAGGCCGAGAGAGCTGTGCTGCTGGTTCCTGAAGCAATCAAAAAAAGCCTGTAAGATGTCGTGGAATATGTAGGCTATTTATGTGGCGACACCTCATCTGCCCCCTTACGGAGAAGGAAATTCTTTACCAGGTGTCAATATATGAAGAGGAAACATTGCTGCAATTTGGACTGGCACTGCAGGAGTTAATGCAGAGGCTCTTGAAGGAAGACACCATGAGTATTGGGCCTGTTGATTGGCTGCTGCAAAACCAAATAACACTCATTGTCAAAAAAAAAAAGAAAACCCATGAGGCCTCTAGAAGTTGTCGTTTTTCTGGAAAAACTTAGCATGCAGCTACATCTCAGGCAGGTCTGTAAATGATGAGAGTTGTGATGATTAGATGAATGGTCTTGTCACCTGAGGCCCTACAAGTGGTTCCCCCTTGGTCTATAAAAAGCTCTCGGAGGCTCCTTGTGTGTAGTGACCTCTTCTTCCACTTGTGTAGAGCTTGTTGGCCACTAGATGCCTCTACGACGCAGAGAAGAGATATCACCCCGTTACCAGAGGCTGAGAGGGGCGCATTATTGGGATGTGAGAAGCTGGATGGTCCCCCACCGGCCATTCTGACCAGACTGTTAGGAGGTGTTGGGATCAGTAGATGTGTGAGGGCACACGTGGCGACCGGACTCCGGCTACCCTTGAATGACCACCAGTAAAGAGAGATGTCTGATCGTCCAACAAGCACGAGCAGCTCAAACCATTTTGTTATCCACCATCTAGAGACAGGTGACACCATATTTACAGGCCCCTGTGCCTGTTGGAACCATTTCCAGGCACTTGGCTGAAGGACATTTGGTCTCACAGTCCCCATTACATATATTGCCTTTAACACCCACCCACGGTCGTCTCAGTGTGCAGTGGTCTTGTGAACGACGATGCTCGATGGCTATCGGGTGAAACTTGGTTTTCTTCAGTGATTAATCCAGGTTTAGTGTGGGCACTGATGACAGCTGTTTTCACCTAAGGGCGAGCCCCTCAATCCTATTTTTGTTGTGAAGTAGCAAACTGCCCCCTGCTGGTGTGATGGTCTGGGGGGCAATTGTATACAACAGTCAATCACCCCAGTAGTGGTACGAGGGACAATGACAGCTCAGCGATATGTGCAGGACATCTTGCAGCCCATGTGTTCCTCTCATGGCGGCTTCCAAGAGGCAGCAGGATAATGATCAGTCGCACACACAAGGGGGTCACAGGAATGTCTCCACAGCATTGTCCCACTTCCGTGGCTGCCCGGTCGCCAGATTTATCACCAATAAAACATGTATGGGACCATCTGGGACTCCAACTTTGACAGCTTAATGAGTTTGCACAATGTAGAGGCTCAGTTACAGCAAATGTGGACTGATATGCTGCAGAATACCATTTGGAACCTGTCTGCCTCCATGCCCGCCTGCATGACATCTTGCAATAACATCTAGCATGCAAGCTAGAGGCGACCCAAAAGGGTACGAGAGCCTCCATGCCCACCCATATCACATCTCACAACTAAGCTAGAAGTGGCCCAACAGGGTACCAGACCCTCCGTCAGGTGTTCAGTTTTCTGTAAAAATTATCCTTTTGCTCTGACATTGTAATCACTTCTATCAATATTACATTCCTTACTATAAAAAGTTTCATTTGATTCCAACAACTCCTAGGTTTTTTCTTTCTTAAGAAAATACTTTCTTAAAAGAGTGGATTCCCCCAGAATATTTTCCAAAGTGATTCACAGAGGCGATCAAGTATGGCAGAGAACAGTGTGGTGAGACTGGATGTGCGGTGCAGGGAGAATCCACAGAGGCACCCAAGACTGTCCAGTAAGTTCTCAAGGGTGGAAGAGACATGACATTTTTGAAGAGTTAATGACTTCTATTAACTTCAGAGTTGAACTGGCTGACCTGCAGAAAGGGAGAATAGCACCAAAGGCCAGTGACAGGCAGCGGCAGCGCGATTCCAGTAGTCGCACTATCCGTAAGCCGACTTGCCAGCCTAACCACCTTATATTTATTTTACAAGACAGCTGAAAGAATATGAAAGGTGGAGCTGTCATATTTCCCACTAACAAGAACCTGGTGGGTACAATTACACGGATTACTGCTACTGCGAGAGCCAAGAGCAGCTGCAGCGTCTGGGAGGATTATGCCAACAAAGGCTGTGGTTCAACATACACAAAAGGTTATGGCCTCATTAAGAAACATGCTATCAGCGACAACGTGTTTGTACATTACAGCGGGATTGTAAAGGCATCCCCATCAGTCTTTTCATTGCGTGGTGATCAGTGGAATAGAACATTGTTGCTGGGCAGAAAGTTCAAAGGCAGAAAATGTAACTGGACCTTATACTGGCCTGGTAAAGGCAAACAGATTATGTGCAAGGGGATAGCAGAACTCTCCTACTGGGACTCCCAATATGGCTGCAGCATTGTAGAGGAGAAACGGGGGTAAATGTGTAAACCTACGGTACGTTTCAGACATGTTCTAGCTTCTGTGTAACCTGTATTCCACTGTACTTGTATGTAACTGTAGTTGTCTGGTTATAAATATGGATGGAATATATTCTATTGCTGAAAGCTGAAGGTGATGGATTCTACTGAGCATGCCCAGACAGTACAATATAAGACACAAAAGAGGTCTTTAGAATGAAGGGGCGGAGCTCTATGCCATCAGGAAGGAGGGGCTGTGTGGAGCCGCTCTGGGGAGGGCAGTGGTGTGCTGGGGATGCTACATTGTTGCCACAATAGCCACCCCCTTGGCCTGATAAGGTATAGGACAAAATAGAAGTATTCCCCAAAGACAGGGACAGAGTGTCTTTGGGTTACCATTGCTGATGCAGGTTGTGGTTGCACCGGCCCTGTATTTTAGTGTCCAATGAATAGAAGAGACTGGCAGAACTGAGGACTCGCGAGAGGTCTAGAAATACAGTCCAGCTTATCGAGTGGACTGACAGGGTTAAAAGAGACAGTTTCAAGCCGAGAGGTTCCCTGCAGGCGAAGCAATAGACACCCCATCCCTCCTTATCCCAGCAAGAGTGATCTGTGACCAATATTGCTACTGTGGAAGAGAAAAATAAAGTATTTTACTACAACTACATCATCTGCACATTTCTTAAAAAGAACCTTCTACCTTACAAACATCTGCACAAAATTAAATTATTACTTTCACATAAATCTAGATTCATGAAAACCCCTTAAATTTAGTTAATTTAGCCCCTTCTGCACCGTTAGACACCAAACCCCAAGGCCGCATGCTGAATCCAACCCGGTCGCGTGCAGCCGGCCTTAACCGTACAAAGCACTCGGTTTTAAGTAGGCATCTGCTAAAAGATCATGTACTGTATATATAATATCTGTAAACTGCATTTTTAAACAATTGAACAGCTCGCCGCCAAGGAGAGTATGCCCATTGCGCACATATCCTCCGTGGGCATATACATATGCAGACATTTTCCCAAAAAAATTGCTAAAAGATCTCCGTGCTCGATGGACTTCAGGAAAAAGTTACCACTAAGCTAATTAACAATACAGATTTTTTTTCACTAGTACAAAACAATTAATCCACAACAAAAAAAAATAATTTTATACTAGTAAATAAATCTGTATTGCTAAACTGCATTTTTGGAACACTCTCCATAAACCTCAAACCTCATAAGCACTGATAGTAACACCTCTGTAAGGAGCCATCATGCCACCAAGGAGAGTATGCCCATTGCGCACATATCCTCCGTGGGCATATACATATGCAGACATTTTCCCAAAAAAATTGCTAAAAGATCTCCGTGCTCGATGGACTTCAGGAAAAAGTTACCACTAAGCTAATTAACAATACAGATTTTTTTTCACTAGTACAAAACAATTAATCCACAACAAAAAAAAATAATTTTATACTAGTAAATAAATCTGTATTGCTAAACTGCATTTTTGGAACACTCTCCATAAACCTCAAACCTCATAAGCACTGATAGTAACACCTCTGTAACACCTCTCTACGGCTCTAATATAGAGCTGCAGCTATTCCTCGGGCCTCGTGTCATGTGCATGGCACCTTGTAATAGAATATTCTTTAATCAATGGATAATGAACGTGAAAATAAGTTTGAAGGGACTCTGAGAAATTCTATATTAAATGGGCGATGGTGGGTAATTTAACTGCAGGTTCGTCAAACATTGATGAACATTCGATGATTCACTAAATAGTTGTTACTTAAAACATTTGCAATAATCGGCATAAAATCATACTCCAGTGATTCCCAAGCAGGAGGCCTGTGGCACACTGGTGTGCTGCAAGAAGCTCCTAGGGGTGCCACGGGAAGGAGAAAGAGAGGGGGCAGAAGGAAAAAGAAAGAATGGAGAAGGAGAGAACATTTTTTTCTTTGCATAGGTGTGTGAGATTAGGGTGGTTTCACATCTGCGTCAGGAATTCCCTTTCCTGCAACACCCGAGCGGAATACACCAAAGTGGGGAAGACCACGAGGATCTCAAGATGGCGGTCACATGTGGCTCTGCAATCTTTCCTGACTATGGCGGCAAAGGGATTCCACTCAGCAATCGCACCCTGACACAAAATGCCCAGCAATTTTACGTTAAGCAATAAACAGGGCTTGTCACGATGACGCCAACACTCCGATCCGGGACTGAAGTGGTCAGTGGCAAGAAAATAACTTGACACAAGTCCTGGATTTGATTGTATAATTAAACTGAGAGTGCACAGTTTACTTTCAGTAACTTGATTTAGACAGTGTTGTAAACAGAACAATACGCACACTAGAACCGAAGCAGATGAATAGCATACATGTAGATATATACTTTTCTTCAGGTAATTACAGACTTTCCTTCTCTCACTTCCTTTGGTGAAACTAGAAATGACTTGTGCAAAAAGTATAATGAAGTTAAGATGGTCGCTTTACTAGCCCTGGCTGAAACTTCACCGGGCTGTTTTTGTAACTCATTGTTTTGTGGGACAGCTTCACCCTCCTTGCTCTGCACTGTAAGCAGGACTTGGGGGAACGGAAGATCCTGGCTTTCCAATTCGTATAGACATTGGCTCTCAGCTGAAAGTACTGCAGGCTCCCTCCTACACGACTGCTCCCAACGACTCCACACTGCAGACTGACTAACTCCTCTTCCTGTCTATTTCCTGCACTTTCTCTATCCCCACATAGGAGGACCATAGTGATATTTCCTGCTCTGGACCAACAGGCACACCCCCTAGCCAATCAGTGGGGGCATGACAAGCAGCCAGCCAAAGGCAGCGGTTTGCCAAGCTTGTTGTTGCAAGGGGAGAAACAGGGTTTCTTTAACGTACGGCACCTCCTATGCCTCGGTTAGCACATAGGACGGTGCTGCAGGACCGGAGTGTGTGACTTTCTGTAGGAGCCTCTGGGCCAATACATTCCGTTCTGGGAGCAGGAAAGGGGAATCCCTTAACCAAATGGCTCAGTCTTATGACGGAAAGTGCTGAACATATTCTATTGACTATAATGAGGTCCATTACCGCTCAGCTGTCGGGATTTTTGCAAGCAGCGCTTTTTCTTTCGGTATTTTGTACCGGATCTACAACAGAACCTCCGACCTGAGGTTCTAGCGCAGATGTGAATCCTGCAGTAATCTTCCGGAATGTCTGCAGCGGGACTGCATGGAAATTCCATGAGATTCCCGCAGCAGAAAGGCAGCTTCAAATTGGAGCGGCTTGTCTGCCTATGTTCCTCTGCGGGAATCTATTCCTGTAGAGAGGAGGGAGCCCGCAGCGAAAACAGCGATACAGTTGAGATAATGCAGATTTGAATTCCCCGTGGCACGTCAGTTTTAATGCGGTTTGCCCACAGCGTGTGGATGAGATTTTTGCAAATCTTGTCCACTTTGCTGCTTAGTCTCAGGCTTAAGATTGCAGGCGACATTTCGGTGCGGAAAGTCTGCACGGATATCCGGCCCCGTGTGCACCCAGCCCAAGAAATGCTTGATGAAGTGTGCCGCAAGCAAAAATACCCCGCCTGCCATAAACCCACAGCAAAACTAAACAGCAGCTAGAATAGAAACCTTGTGTAAACACTTTTCGCTCACCAGCAAAGTGTATTTTTGGCCATTACACAGTCTATTAAGTATGGGCACAGTCTCAGAAATTGCTTTGGCCAGTGATATGAAATAATAGCTACACTCAGCACAGGATAGAACTGAAATATACCGTGTGCTGAAATAGATGGAGAACTGCCTGGAACATGAATCCGGGGCATGTAAATTAAATAAAAATACATTTAGGCATCGCACAGGTGGAGGCAATCAAATGCAATTTCACTCTCTTATTTTAGGTTGTTGACTGGTTAAGCGATTGTCTGCCTTAAATCCGCTCCTTCCATAAAGGGAAAAGATGATTTTAATAACCCCGTCATTTTTAATATTTAAATTACCTTGAAATGCTCCACATCATTACAATAAACACCTGGGGATAGCAGATGGTCGGATAAAACTAAGCAGCCATGTAAAATCACAATATCCGCTGCATTCACTGGAAAAAAAATCACATTTATTTCAGCAGTTTTTTAGTTTTGAAGTTAGAGTTGAACAGCCGCCTCCCGAGCCGCAGCTCTGCCCATCACCCCCGAGTCCAGTGGGCTCCTTATCAATATCGGCACATTCATCACACATTACCTCCAGCATCAAACCAGTTTAGGACCAATCTTACTAGTTCCTCCTATAGATATGCCACCCGCTGAGATCTGTGCGCTTCCTCCAACGCAGATATTACGAGAAGATAAAAGTTTTTCTATTCCTGTATTGAATTTCCATCCATTTTAGTTAAACCTTAAAAAGAATTTTTTTGCTATCCGATGCACAAACCAGTGGGACTTGCCCTCATGGGACCCTCCAGGTAGTTCGAAAGTAGGATAGCACACAAATTACAATATGCCAAGTTAGTGTAGATCAGTGTTTCCCAAACTTTTCAGCCTTGGAGAACCCCTGGGAAAAATGTTTAAACGTGGGGCACCCCTACCAAAAGGGGTTGTGGTCAGGGGTGTGGCTTATTGCAGCATATGGATTTTACCTCCGATATTACGGGCAGACGGTGACCTGGCAGTGCTGCGCTCACTAGAGGTCGCCAGGTGCCCGGTGAAGGAGGCGCCAAGAGTGCAAAGACTTAAGGGATGAGAAGAAGCTGCAGAAGCACAGCCGATTGCGAGCCAAAATAAACACTGATCGTGCGTATTTTGGCCTTGGCCTTTTGTGGAAATACTGCGGATTGTGTGTTGAGCGATTTGTCAGTTCCTGCTCGGCTGATGCAGCGGACAGCATCTAATATAAGCAGGATTACCACCAGCCCAGAAAGGAGCCTCAGCCTTTGTGTGTGGAGCAGCAGGAGTAAAGCATACCTGGACTGAACACAAAGGGAACCCAAGGTACAAGCGCTGGCAGAGATACAGAAAGCTCCCTGGTCTTGTGAGATACACACATTGGAGTTACTGTGGATTTTTACAAGTACGGTGATTGCGGTGGTAAAATTGGTTGTGACCTGCACTAAATGTTTAGTAAACTTCTAGTTGCCATTTTCGCACGTTCCTGGCCTCTGACTTGTTTGTCCTGCATTGAACACCTCAGTCACCTAACAATACCTGCCATGGTGTCTGGATACTACACATAGGTGCTCAGGTAGGATCCTACTAATGTTAACATTAACAGAAACCTGGCAGTGCAGAAGGTGATGCATACTGTTGAGCAAACCTTTGAATAGTTTGGTTTGCTGAACTTTGACAAAACATTCACTTTGAATTAGTTTGAAACAAATTTCACCAATACTCCTAAGACTTCTGTATAACACAGAGCCATAATTCTTCTTCCTCTTCCCAGTTAGCACTGCCCACCCCACCACCCCCAGACACTCCATACTCACCTGTCTGGATACACCGTGAGTGTCTTGCCCGGCGAGCCAGTGCAGCACATGGGCGATGAGGAAGAGCATTTGTTACAAGACACTTACCACTGACCAATAAAACATTACTTATTCATACCAATGTAAAAAAATTACTACATCTAAAATCAGACAAGAGAAAATGAACCACCCCATCCGTGTATCACCACCACAACTGACAAATTTGGGCTTGACTGCGCACACAAAAGGCCTGTTGCCACTATGGTCAATGCAATTACAGAAGGGTACTTCAGAATAACCACCAGGAAAAAAATTTCTCACCCTAGGGTCACCTTGCTACTGGACCACCATAAAGCAGATTGGTCGTCCTGAGAAGGATGTACCCGAGCGGAACCTCAATTATGCTACAGTGTACCAATGGTAGAAATAACACTAAATATGACAATGCTAAGGATAGGAGTCCCGGATCAGCGGAACCAATTCATGACTGTATACACATGAGCAGCTTGGATACTATACAGATACTGGATGAAATAAGTATACATAGAATAGCTAAGGTATTAATGAGAACTTGTCACATCTGTTCAAGGAGGCGGAGGTGCTCCTGTTCCTGCGCTGTCCGCCATTACAGTTTGTGGGCAATCTGGAAATCTGACTGTTTTCAGACTGCAATGCATGTTTTACCATAGAAGTCCATGGTAGTTTGCATACAAAGTAGTTTGAAAATATATTTTCAGACCGCCTGTGGACTTCATGAGCAGACAGCGCGGGAACAGGCAAGTGGTGGAGTACATAAAAAAAATAAATACATCCATCCCCAGTTCCTCATCCCCTCCCCGAACAGCACATAATATATAATATAGGTTTACAAGGGAGCGTCATATAGTATACTAGTAATAAATCAAGAAATTATAGTAGCGGTGTGTCTGCGATGTGGTCATTGTGTTACACCATAACTGATCCTTATGCTGCCCTCTAAAAGACTCTAAAAGCGGGTCTCCGCTGTTCTGGAAATATTTAGATGCGTTTTGTTTTTTGTTTTTTTACAAACCGCTTAGGAAATCTTGGGAATTTTTGCCTACCAAAATGGCCTTGTCAGATGTAGCCGCGCGGCATACTTATCTGCGTCTAGACTTGTCTTACAAAATAGGTCACGCTACGCCAAGAGATTGGGTCTGCTTTATACAAAGGTTGCTGCAAAGGAAACATTTATCATCAGCTGGGCTACAATGTAATAGATTTGCTGCCATTACACAAACATTACTGATAAATCTGTCTTGCTGTGCATTGGGCCAGGCTAACACGGCCGTAGGTAGCCGTGCGCGAGCACGCCGCAAGTACACGACGGCATGCATACTTACTGAATGCCGCCAATCCCCAGAGACTATCTTGGTGTGTATGCGTACGTAATATGCGCCAAGATAGTGCATGCCGCCGTTTTTTTCATGCGAGCAATACGTGCGCAAAAAACGCAAGTATGAGTGGCCCTAAAATTAATCAATGGTCTATTGGCATCACGTATTGCACGCACGCGTGACATGCAATGACAATTCGAATGCGAGTCCGGCCTTACTAGACCCTACAGCCCCAAATGCGACATGTAAAGTAGTTTAAATATACAGAAAAAAAATAGATCGCCAAGCCACCGTGGGGGATACAGATTTCATTCTTACGGTTGGGTATTCTAATAAGTAGCATGAAAATTAAAAGCAGTAGCCTGGCATTCTTGTGCGAGTCAGCGAGTCTGACACATAACCTTTCATTTTGATAAGCGCGGAACTCGTGTACCTGACAGAAATTAACATTTTCATATATAAATATTGTCAACCATGCGTCAGCAAGATGAAAGATCTGCAAGCAATGCAACATATCCATTCTGCCCACGCTACGCCTTCTCCGTTTGGCTGAACACAAATAAACCTGAATATATTATAAACCCTTCACACGCCGACGCTATCAGGGCTCTCGTTCTGTGCAACAAGATGAACAAACACTTGTTAACAAACCCATGCTGAGGAGAACGTTACATTAAATAGACATCGGAGGCCTAAGAAGAAGATAATTAAGCCAAAAAGACAGAAATGTGATTCTAATGTGGTAAATGGAGTTCTTAAAATCTCAAAACACAAAACTGGTTACTGATATATTATGGATAAACCCCGACCGAGAACTGTACTATAGACTTTATAGTAACATAGTATGTAGGGCCGAAAAAAAAAGACATAGGCTGCACTAGATGGACCTACTACGACACAATGTTGATCCAGAGAAAGAAGAAAAAAAACAAAACAAAAAAAAAAACACACATTGAGATGGAAGCCAATTTTCCCCATTTAACCCTTTCCAATCCAATTTTGGATTCAGGGTTTCCTAAAAGGCTCTCTCTTTTTGCTGTTATCCAACAGTGCCATCTGCTGGCTAAAGCAAGTGTGTGCGCGCCAGAAAGGCACCGACAGAGGAGTGGCTGGCAATAGATGGTAAGAATACCCTGTCGGACGTCCTCTGACATTGGAGCTGTATAAGCTTCAATCGGAATGTAGGAAGACGTTAGACAGTGGATTGGAAAGGGTTAAGGGAAAAAAATTCCTTTCCGACTCCAATGAGGCAATAGGAATAATCCCCAGATCACCGACCCTTTTTAAGTTATTACAACATAGTGACACATCAGATGTAATAGATAGAAGGTCCAAAAGTTAAATATATATATATATTTTCCCCATATTGTGAATTACTCTGATTTACTAGAAATCGAAAACTTTGAAAACCGATGTTCCTATCTTGAGAAGTAGAATTGCCTTGAAATAATTTGCGCATCATCTGCCATAACAGGAGATTGAAGAGGGCCCGACTGTGTGGTTTTATAAGCAGAATCGGAGTTGAATGAAGGAAACGAATCCACAGAAACCTTGCTCACTTGATGTTATTATGTTAAGCACAGGAGTCAGGTAGTGGATTTTCATGAGCTCCAATCGTGAACGGCAGTTTTCTCTAATACAGAAGCCATTCAGTGTATGAAGGGTCAATGTAGAGGACTCTAACAAGGGAGCAAACTCTACATCTAGTGCAAGGGCCACAATAGCATTTAAAAAGGGATATTACACGGAATACAGTCAAAGATGATTATGACTTATAGGTTGGAGTCTTCAAAGTAGAACCTCCAAGTATTGGGATAATGTGGGGGCCCCTTTTTCCATAGTCAGCACTTCACAGAAGAGAAAATCTTGCTTGCGGCTCTCTCCATTGATTGTCATAGATCATGAGGTAACCGCCCAAGATTCCACAAGTCCCATAAACTACAAAAGTGTGCCACATGTATAAACGGCCATCTTTATGGCGGCGTGTCAAGATGACAGGTTTCTCGCTGTTCACACGTTCCACAATGTTCTCTCTAAACAACTTCTTGTTTAGAATTTCTGTACTTTTGTGTTCTGAGAAGTTAATCATGTATGATTCTTCTGCGCTTGCCTGACATATTAGATGTTAAATTCCTTATCTTGCATATTCATATGGTGTTTATGTTCGACCAATGATAATAAATGAATAATAGATTTGAATTATTGTAATCGAAGCATGTGCCTCTATAAAATCTGCTGCCTATCAATCAATAAACAGATAACTTTGTTCACACTAAGTTGTGGTGTGGTTTGACAAGTTATTTCCCGATCTCAGCTATTTTTTAGCTAAATTTGGACCCCGGAAGCATATCATATAGCAAAAAGTTTTATTTGCACCAACACATTTCATAATGCAAAAGGAGCACAAGCCTTTTTAACATGAGTTAAGAACACTCTGGTGTGTCCTTTTTTGTTTGCTTCTTCCAATTTCATGCAGCAAAATTCCAAAACACAGACTCTCAAACCTCGGCCACATAACTTGAGCTAATTAATTACTAATTGATTAATGCTTGGAGTGGTCAATGGAAAAAGAAGACCTGGCAACCAAAGAATGCGCTGGCTTGATGCTATCAAAGCCGACACCAACGTGCAAATGATTGAGCTGAAAGAAGCTAGAGAGGCCCGGTCCATAAGGTGTCCAAGAGTCGGCCTCGACTAAACGGATGAAGATATACATTCCTGTGATTTTTTTCTGATTTATTGTTCATTACACCTGCTAAAGTTTACTTTTTTATTGTGTTCCAGACCTGCCATAAAGGGCACCTTTCGGGAAAATGTTAATGCCTTCAAGTTCTGACACACAGGGTTAAAATAAAAGTAAAGGAAGAGAAACTCAATTTTGAGTTACATTTAATTATCTAAAGACACTAATACTTGAGGATTATTGACGAACTGGACCCATGTATACTATTAGGCATCTGTTTAGTTTTCTGACCCATCTTGCTCAGACTCCACTAGGGACTATTTGTACTCCACAACATATGGTATAAAAATAGAGCGGTTCGACTCTTGGTAAGATTTAGCAATAGGACAAGCTAATGTCAAAAGCAATATAGAGTGGATCCTTTGGTTAAAGGGCATTAACTTAATAAAAGTCATGGGAAGCTCAAACATATGTTATCTCCGCTCCATCCTGAATAATATGGTGATCGATGCAGAACTAATCATAGTTTTTGTTGTTAGCAAAGCTTTTAAACTAATGTACCATGTCACATTATATAAACTGTTAGCTGCCATTTATATCCGGTTAGCCGGACGGACTCAGTGTCCAAGGGAGAAAACACAAATACATGTGTCCAAACACTGGTATGGTGCCAGGTAAATGAGCGAAAATACATTACAGGCCTTTTTTATTCCTTTTTATAGACAGATATCTTGTGCGCTACAGTTGATACACAATCCAATAATTAGCTGAATTTACACATGATGGCGCAGTGAACATAACCGATCTTGGCTCATATACTCGCTAATGATTTTTAAAAAGCGCAGTATTTTATTCTCAGGTTAGTTACTGTGACACGTACAAAGCTTGCAGATCGATGAAGATATCAACAGACTAATTAGTGAATGCAAAACCAATGACAAATGCTAATCCAACAACATTTGTACTTATTTTTAGCAGGCTTTTCCGGAAAGCACTTAAATCACAGCAAAAAGAACTCAAAAAGGAGGCGCCAGATCAGTCAAGTGTTCTCTACTTATAAGGCTATAGACTGAAGAAAAAAAAAAAAGGTAAAAGCTAAGAAAGTTACTCAGTAAAATTAATCATATAATTAAGTTATATATAAAACTTGCAAAATAAGGGCGCATTCAGACGACCGTATATCGGCCGCGTACTCATGCTGGCCGATATATGGCGTCTCTCTCTGCAGGGGGAGGAGGCTGGAGGAGCCAGGAGCAGTGCTCTGAGCTCCCACCCCCTCTCCACTCCACTGCACTATATTCAATGAGGAGAGGCAGGACGGGGGCGGAACTAATTAACGAAACTTAGCCCCGCCCCATCCCACCTCCTCTCATTGTAAATAGTGCAGAGGGGCGGAGAGGGGGCGGGAGCTCAGAGCAATGCTCCTGGCTCTTCCAACCTCCTCTCCCTGCAGAGAGGCGCCGTATATCGGCCGGCGTGAAAACCCAGCCGATATACGGTCGTCTGAATAAGCCCTTAGGCTGGTTTTTCACTTTTTGTAGTGAAGAAAACAAGCTTGCATTGCTTTCTGTAAGAAAGCGGGTTTAAAGCCGATATTGTTTTCTTAGCATTGTCTCCAGTTAGAGTGATATACCGTTTTACGGTTCATGGATCGGGAAGGGTCCGGTTGCACCTATTGAGGAGACTTATAAGGCCATGCATGGTAATCTGGGAAATTTACACAAGTGTGAGGATGGAACAATGTCTCTACGATGCCACCTATTGGAAGGCAGCATTCCTGCAAGTCAATGTTGGACCTTTTAACAAGCCTTTGAAACATTGACTGGGAATATAAACTTGTTACAAGGCTTGTTAAAAGGTCTGACCGACTTGCAGGAATTCTTCCTTCCAATAGGTGGCGCTATAGATGCATTGTTTCAGCTTCCCGGCTGCATGGTTTGGGGATTCATTAATAACCCCCTATGTATTCACGTGCAAGTTGGATTATCTGTGCTAATAAACACCAATTAATCATATGTTAAGAAGGAAGGTTGTATGAACTAAGTATTCACACAAACTAGAAGAAAAGCCAAGTCATAATCATAATTTTCAGGTAGTCACCGAGGGTTAAACACCGATTTTATATTTTACATTTGCCTATTTCTGATAGGTGTCAGCCTAGCCTGCGCCACATCTTCACTACAGTGTCCTCCTATGTTCTGCGGTGCAGTATTCTGAAGTCCCGCTGTCACGGTACTAATGACTTCTGCCACTAGAACAATCCGCAAAGTAATAAAGGTCAGGACAAAAACGAGTTTATATAATCACCTAAAATGTTATGCAAAGGCGACACAGCCTGGAGTGTCGTAGCTAAAGATGAAGCTTCACTTTGAAGGGGTTGTCCAACCATTTTCTCTAATTTCAGACTGTCTGGTTGACGAGTTGATTGCCGTGGGTCTGTAAACTTTATCCTTTACCCACCCCGATCTCCTGACGACCTTCCTAATTTATTCTCTGCATGTTGCATTCGGATTGATTTCTTGGCGACGGCTGCTCCATTCTGACCGCGGCTTTTCTCTACTAGCACTACCACTTCATGACTATTCTAGGGTTAACCTGGGAAACCTCCTGCAGCAATGCTCATACTTTAGGAGATAAACAGGGAAATTCATGCGCATTTGCACACAAACAGCAAATATTGAATTACCCTTTGCAATCCAATTCTGGTCTCAGGGTTTTCTAGGGGGCTTTCTCTTTCTGCCATTATATAATGGTGCTATCTGCTGGCTAGAGCCAGTACTGCACTATGTGACAGGCCAGAGAGGCCCCCCGACAACAGAGCGGCCAATAATATACAGTAAGAATACCCTGCTGGACGTCTTCCAACTTCGGAGCTGTATAGGCTTCAATCAGAATATTGGAAGACATCAGACAGTGGATTGGAAAGGGTTAACTTAATTGCCCATTTCAATGAATGGGAGTATGCTTGTTTGTTTTATTTGCATGCACAAGAAGTACAGTAAAACGTGCATTTGCATATGCAAATACGCAACGCCCATTGTGCAAATACATGGCATAAATGCACTTATGCCCATGTGACACTGGCCTTAACCCTTTAAGGACCAAGCGCACTTTGTTCTGGACTTTAATCCCGGCCGATAGTGGTTGTGCAGCGCAGGATTAAAGCCTCTGCTCCCTGCAATCAAGCAGCAGCAGGTCGGGTTCTTGGCTGTTGTCACAGCTGAAAACCCGAAGGAGAAACGAGAAGTAGTTTGTAACCACTTCTGCCTGCTCCTTTCCTGGGTACATAGCGGTCAATGAGTGCTATGTACTAAAAAGTGAAAGCGTTTCTTCCACTACGCAAACCGGCAATCACATGACCGCCGGGATCCCCTGGCACAGCAGCAGGTTCCTATCAGACCTATATCAGCTCTGCCAGTGACTATTGTCACTACAGGGGGAGGTTTTTCCCTGTAATTGCGGCTCCTATGGATGCAGCTGCTATAGATGCCCCAGCTACAGTGGAAAAGTGTGCAATAAGAAAAAAAAGAAGACAAACGACCATGTGAATGACCCCCAGAGGTATTACATGATGTCATGGGGGACAGAGACTGTAAAAAAAAAATAATAATAATAATAGGGATAAAATTTAAAAAAAAAAAAAATTACAGATTCTTCACTGGTTGAATTCCTAAAACGTAACTTTTATTAACAATTAGCTAAAATCTATACAGGCTCAAGACAAAACACACATGAAAAGCAAATAAATATATTGCACAAATACCACCCTCAGGCCTTGCTCAGACGAGCGTTTTTTGAACGCCTCTTGCGTGGGTAAAAAACAAGCGAACGAAGCTAAGTGCGCAATCTACATTCACGCATACTTTGCGTGTTCACAGGGGGGAATTATACGTGGCTAGCAGAAAAGATATGTCAGGTCCTATCTTTTTCATGCAGCATGGACCTTAGATGCGTGCATTGTAGTCACACATGTCCTGTCTTTTGCAGATGCGAGTATTTTGTGTGTCTAAAAATCATTCACGTAACACTTTTATAGGAAACCATTGGATCTAACAGACGCAATCTTTTCTTGCGCCTATAACGAGCAAAAAAAAACAAACAAAAAAAAAATGTTTGTCTGAACGAAGCCTAAGGCCTCATGTCCACGGGGAAAATCAGGCCCGCTACGGATTCTCCATGGAGAATCCATAGCGGGTCCCTCCTGCCCCGCGGACATGAGGCATTAAAATAAGAATAAACTCACCTCTCGCCCGCTCCGAATCCTCCCTTCGCCGCGGCTTCATCTTCTCTCCGTCGCGGCCGGATCTTCTTTCTTCGGCCCGGCAGATGCGCAGGGCACGTGGGTGCGTGCCACGCGCATGCGCCGGCCCAAGGAAAAAAGCTCCGGCCGCGACGGAGAGAAGATGAAGCTGCGGCGAAGGGAAGATCCGGAGCGGGTGAGTAAATTCCGATTTTGGTCTCCCGCGGATCCAACGGCTTCCATAGGCTTCAAAAGAAGTTGGCAGGAGCCGTCCCCGCGGGAGGCCCGCACGAAAATGGAGCATGGTCCAGATTTTTTCATGCTCCATTTTTAAAAAAATCACTTTTATTGACCATCTACGGGTATTTATCTACCCGCGGGTGGTCAATGCATCCCTATGGGACGCGGATCCGCGGGCAGGAGAAGAGTTAAAATCCGCTGCGGACTTTTATTCTTCTTTTGCCCGTGGACATGAGGCCTAATCCAGATTCCACAGCCAATAAATTGCTGTGAAAACCCGATAAATCTTTACTGTAGGTTTAGACAGAAATGTACTAATAACACACGTACTGCCCACCAAAACCACTTTGCACCCTTTGAAATGGTAGGATAGAAAAGAGTGAAGAAAGATTAATAGTGAACTAATGTATCCGAAATAAGTAACTAATCTATGGACTCTGCAGTCCTCATGGTATCTCATCCCAAGTATTGCCTTATGTCAACAAGAGGGTATCAGACATTCAATAAAGTTTATTCCGTCTGCTACCATCAAGGCACATATAGGTCTACAGAGACCTTTTATTCCACTGCTATAGGCGATAGACTACTTCAGTATTGTTGTGGTTTATTTGCGCTGTTACTACTGGATTGATATTTCTTTTCAGTTTCTAGGTTCTAGATTCAGGTTCTAGATTCCAAATTGAGGTTCCAGACTCTGGATGGACCCCCTTCCCACTTCGGGGCGCAAGTTTACGTCCTGGCAGCGGGTACTTCTCATAACAGGGTGTAAACTTACATCCTGGGGATAGCACGAGATCATAAGCGATCTCGTGCTAACCGGCATGCGCCCCGCGCTGTTAACCCCTTCCCTGTCGCGATCTATGTAGACTGCGGCATGGAAAGGGGTCACAGAGAGAATGTGCTCCCTCTGTGAGGTTATCGGGCTCTCGCGATATAATCGCAGAGACCCACGCTGATTGACATGGTAAGAGGACGCCCGATACCAGCATCCTGTATTGCCAGTGCCTGTGATCGCTGTAATCAGCACTAAGGCATTGCAGGAGAGAGAAGTCCTACAACGCCTTATCATAGCAATCAACGATGCTATGGTGAAAGTCCCCCAGAGAGACACAAATGGTGTAAAAATAAAAAATAATAAAAAAAGGATCAAATGTACAAAAAATAAAAATGTAACAAAAAAAAAAAAAAAAGACCTTCAGGTTTTAGCATTAAAAAAAAGTTAAAAAATTAGGTCTCACATATTTAGTATTGTCGCGTCCTTAATGACATGTGCAATAAGTTGCACATGCTTTTTATTTTGCATGGCAAAAAGCGTATTAATAAAAAAGGTAAAAAAAACTGAGGCAAAATGCTAATTTTTAGCATGTTGCCTCCCAAAAAACACAATAAAAAAAGTGATCAAAAAAGCAGTATGTACCCCAAAATGGTACTAATAAAAACTACAGCTCGTCTCGCAAAAAAAAAACCCTCTCTGTCCACGGAAAAGTAAAAAAGTTACAGGGACTTTGAATGCAGCGATTTAGAAAAAATAAATAAATAAATAAAGATTTCCAAAAAAGGGATTTTATTGCAAAAAAAAATTACAATGGAAAAACGTTAAAAAAATATAAGAATTTTAGTATCATTGTAATCGTACCGACCCGCGGAAAAAATATATTGTGTTACTTAAGCTGCATGATTAACGTTGTTAAAAATAGAAAAAAAACCGATGGCAGAATTGATGCGTTTTCTCTCAGTTATCATTAAAAAAATTATTTTAAAAAGTTTTACAATATAGTCCATTCAGCATCTATGTGTGAGAGCAATATCGCTAGCTAACTGGTCTTCAGACTACCATCAAGGTTGGAGACGCTGCTAGCTCCTTTTATTTTGGTCTTAGCTCTGTAGTCTTTAGGCTGGGCCATTGTGTTCAGGTGAAGAATTGCTACCTAGCCAAAGTTATTTAACTAGACCTGTTAGGAGAACTAGCTAGGAATATGGCTCTCACACATTGATGCTGAATGGATCTTGTTCAGTATCTGTTCATCTAGTCATTTCAGTCTAAAGTCATAGTCTATCAGCCTTTTCTTTTTTTGAGCTGGGCCATTGTGCCCAAATGACATATTCTTGCTCAACCAAAACTCTAGGAGATTTAGCTAGTGATACTGCTCCCAGGCAGAAGTGCTGATTGGTTTCTATTCAGTACCTCCTCATTCTATCCTAGATCTATGGTCTTTTGTATCGAGTATTTCAGTACTTAAAAAGCTATTTATTGGTTTAGTTACTTCTAGGGTTCCTGAGGAGTTGAGAGATCAACAGAAACGGGTTGAACCCAGAACTTGAACCTAGAATCTCAAATGTAGAATCAAGAACCTGAATCTAGAACTTGAGTCTAAAACCTGAATCTAGAACTTGAATACAGAATAACCCTAGAACCTTAGTCTAGAGCAGAGAACCTGGAACCTCAATCTAGAACCTAAAACATGAACCTAGACCATGAATCTAGAACCTGAAAATAAACCTCTGTCCAGTAGTAATCGCAAATAAACCACAATGACGCTATAGTAGTCTATCGCCTATAGCAGTGGAATAAAAGGTCTCTGTAGACCTATATGTGCCTTGATGGTAGCAGAAGGAATAAACTTTATTGAATGTCTGATACCCTCTTGTTGACATAAGGCAATACTTGGGATGAGATACCATGAGGACTGCAGAGTCCATAGATTAGTTACTTATTTATTTCGGATACATTAGTTCACTATTAATCTTTCTTCACTCTTTTCTATCCTACCATTTCAAAGGGTGCAAAGTGGTTTTGGTGGGCAGTACGTGTGTTATTAGTACATTTCTGTCTAACCCTACAGTAAAGATTTATCGGGTTTTCACAGCAATTTATTGGCTGTGGAATCTAGATTAGGGTGGTATTTGGGCAATATATTTATTTACTTTTCATGTGTTTGTCTTGAGCCCGCATATATAATTTAGCGAATTGTTAATAAAAGTTACATTCTAGGAATCCAACCAGTGAAGAATTCGGAATATAAAATATATATATTTACTTATGATTCCTCTGCTCCAGTGATTTCTAAAAAAAAATTACAGCATAAAATAAAAATATATACATAAAAAAAGAAAAATAATGACCCAAAGCCAGCGCCAACCAAAACAGTAGCTATATGCACCCTGTAATCTGAAACCATACGTATTATATATCAAAATGTCTGAAACAAAATGAGGAGCTCATTCCAATACTTTATTTTAGCATAAATATATTGATTTAACAGAAAACAAAAAAACAAAATCTATAAAATGTAAAAAAAAACAAAAAAACAGGAAAAAGGAAAAAAAAAAAAAAAGGCAGTGAAAAAGATATGAAAAATTGCCCTTATATGTCAAGGACAAAAAAAAAACACATCAAAAATAATTTTGGCAGCTAAAGGGGGGAAAAAATAGGGCAGTAAAAATACCACATGGGTAAAATCCCTAAAATGTGTCTGGTCCTTTAGGTACAAAACAGGCTGGTCCTTAAGGGGTTAAGGTATGAAAATCATGGGGATTATCTGTTCTTTACCTTGAAAACACCTTAAATTGGAGGGAATCCCCAGATTTCTATAACACTACTTCAGCTAGGGCCAATTCAACCATAATATGGCCACACTTTAGTGCCCATATCTTAGCTGTAATTCCCGTCCAGACAACAAGTCTCACAAGCCGCACTTTCAGCAAGATGTATCATTCCTTAAGTTCAGGTCACGAGAACAGAAGTCGGTCTGGAAATAGAGGCCGAAATACAGATGCTAAAATGAAGCCACGTTATGGGCACCGGGACTAGCTCCTCGGAACAGATGACTTGCCATCAGATGACTTGTCCGAAGTATCATCCCAGGGCAATAGATATGTAATAGCTGTATGAAATCCAATATCACAGCAGATATAATTACGGCAACACAGGCAAATAGGTCCAGACAGGGCAGGCGGAGAACAAAAAGCACAGCCTGGAGTTAAGTCGATCCAAGGAAGCGAGCAGAGATCATCATAACAGGTCATAGGAGTAAAAAGTATTCCTGTGATGTGTGAAGTTATGTCAGAGGCCGGAAGAAATACAAGGGAAGCTCAGCAGCCCGAGCATTCCATCCAGTCTCTTTAGGGATCAGGGGGTCAGGGCTGCAGTTTCTTCACAGTTTCCATTTCTTAAGTTCCATTAGCCAATAGTGATGGTACTGTATGGGCGACAGTCTGAATAAAGACAGCCTGTTATTTGCATGCTTTGAACCCTACATTAAAACTACAACGTAGATTAAGTGGAGCCTACCGCAGGCCGCAAGAAGCAACTGCAGCTTCTGGAATAGACAGGCTCTTAAAGGCTTCAGAAATTGCTGAAGCAGCAAATCAATGAAGTTATAGTTTACGGAGCGTACTGAGGAATTTAGATGGCTTAGTATTGCTGGCTTATTACTGCGATTTCAGTTCTCTCCTGCTTCAAGAACGAGATATAAACTAACATCTGGTGTTCTTCGAGGAGCATACAACTGGGATCAGAGGAACCTCAGATCGTGCCACAGTCATAAACCACAGCGATCAAAGCAGACCATCCTCATTAGGCCGCCTGCACACGGGCGGGTCGGACCCCGCATGCAGGATTCCCACAGCGGAGCTCGACCCGATGCCCGGCTGGTGACCCCAGCTTACTGCTCCGCCGGTCTTCTCCTCTGCGGCGAATGTGCTGGCAGGAAGGCCTTCTGGCATATGTGCAGTTAAGAGGACGCCACGCTGTTGCTATGGCAATGACGTGGCTCCAGCAGCCATTCTGCAATGATGATTGCAGAATGGCCATAGGACGGACGGCTTTCATTGACTTCAATGGAAGCCGGCCGCGCATAGCCCGCACAAAATCACAGCATGCTGCAAATAATAATGGGATAAAACAAAATGTAAAGAACAACAATGTGTTTTAGTCCAACACACATCCATTATATAAAACCAAACCCAAACTTACACATTATGTATTCCCACAAAGATCATAACCTGATTAAATTAAAGGGGTTGTCCCACGCCGAAACGTTTTTTTTTTTTAATTCAATAGGCCCCCCGTTCGGCGCGAGACAAACCCAATGCATGGGTTAAAAAAAACAAAACGTTTAGTACTTACCCGAATCCCCGCGCTGCGGCGACTTCTTACTTACCTTACCAAGAATGGCCGCTGGGATCTTCACCCACGATGCACCGCGGGTCTTCTCCCTCGGTGGACCGCAGGTCTTCTGTGCGGTCCATTGCCGATTCTAGCCTCCTGATTGGCTGGAATCGGCACACGTGACGGGGCGGAGCTACGAGGACCACCTCTCCGGCACGAGCAGCCCCATTCACTAGGGAGAAGACCGGACTGCGCAAGCGCGTCTAATCGGGCGATTAGACGCTGAAATTAGACGGCACCATGGAGACGAGGACGCTAGCAACGGAACAGGTAAGTGAATAACTTCTGTATGGCTCATAATTAATGCACGATGTATATTACAAAGTGCATTAATATGGCCATACAGAAGTGCTGAACCCCACTTGCTTTCGCGGGACAACCCCTTTAAGGAGGTTATTCAGTGTAAAATATGAATAGTGTAAGAAAAAAAAAAAGAAAGCAGCTCATTAACTCAGAAACAATTTATGGAAAAATTAGTCAGTCGTTTATACGTACCCCGAGCAGCACTACAAAAATAAAAATGTTGTCATTAAAAGAGGTCCAAACAGAACAGGACATTAAGGGGTTAACATGAGTTTTTATCCCCCATTAATTCTACAACCATTCTTGAAGCTATTTCTTCAAGTCTGACAAATTCTTTAATAATTGCACCCATTATTATGCATTTTCTGTTCTTCTCCTTTATGGTCAGAGTGGAATTAAGTTTACATAATGTATTGTACAGAATTACTACAAGTTTCCCAACATCATAACGACTGAATTACACTGCATTTTTCATGCGGGAAGGTCTTGAAGTTATTAAAGTTCCTGAACTCCTTTTGCCCAACCCTTAAGGTACAATTTTCTCTGAGAGCTTCAATTAAACTAAGAGGAAAGACGGGTCATGTTTTTCATGTTTAAAAAGACTGTCCTGAATCCAGCAGTATAAAGTCCTTCTCAAAACAAGTGCAGAGCAAAACCGATTAAACATATACAGGAAAAAAAAGACAATTATGCCCAAATGTCCTTAACCCCTTAATGACCAAGCTCCCCCTCCCACCCCATTTTCATTTTTTCCCTTCACCTATTACAAAAAAATCGTAACACCTTTATTTATCCATTGACGTCGCTGTATGAGGGCTTGTTTTTTGCAGGACGAGTTGTATTTTTCAGTGGTGCTATTTAATGTACCATATAATGTACTGAAAAACTTAAAAAATTCTAAGTAAAGAGAAATGGGAAAAAAAAAGAGAAATTCTGCCGTATTCCGGTGCATCATATTTCTACGGCGCACAAACTGCAACAAAAATGAGATGATAACTTTATTCTATTGGACAGTACGATTACTGCGATACCAAACTTGTATAGTTTTTTTTTTTTGCTGTACTACTTTTATTTTGTTTCAAAGATATTTAATTTTTTTAAATTACTTCCTGCCGTCATCTTCTGCGTGCAATAACTTTTTTATTTTTCCCTTGACCTAGTTGTGCGAGGGCTCATGTTTAGCGGGACTTTCTATAGTTTGCTTTGGTACTATTTTGGAATACATAGGACCTTTTGATTGCTCTTTATTGCATGTTGCTGCCAGGTAGCGGGTGTAAGAAACAGCCGGCAGCCGCAATGTATGGAGGAAGATCGTCCCGCGATCTCTCTTCATACATAGCTTGGTGATACAGAATGTAAAAAACACGATAGGCCAGTCACTAAGGGGTTAAACTCAGTCACACAATCTCTTTAATATATCCCCCTCTCCAAAGATATACCCTTATTTATCCTTACACCAAAAACTCTTACTGTAGGAGGAGGGGCAGGCTGCATGCAGCAGACAGCAATAAGTATCTGTTCCTGATCTAGAGTTCTCAGAATCCACATATTACCCATCAAGCCCAACAACAACACCAGATATTCAAAATCTGGGGTAAAACCAACGTCAACAAGAGATTACTTTTTTGGATCATCAAAAACCCATTCAAAATGTACATCATTTTACAAGAAAAGTGCAACAGAGCAGGCACATAATTTACATATGGAAGGCAGGTGCTTCCACTATTGCTACTGAGAATGATTCTTTACAGTTAAGGCCCATTTAGAACTAACGATTCTCGCTCAAAATTCGCTCAAAGCCGCCTTTTGAGCGAGAATCGTTGGGTCTAAACACATGGACATCGTGCAGTTTTTATTAGCAATTCGCTCATCGTTGTCTTTCAGCAAGCGGAAAGATAACGATCAGTCTTATCAGGACTGCGTGCAGAGTTCTCAGCGGGATACTGCTAATACTATTGTTTCAACTTGTATCCCACTCGGAGAACACAGCAGAAGTATACAGAAGACAGCGCTCCAGCTGTGTTCTGCATACCCCGCTCGGAGCGCTCAGCTGTATACCAGCAGAGCGCTCAGAGAACACAGCAGAAGTATGCAGAAGACAAGCGGTCCAGCAGAGTGCTCCAAGACAACGGCTGTATACAGAAGATAGCGGTCCGGCTTGTCTTCTACATACAGCGTGAGCTTTCATTGACACAATTATGCAAAGTGAACGCTCAAAACTGTCACTCAAACTGCCGTTTGAGCGATCCTCTTTCCGTGTAAATGCACACAACGATTATCGCTCAAAAGAAGTATTTTGAGCGATAATCAGTGTCTAAATGGGCCCTTAGAATAGCAGATCTTTCAATGTCCTACCAGAAGAAGACTCCCATAGCGCCCTACAAAAGCCTTGGAGATTTAGTTTTGCCTTCCTAAAGCAAATAGTTGGGTTGGAGAAAGGTTAACTTGATGCACGTGTCTTAACCAGGGATGCCGCTTGCCCCAAAAGCAAGCAGGCATTACTTCACTAAAAAACAAAGGAAAGAAAAAGTGAATACACAATTAACCCTAAACTAATAATCCAATAAAACAATTACAATACTCCAAATATATAGTATTGTAGTTATTTTAATACTAGAACAGTTCATTACATAAGTACAGCCCCAGAACCAAGCTCAGTACATAAATACAGCACCAGAACCAAGATCAATAAAAGGATAAACTGTAAAGTCAAGTCAGCACCTGCTATTTAAGTTTGCACTTCAGAATATAACCTGAACAATGGTAAAGTATGACGGGACTTGTCAGTTCAAACAAGAATGCTACTATCCAGAGGCGTATGTTGACGCTTCTGGGCCCCAATGCAAAATCTGTAACGGGGGGCCGAAATATAATGCTTTATTCATAGTATTGGGATGCCTGTATGTAAAAGAGAGGCCTTATTGGACCCTTCAGGCTCCTTGGCGCAACTGCATTTCCTGCATCCTCTATAGTTACGCCCCTGCTACTATCCGTCATCAATCTACAGACTACATAGTGACTACATATCTGATCAGAGGCAGCCAATAGCAGAATATACAATGACCGTGTGACTCTCACATGACGTCATCTCCAATAAGCATTAACATTTTATTCTCCATCCAGTCCAGACCAACATGACAGCTTCTCCTGGACAAAAAGCACTTCAGAGGTTGCAAAACAGATGTTTTTGGTTCTTTGCCTTTTCATATCTATAATCCCTATAAGATAAACTTTTAGTAGTGCCAAAAATGGTTTCCTCTAAATATTGTACAACAGTGCAACTCACAGCACCCCAAGTAGGAATGAACAAGCCGCACTGTCCCCTTGTAGTAGTAATACTAGCCACACTGTCCACAATAATTAAAAAATTAAAGTCACTCAAATCCCCCACGGTTCTATGGAGTCTTCCGTCTACCACTGGGCCTCTTCTACACAACGTCTTGTGGGATTACACAGGTGACTCGATGACATGACACCACCTGGGTCAGACAGAAGTCGCGGGACAGCAGTGCAAGAAGTCCAGGGTGGCTTAAAGCAGTGCCGCTGCTAATTGTAGCGACATCTTAAAACCATGGATACAATTAAATTCACATCCTGCTATAGGAGGAGGATTAGCAGGCCACACTGGTGGCCTGCTGAGCTGGAGAAGGCTGCAGTTAAATAGTCACCCCCCATTGTAGAAAAGGGGCACTGGCTAAGACAGTGTGCGCAACTCACCTCATAGACTAGGCACCACTGGTCTTAAAGGGGTTGTCCCGCACCGAAACGTTTTTTGTTTTTTTTTCAATAACGCCCCTGTTCGGCGCGAGACAAACCGGATGCAGGGGTTTAACAAAAAAAAATAACGGATAGTACTTACCCGAATCCCCGCGCTCCGGTGACTTCTTACTTACCTTGCGAAGATGGCCGCCGGGATCTTCACACTCGGTGGACCGCAGGTCTTCTGTGCGGTCCATTGCCGATTCCAGCCTCCTGATTGGCTGGAATCGGCACACGTGACGGGGCGGAGCTACGAGGAACAGCTCTCCAGCACGAGCAGCCCCATTCAACACGGAGAAGACCGGACTGCGCAAGCGCGTCTAATCGGGCGATTAGACGCTGAAAATTAGACAGCACCATGGAGACGAGGACGCTAGCAACGGAACAGGTAAGTGAATAACTTCTGTATGGCTCATATTTAATGCACGATGTATATTACAAAGTGCATTAATATGGCCATACAGAAGTGTATACCCCAACTTTGTTTCGCGGGACAACCCCTTTAATTATGTAACTATTATCTGTGTTTGGTAAGGTCTCCATTTCCATGTTTTGTCAAATCATTTGATTTTATTTCACTTTAAGCTTTGTAGAATGTATTACCTGTCTATAGATAAGAGTGATTCATGTTACCCAACTCCCCCTTGTGGCTGATTATATTAATAGTACGCTTACTTTCCACAATTCAAGTATTACTTTTTGTTTTTCAATTTATGAATTTGAAGATAAAGCTAGAGGAGATTTGGAGAGTTAAGATTAAGAATTTAGGACTTTCCTATAGCTTTATGACCCATAAATGGACATTAGTACTAGCTTTTCATAGTTCGGCTACAAATTTCACTCTTAAACAATGGGTTATTGTCTACGGACTCACTTTTAAGTCAGGTTTGAAGGTTAAAATTTGTAATTAAAAAAAAAAATTATAATATATATCTTTCACCCACATAATTATGTACAGAAAATAGAACAAAAGATTTCTACAAATCAGGAAACATAGGATTTCGATCAGTATCTGGTTTTAATTAGAAAATTAATGTAGATGCTTTATTCTCTTCCATCTAATGGCCCATTTACATGGGGCGATCATCATTTAGAATCGTTCAAGTTTCCACGCTCCTGCAGGAATGTGAAGTGTAAATACATGCAGCGACTGAACGCTGTGCCATTCAATGTAAACAGCATTCGTTCACTTCTGAATGACTGTCTGTTCTACAGTGAATGGAGGCTGTTGGGGGATGACTCTGCCCGGCCCACCTCGCCTTCATGCGGGCAGCGCTTTGAGCTATGCCAGCGATATTCGCTCCTGTGTAATAGTGGAGCGAGCATCAATGGGGCAAGCTGCTGGCATTGTTTGCCCGACCGTTTATCCCGTGTCAAAGGGCCATAAGGTAGTCTTCCACTGAAAGTTAGGACGACGCTAGCAGCAAGCATCATTTTAAGTGCAGGTACAGCATGTTCATGCTCAGCATGGTTTGGACAAAACCTTTAAGGCCAGATGGCCTTTTACATAGCACAATCAAACAAGTAATCGTTAAGTCAAGTGTTTTTGCTCAATAACTAGGTCAGGAACACTATCTTTTCTCCTTAGGGAGAGCACCTAGAAGGTGAGTGAGGAGATTTATAGGGCCATTCATGCTCTGCTGGGTAATATGCAAATAAGGGAGATGGAATAATATCTCTGCAGCACCACCTATTGGAAGGCAACATTCCTGCAAATCAATGTTAGACTCTTTATACAAGACTTGTAACAATGGCTGGGAATTAAAAGCCAATCCAGAATCCATACACAGACAGCTATATGTTTCTAGCTTGGCTAGCGAGAGACCTGTGGCGTGGGCTTCCAGTAGGTGGCGGTGCAGAGGTATTGTTTCATCTCCTTTATTTTTTACATATTACCCAGAGGAGAATAAATGGCCTTATAAGTCTCCTCACTCACCTTCTAGGTACTCTCCTTAAGGAGAAAAGATAGCGTTCCTGACCCACATCACAGGCCTCAAGCAGAAACCTACTGCACACTGATGAGGGGCAAACACCCCGAAACAACTGTGTATGGATTCTGGCTTGGCTTTGAATTCTCAGTCATTGTAACAAGGCTTGTATAAAGAGTCTAACATTGACTTACAGCACTGTTTCCCAACTCCGGTCCTCAAGGCACCCCCACAGGTCATGTTTTCTGGATTTCCTCGGTATTGCACAGGTGATGTAATTATTGGCGGTGCCTCAGACATTGCCACAAGGGTTCTTACAATAGGATATCTTGAAAACATGACCTGTTGGGGTGCCTTGAAGACCGGAGTTGGGAAACACTGACTTACAGGAATGCTACCTTCCAATAGGTGGCACTGCAGAGGTTTTTTAGTATTGGAAAATGTTGGATGGGTTCCCTCGTGGTAATTAGACTGAGGACCGTATCATTGCTGATCTGTTTGTGTACGCACGCTGGGTACTTCTGCGATAGTCTGAAAATGAGCCATTTGTTCCAATATTTGCATACTGTAAATTAGCCTTTAGAAAGGATGGCTGTCAAATGACAGCTGCTTAGTTTTCCTTCCTCCTACATGACAAGTAAATCAGACATGTGCAATAACGGAAAGCTAAACATTCTGCATAATATCACTGCAGGGACAATAGCAAGCTTGGAAGTCTGGCCAAATAAGTAAGAGGTACCTTTACACGAAGCGACAGTCGCTCGAAAAAAAGTCATTGACGTGTACGAACCAATGTCCTTCAATTGTTCTCACAACGAGCAAGGAATGTTCATTAGTTCTAAAACGTAATATCGTCCATAAGGGGGGGGATCCGGTCGCAGGTCGTCCAAATACGAATAACTGACTTTACACCAGATGACTTAACCAACTATTTTTTAGGCAAGATAAAAAGAAATAACTAGCGACTTACTGCTTGTCATGGTAGCCATGTCTACACTTAACCCCTTAGTGACCAATCCTGTTTGCGCCTTACTGACCAGACCAAATTTTGGAAATCTGACATGTGTCACCTTAACGTAGAATAACTCCGTAAAGGTTTTGCATATCCAAGTGATTCTGACATTGTCTTTTCGCCACATATTCATTTAGGTGGTAAAAATAGTCCGATAGAATTTGTGTAGATTCATTAAAAGCGCCAAAATTGGCAAACTTTTGAAAAAAAAGTGTCTATTTTTTCACATTTACAATTGCAATATTTCAAATATGTGCAAACCTATTGTACAAATTTTTGATGAGATATATATATTTGTTTACTCTATTCTGGAAGCATATTTGAAAAACTTTTGTTTAACGATTTAGGAGAGGCACAAATTTAAACATGAATTATTAACATTTTGAGGAACATTTTGTTTTCCTACACCAAGCCAAGACTGCAAAGGCTCATAGGTGTCAGAATGATAGATACCCCCACAAAGGCCCCCCATTTTAAAAACTACACCCCTTAATGAATTCACTGAGGGGGTCAGGAGTATTTTAGAGGAAAAATAATAAAATAAAATATTTTTGAAAATGCATTTTTCTTCTAAAGTGCACACGAAAATGGTGATTTGCACCCCAAAATGGATACCCCTATTTCTCCTATGTTCAGAAACATACCCATTATGGCCCTAGTCTTATGTCCGTATACACAATGGGGGCCAAAAGGAAAGGAGCAGCCGGTGGCTTTCAGAACAGACACTTTGCTTGAAGGTGTTTTAAGCCCCATAGCACGATGGTATAGCCCTGGAGCAGCCAAAACGAGGAAGAACCCCCACAAATGACCCCATTTTATAAACTAGACACCTTAACAAATTGATCTAGGGGTTTACTGCTGCTTATCTTGACCCCACAGGGAAGAAAAACTGAAAAACTTTTTTTTTTTTTAAACTTTTACACGATCACTGTTATCCATTGGATAACACTGTAGAAAAGTAGATATACAGCAGCAAATGAAGGCAAAAATTGTCCTCTGGTGCTCTAAAAACCTTCTGCAGGCGAGGAGGGAAACACAAAAGCCAGAATCGGTCAGGAACAAGACCCGCATCACATCCAGCAAAATGTTATCCATTGGGCGCATACAGCGGCCCCCTTTGACGGCTCCCTGCTCCCGGCTAATCATAGCAGGGAGTTTTTACATTTTCCGGGCCTCCTGGCCCTCCGCGCACGAGCGTAGCGTAATGCCGTCTGGCGCCTGCGCAGACACTGACATCAGGTTCAAGGAGGACGAGAACGCCGCCAGACATTGTGGAGGACGAGGCTGAGTATCCTCAGCTCCCCTTACGGATCCGATCCGTAAGGGTAGCTGAAGCTAACTTTTTTTTTTTTTTTAAAGGGGTTCTGACACAAATAATGTTTTTATGCTTTAGCAGCCATTGTTCCCTGGTCTGCCTAATGGACCCAGGGAACCCACGGTTTAATGGCTGCTAAAGCATAAAAAGATAATACTTACCTGTTCTTCTGTTGTTGTTGACATCGGGGGGGTCATCTCCCGGCAGGCGCTGCTCTTCCTCTTCTTCCTCCACGAGCCGCGCCGCTCCGGGATCGCGCGCATGCGCAGTGGAGAGGTGCCCTCTGACAGGAGTCAGGACGGGCTGCGTCTCCACTGCGCATGCGCAGCACTCCGGAGTTCAGCCGGACGGACGGGCCGCCCACAGCAAGCACTGCTTGTGACGTGCTTGCTGTGAGCGGTCCGTCCGTTGACCTCGGAAGTGCCTGACGGACGGACCAGAGCAGGAAGCGGTCTTTTTGACCGCTCCTGCTCTGCTTTAAAGGCACAGAAGAAGATGCCGGCTGGAGGGGACATGCCTGGCGATCGGGCCAGGCCAGGCAAGGTGAGTACAATTTTTTTTTTTTGATGTCAGAACCCCTTTAACTTTACATTGACTTTAATGCGATCGCCCGTATCCACTAGATCGTGTGACTGGAGAGGGGAGGCTGGAATCGGCACACGTGACGGGGCGGAGCTACACGATGACTCGTAGAAGGGGGCGAGCCAGAACGCCGCTGCTGCTGGACAGACCCGAAGGCAGAAGACCCTTCTGCGCAAGCGCGTCTAATCGGGCGATTAGACGCTGAAGTTAGACGGAGCCATGGAGACGGGGACGCCAGCGCAGGGAAGTTAAGTGAATAACTTCTGTATGGCTCATATTTAATGCACGATGTATATTACAAAGTGCATTAATATGGCCATACAGAAGTGCTTAACCCTACTTGCTTTCGCGAGACAACCCCTTTAAAGCCCAGAACCAAGCCCTATAAAATTTACCATGCTTTATCGTTAAGGGGTTAATAACTATTGTGCGAATTTACTCTCATGCGATTATTCAGACGATAGTCATCCCATGTAAAAGGTACCTTAAGCGCTAAAACAAAGGTGAAAATATTAATAGAGAGTATTTGCTGATCGTCATTTTCCTTATAAGTCAGTAATATCAAACATATGCTGTTCATATTTCTGTTTGAAGTATCATATGCCATTGGGAGCCAGCTGCAGAATCAACCACTTTGATTGCTGCACCCATTTGCTAAGCCTCTGCCCACATGTGCCCACTATACAAACATGGTGCAGCATTGATTTTATTTTATTTTTTTAAATGAAGAGTCGAAGAGATTAAGCTGAATTTCCTACAAATACTTTCAAGTTATTTCATCCAGTATACTTAACAGTACAAGTCCCAGCTGCATATCGCTCCACTGATGAGAGACTACAGCCTCGGCATATTTCAGCATTCTGCCACCAATGCCCGAGGGATGTCATTTTCATTTATTTTGAATGTACACAAATGTGTTCATTTAGGCAAGGCAGCCTTTACCACGCCACTTTACTTTCAGCAAACCTACTGCATATTCTACTATATGCTTCACCGATCCTAAGAACACAACTATCATGTAGATTATTTCAGCACATATACCTTAAAGTATGAATGGGAAGCTCATAGCACCTTTATGTTGTTTTTTCTATCTTCTTATGTGTTAAAAGAACATTCTCACCCCCAAGAACCAAAAGGCACTCATCCGAGAGCTGTGCTCCTTTAGCCCAGGGATTTACGTTATCTCCAACTATACGCTCCAGATATGCGCCAAGGCCACTTTATGACGGCTCTGGAGAAGTTACAGAAAATGGAAAAAAAATATATGTGGCACAAACTCATTAAAAGGGAGTCTATTAGCCTGACAATGAAACAGGTTATAGAGGAACTGATTGATATATTGTTTTATGAAAGAGAACTGCTTTTCTGAGCTTAGAGGTCCAGTGGGCGGAGCCATCACATCTGTGTAATTCTAAGTATACAGGGAAGGCTGTCAATCACCGATAGGACCGCCCACTGGACCACGCTCTTCAACACTCAGTCTGCATAGTCTACTGTGCCTTTACTACTTTCACCTACAAGAACAGAACTTAGGCCTCCCTCACACATGAACACAGCAAAGAACCGCAAGTTCAATTGCTGTAATTTGCAACGATTTTACTTTGGTTTTTGGCCACAGCTCTCTGCGGCCAACAGTGTTTCAGTGCACCCCATCATTGTGATGGGAGATAAGCTGCGCTAAGCGGACAAAGAGCAGACAGCGCTCGATAATCTCGGGCTGGAAAGCGGCGCAATCAAATGAATTTCTGCATTGTTTTCAATGGGATAGTTATACCGCGATTACCACGGCGTTCGAAACGCTGCACTAATCGCAGTAAAAACGGCCTGTGTGAAGGTGGCCTTACAGTTAACCCAGGCAGATCTAGCAAATCAGAAATCTGACAAATTAACTTGTGGCAAAGTTGGCATCCTACCACAATGCCTAATTTAGAGTCATTGAGCTCTTCGATAGAACCCGTACTATTACCAATGTTTGTGTATGCAGGTTGCATTGCTGTGCACCGGATTCTATCTACTGAATTACAATGGGTTTACGCTATGAAGGACATGTAGCTTTTGTACCCCCTCCTTTCCTTATGGTGGTTATTGGGATTTTAGCTATTTTTATAATGAAGTAGCAGCTTTTTCTCTTCTCCAACCATTGGAAGCTGGACTTGTATCTTATAAAGTTTTTTGCATGTCCGGCTGCAGCGCACATGTCAGGGGGCTCTTCATTTTAGTGGCAACTAGCCTCAGCACACAAATGTATACAGGTTATCGGTTAGGGATACAGTCCACTGGCTATGCAGGAGTCTTTAGCGATCTTGCGTCTACTGCAAGCGCAGTCCGCAAATTTTAATATAAACAAATGAGCTGGTCTTAAGTTGTGTAATAAAAGTTCAGTTTTAATGGGGGTAATATCAGGAAATTGTGCCTAAAGTGAGAAAATAGCAACGCTATTGCAGCTGTTTTCTGTGAGATATTGCTGCGACTTTGTAGTGCTCTTTTGCCGGGATTTTCGGGGGAAGGATGGGGGGGGGGGGGCTCAAAATATAAGCTCTACTCTGAAAATAAGCCAAAACAAAACAAAAACAATACATTACCTAACAGGCGCTGTCCGCACATTGAATGGCTGTGGATGGCTTAGCCGCGGCGTTAGAGAGCCAGCACTTACTGGAGGCGGGATTTTTGAACCCCCTGAGCAGGAAGCGCTGGCTGAAGACTACAAGCAAGTGCGGAGGAACTGCCGGAGGTGAAGTGCTACGAAGTGGACAGCGTCTGTAAAGTAATGTATTGTTTTTTGGGATTTTTTTTTTCATGCAGCTAGGGTTTATTTTAGGGACAAACATGGGCTACAAAACAGCAAATCGCAGCAATATTCAGCATGACGCAATTTTTTTTTCCTCGCAATGTAGCAGCCTGCAAAACATCGCTAATGTGAAGGACCCCATTGGAAAGCATGGGCTTACATACACGCGATCTGTAGTACTGTCGCTTCACGAGAAAAGTCGTGCAATTTTGTTGCCCGTGTGAAAGCGGCCTTAACGTGATTTTGACATTTTGACAGAAATTATCTGGAAGGAGAGGGCTTCATGGACGGACCCTGTGGGCAAAGGACCTATTGCATCCTACAAACTAGTAACAGTACAGTTACAGGAGGGGTCTATTCTGTATTTGTCCAGTCCTGCTGAAATATACCTGGCATTATAATCCGTGAAGAAGAGCCGTTACACGTAGAAGGAGGAACGTGGCGCTTATTTCTAAAGCGGTTAAGTTAATTTGGACATCGCTGTGCTTCAACTCCATCATCCTCCAGGGAGCGACAGGAAAGAGGATTACAATGCCACAAGGACGCTCAATGTTAGCAACTTGGATAAGTGAACGCTTCCAGTTGTTGACCTTTTATCTCCGGGATTGTTATAGAAGTACAAAAATACTTCAATAAAAGAGGAACGTATCAAGAAATTCTTAAATGTATTATCCATGTGATACAAAACGCACAATTTTTCAAACTTATTAGCTTAGGAGCCAATAAAGAGATTTTTATAAAATGTTATGGAGTGGACTTCCTTATGTAATATAATCCAGTTATGAACCAGACTAGATGAAAACCCCATAATATTACATATACTAGTAGAATTCTTATAAAGACGACTTATTTTACTGAGGCTTTGGTGTATTCGTCATAGCGAGTTGTGTGCCAATAACCCCTTAGTACAGAGCTATAGCAAAGCTTCTAGGAAAGAGGTAATCTAGTGTAAGGCTGCTCTCAGACAAGCGTATTGTCAATGCGCAAAATGCTTTATCTTGGCACATATTACGCATACATACATGCCAATATGCATTGGCAGCAAGTATGCGCATGTCTCGCACATGGCACATTAGCACATTTGCATAAGGGCTTTAGTCATAATTCAGTTTCTCTGCTCCATTGGAAGCTTCCAAGTCAATGGAAGCTGTCCGACCCACGGCCCTTCCGCATTTGACATTGTGGAAAAGACACGGATTCGTGTTATTGCTAGGCAATGACACCAGAAAAGCAGGGGTTTAAAGAAAAAACAAAAACTGTACTGCACATGGTCGCAGGATAGAAAAGAATTAGAAATAAGAGGTACATGCGGATGCCGGGTGGGCACGGGTTCGGATTCCGCTGCGGGTTCCTGCATGCGGAATGCGACCTGATCGTGTGCAGTCGGCCAAAGAGGTAGATTTGAGTGTTAATTGACATAAAGGTGGTACTGAGCTATGAGATTCTATGAGCTCAGACCAAAAAGTGTAGATCTGTGCTTCCCAAGCTCCAGTCCTCGCAATCCACCCCAAAAGGTCATGAATTGAGGATATCCTACAGAAAGAACACTTGTGATAATGACTGAAAACCGGACAATAGTTTCATCACCTGTGCAATACTATGGAGATTCTGAAAACCTGACCTGTTGGAGAGTCATGAGGACTGCAGTTTGGGAAATAGGTCTAGACAAAGAACAGAGGTCCTAACACAGAGGCTTGAGGGACACCAACAGAGCAAGCTGAGGTCTAATTCACACGTTCGCATATCGGCCCGGTTATCACGCCTGGCCGATATACAGTGTCCCTTTCTGCAGAGGGAAGAGGCGGGATGGGCGCAGTGCACTGAGCTCCCGCCCTGTCTTTGCCCATCACCACTATTTGCAATGGGAGGGGAGGGGCGGAGCCAAGTTCCACCCCTCCCATTGCAATTAGTGGCAAGGCGGGGGGGAGGGGAGGGGCGGGAGCTCAGTGCATTGCTCCCGGCCCGCCTCCTTCCCCTGCAGAAAGGGACGCCGTATATCGGCCGGGCGTGAAAACCTGGCCGATATACGGAGGTGTGAATAAGCCCTCAGGATGTGGCGTGAGAGTCAGACACTAAATGTTCTGTCAGTGAGGCATGGGACAATTCAGGAGAAGGCCACGTTTGTGATACCAGGTTATCATATATTTTAGACCACTAGACATTTTTACACAAAAAAAAAAAAAAATCTTACTTTTTAGGAGCTTAACAGCTCACAGAATAAGAGGCCAAAATAATGTTTATTCTCATAACGGACAGTTAGGCAAGTCTGGGCTTTACTTCCCATCTAGTGAAGTTTCAGATTACTTTAGTGTTCGGTATTAGACATACAAACTCAAATTTTTCTACGATGTTGAGATTTTATATATATTAAAAGGCAACTTCAAATCTCAACGTGAAAGAAGAATTGGGAAGTACAAGTTTATAACCATCTTTGACTCTCAAGATCGGAATGAATAACGAAAGTGGATTCATGCATCAGCAGGAGATACATAAAAGTCTGTAGCACAGATAACACACAGGCCTGGCGACCCCCTAACACCAATTTAGAGACCATAAAACTTTCACATCCCTTATCAGTGGACTAATTAAGTATTTACTCATCTACTCATCCTGTTCTGGTATTGTTTAAAGTGCTAATTAATCACACCATGTCAGCATTATCATATGAGGTGTGTGTATATATAAATGGCAAACCTCTGGGCAAAACTGACATGGAAAAGCACTTATGGATTTTAGTTAACTCGTATAAGCTTAACTGGAGCAACTAGTGTCAGGCAGCTTCTGCCAAGGCAAATAGGATCATGGGGTGCATCAAAAGAGGTATGGGGGCACATGATGATAACATTGTTCTTCCTCTTTACAAGCCACTGGTCAGACTTACTGTATGAGCAGTGAGACTATGGAACGCTTTGCCTGAGGAGGTGGTGGTGATGGTGAACGCGAGTATTTTAATATTATGTTATAATCACTAGTAACTTCAGAAAGGTTGCTGATCCGGGGATTATTCTGACTGCCCAATTGGAGTCAGGAAGGAATTCTTTCCCTTAAATGGGGATAATTGGCTTCTACTTCATTGGAGTTTTTGCTTCCTTTGGATCTACATTGAGGGTGGGAAAATGGGCTGAACTGCATGGACGTGTCTTTTTTTCGGCATTATATACTATATTACTACAATACCATGTGGAGCCTCTATAGACTGTACTCTACAAGGCGACAGCTGTCTCAGCAATCAGTTTATCAGCTGAGGGCCCCGGCAGGGAACCCCCAACGGAGCAGCCATTACCTATCCTGGGGATAGATGATCAATTTTAATGTCATGTAGGATTCATGGAGGCCCCACCTAAAAACCTACAGGATTTAAAAGATGTGATAGTGACATCTTGATGCCAGATATCACAAGACACTTTCATAGGATTGTGGAGTCCATGGCTTAATAAATTAGAACTGTTGATTGGCATAAGTGGGGACCTACATAATATTAGGCAGGTGGTGTTAATGTCTACAGCTTTGTACAAGGAACATATTTACTCACATCACTGAATTCATAAATCACTTTGACATTACATATTTCCTATTTTCCTTGACATATTTTAATTTCTGCATATCACAGCATAATACATCATTCTTGTCCACATCAACTAAGTCTTGTAGATATAATCTATAATAAGTAACAACATGGGATCCTGCTCACAATAGATCATGATTAATGACATACAACCAGACACAACAAAAGTAGTTTATCCTTATTATGCATCACGGCTGCGGTTCAAATTATTCCCTGAAATACTGGAAAAGTGCAAGTATTGTCAAAGGATAGGTGGCATCAATCAGACCGTGCAAGACAATTGCTGGAATTAAAGGGGCCTTGTCACTGGATTCAAGCTGCCTGAATCATGGGCAACACAACCCCGGGACAGATATGCGCAGTGCCCATGTGTAAGTTATTTTGAAATGCAGCAGCGTTTTAGAATAAAAACACACTTTAAAAGTTTGACTCAAAACGGAGCTACGAGTCAAGGAGGCGGGCCGTGCCGGCCCCTCCCCGCTTGCATCATGTAGGCTGACAGCCCTCTCCCTGCTTGTGTATAGGGAGAGTACGGTCACTCTACAGGATGTAGCAGGGAGAGGCCGCTGCAGCCTGACTCCAACTCGCTGCTCCCTTCTGAGTGAAGCCTTAAAAAGTGTATTCTGAATCCCTGTATTCTGAAGAGTTTCAGACCACCAAGTATGAGGGGGCACCGTGCATATCTGTTCCGGGTTCATGCTGTCTGGTTTGGGCAGCAGGATCCCCGCTTTGGGCAGCAGGATCCCCGCTTTGGGCAGCAGGGTCCCCATCACAGGTTCTCTTTAAAGAATATGATTAATCAGTACAGTTATATAACTGCAACAAATCTTTTGGAAATGAAAATCAAAGGACTTGAACGTTAAGGCTGAAAGGTGATGTGAAAATATGCTTACCAACCTCTCAGTCTTGTCTCATTACTAACTTTTTGCAACAGACATGCTGAACTTTCTGTGAACCTAGATTTTTTTCTTCATGTACACAAGACAACTTATTCCGAAAGGTCACCTGAAAGTGGGTACAAAAGGAACACCACTAGATTTATGTTTGTCATATGACTTGCGCCTAGCATTTGACCGCTCCCTCACCCCTCCGCAGACTCCATCTCTAACAGTTTTCTCTAATGTCGTCGGTGGAGACGAGCTGCCATGTTGTCTCCCATACACAGCACATAAAGAAAAAGAAATCTAGCAGTAATAAGGCAAGAGAAAAAAAATAAAACAAAAACAACTTACTAGTTATATGACACCAGCTGGACACGGGATGGCAGAATTAAAACTTCACCTATAGCAAATCACCTTTCCTGGGTATTAATGGTGTGTCCCAGTACTCAGATAGCCCCCAGGACTTACTGTAGTGCAAAAATATGTAACTGGGCAGTCGAGTGACCAATAATATGAAGCTTATATCAAAACACTACGGTAGTAGGTTAATATAAAAGTAGAAAAAGGCAAAAATAGGAACTCCTACATAGATGACGGGAACAGAATGGTGATGGTAATCACATGACAGCACAAACACTTGATTAGGATATCATAATTGAGCAGAAGGTGAACAGATAAAGGGGGTTTTCCCCACAACTTAAAATTGCCTCACAACCACTCTGTCCTTCGTAGTTGCTTCTGACCAGGACATGTGACTGTTGCAGCCAATCACTGGCCACAGCAGTGACTTTCTATAGCCAGTGATTGGCTGCCGCAGTCACATGTCCTGGTCAGCAACAACCGGGAAGGAAAGAGCTGTTCCAAAGTAAGTTTAAAGTTGTGGGAAAACCCCTTTAGGAGAAAGCTTAATCCATCTCTGACCCCAACACCAGGCACCACTGCCCCAAAGCATTCCTAAAAGAGATCTCTAATTGAAATCCTATCTGAAACACTAATTGAGAAACAATGAGACGGCACCAGGCCCCAGAGACAAGAAAACTCAATCTCAGTATAGCTGAACTATGAAGCAAGAGAAAACAAACAAGAGAACGCATTGCTGATCATAACTAGCAGCTACAGCCAAGTCTCTGCTTCAGTCTCCCCCTTGACAGATCCTCTCTCCTATTCTCTCTATATAGACTTCTAAAGACAGCAAAAGAGAGCAGCAAACACCCATTCCCACTTCCTGTAAGGACTGTCTCCGAGTCTTTGATGCTAGACTTTTTGCACATAAGTATCTGGCACCTTAGCTAAATGCTAGTTTCTGTTGTAGGTCCCATCAGGTAGATCACATGTTTGAAATAATTGATCCAAGAAGGATCCTATAGTATTTAGAAACGTTGGATTGCAATGTGCTATGGTACTTTTTTCTTTGGAGTATTGCCTCTACTATTGCAGTAAATCCATTTTGTGTAAAAGCACTGCAGATAATATATCAGCGATGCATAATGAATAAAACATTTGTTTACTTTTGTTGCATTACAGAATAAGTAAAACATCAAGATTCCCGTCCCCTACTAAAGGTTATGCTGAACTGCCGAAAACCATGTATACATAATGTATCCCGGAGATCACCAACCTTTTGTACTTTGCAAGCTATATTCAACATTTAGTGATCACAAGGAGCCATAAGAAAATGGAGGAGACACCTTAAATGTGGAGGAGTGCCGATTGTGTCAAAGATGGTTATAAATTTGTTTTCCCAAATTCTTCTGTGATTGAGATTTGAAGTTTCCTTTCAATATAATAAGCCACGTGTTGTATGTAGTGTCCTTAGCTACCAAAGGATGGCTTGGCCACCTGCCTGGTGCACCTTAAGACTAATGGGTCTGCCTTTGAATCTGTGCTACAACCCACAAGCTTTATGCTCACTCAACTCTCTCTCTTTTGGTAAAGAGATGCCTCTTCAACTCATCAGAACTGCCGTGTTCTACGTCCAACGCTGTGAACCAGATTCTGTCTACCAAATGCCCAATTCAGGGACTTTACGTTGAAGAAACACAACAAAAACAGACAAAAGGATGAGATTTCAAGTCAAGAAAGATTGAGTTACCTGCTGCTGAGCATTTCGGTAAGCAACATAAAACATATTAAGGTTATATTAAAAAGGCAGCTTGAAGTCTCAACATCACCGGAGAATTTGGGAGCACAAAAACGTATGACCCTCTTTGACACTCAGCTAATACAAACGGTTTTATGGCAGGGTTGACAATCTGAGAAACCCGATGCAGAAATAGTACACAGGCCTGGTAACCAAACGGCAATTAAAAAAAAAAATATATATATAAAATTTCACACCCTTATCAGTGGGCTAAGTATTTAATGCTCTGCTCATCGCATTATTTTAAGTGCAAATTAATCACAGCATGTGTGCCCTTTTATGTGTGCATCTCTCTCTTCAGCCGTTTCCCATGATGAACCCCAAGATGATTCCGACAGCTTGCTGTATCATCTCCTCTTTTTGTTAGGCATTAACCCTTTCCAAACCACTGTCTGACGTCTTCCAACATTCTGATTGAAGGCTGTACAGCTCTAATGTCGGAAGACATCCGGCAGGGTATTCTTACTGTGTATTACTGGTCACTCTGTTGTTGGGGGCCTCTCTGGCATGTCATACATTGCAGTACTGGCTCTAGCCAGCAGATGGTGCCATTGTAAAATGACAGAAAGAGAAAGCCCCCTAAGAAACCCCGAATCCCAAATTGGATTGCAAAGTCTTAAAGAGCATTCTAACCACAAGATTACTTTGGTTCTCTTACTGAGAACAATCATCCTTTGAGATCTTTTAACACTAACAAAAGGAGTGGTTCAATATGAATTGGTACTCTTGGAAGGGAGTACTGAAGGTTTCACTACCCTTCACCAAAGTTTGCCCTTTGGTGATTTTTTTCAGTATAATGGAGATATATAGGTGCCCCCTTAGTGCTGGTCTTTTTTTTGTTTGTTTGTTTTAGTGCGGGGTAAATAATGCATTACTTTGATAGATCAGGCTTTTACAGACGCGGTGATACTAAATATGCATTTTTGTTTTAGGATTTAGATTCTTGTATTATAGATATGGCAAAAGAGGGGCGATTAAAGCTTTTTTTTTTTATTTATACACACAGGTAATAAAACTTTACTGATCTCATTTTTACTTTCTTTATTAGTTCTCCTAGGGGACCACAACTAGCGATGCTTTAATCTCTCCTGCAGTATGGCATTATATCATACTGCGATCTGACAGGCAATCTATCAAGCCACCCCACGGGGACGACTTGATAGGCAGTCTGCTAAGACAGCCTTGGGGCCTGTAACCGTATGTCCTGTAGAGTTCAGGGATTAAGACTCCTTTAGAAGAAGTGTTACAGAAAAAGTGAACCTCCATGATTGGGATAAAATTGTGTCCGGGCAAGGAAGCAGTTATAATACCTGTAGTTGATCTGCACCAATTTAAGATAGCCAACACAATCTTCAGACTACCTAATTCTGACAGTGCATTGGTAGTTTTAAACTATCAATGCACTATACCTGCTCTATGATTGGCCAGCACTGCTCACATGATCAGTGTTGACCAAATCAAAGCAGGGCACAGTGTTTATTACACAGCTAGAAAATTGCAGTGGTCACCTTGGAACGCTGAACAAAAGACCTTGAACTGAGATGAACAGCAGCAGGAAAGATACCCTCCTTTTAATCCAGGGACAGAATTTTGTCCTGAATCCAGAGGGTCACTTAAAGGCTGGCAAGGGACATTAGATGCATCTAGTCTGAATCCACAGATGTCGAAATGAGCAGACAATAGTTTAAACACGTAGGAGCCAAGCGTGCTTATGTATGGAAGTGTCGGGTAAGATAGATGTCAGCCAAATAAACGTTCAGCCAACTGCTAAAATATGTGGGCAGCTTAAACATTTCCATAGATTTTTCTTTTCATTGAAATTAAAGGGGTATTGAAGTTACACAAAGTGCTGATAAATGCTAATCAAATGCTATTAACCCTTTCCAATCCAATTTGTATCCTGGTTTTCCTAGGGGGGGATTACTCTTTTTCTGCCGTTATACAATTGCGCTATCTGCTGGCTAAAGCCAGGACTGCATGAGGTGACACGATGGATAGGCTCCGACATCAGAGAGGCTGGCAATATACAGTAAGAGAACCCCGACGAATGTCTTCCAACATTGGAGCTGTACAGCCTTAAATCATAATGTCTTCAGGAGGTCAGACAGTGGATTGGAAAGGGTTAAAGTATGCAATGTGGTTCTGCTTTGGATTTTGTGTCTGGAGCTCTAAAAAACATTACCTTCTTCTGGCACTTGAAAAAAAGTTTTACAGGTTGCGCTGGATACGACCTCTAGGCATTCCAGCACTAAATAGGCTTGTTCAGCAGGATGGGGATGACTTTTTTCCTATTTAGTTCTCAAGACTAGATTGCTGGGGCAATAGCGGGGCAGCTCTTAGCGAGGAGAGTCACAGGAAGGATTGAGCAGGAAATTGTGGTAAATGGTGTCAAGCTAGGGAAACTTCAGAAACAGGAGGACAGGTAAGAAGGCAATGGCTGTGCACTTTCTACCCATAAACAGCTGTGCCTAAGCATGGTGATACATTTCAAACCTGGAATTTTCAAAAACCCGTTTCACAACTGGAATAGCCTGTCTCAACACTAATTCTCTAACTGCCCAGTGGTGTACAGAAACATGAAATTTGGCAGGAGCAATCTTAAGGTCCTAAATAGGAAAAGTAAAGGGGTCACAACTTGATCATTCAATGCTAAGTGCAAAAGTATTGCCACCCCTGTTAAATGTACCCAATTCTCTAACTTCCCGATGTCATACAAACATGAAATTTGGCACGTCCATTCTTAAGGTCCTAAATAACAAAAGGGGGGGGGGCACAACTCGATTATTCAATGCCATATGCAAAAGTAAGTGCACCCCTATGTAATGTAACTTCCAGGTTTCATACAGGCGTGAAATTTGGCACGAGCATTCTTTAGGTCCTAAATGAGGAGTGGGAGGGGTGGCACTTTCAGCAGAGGGACATCAGTACATGCACCCTGAGGAGAATCTAACACTCCTCTATACGTATACACGTTTTATTCCTCGGTTACTCTAAAGTAACCTTGACTTCATCAAATTTTCTGTGCAAACACGTAAAACACCTGTACCAAATTGACTCGGACGAAGGTCGGGTATATCTGCTAGTATTAAAATGTCTATATTATAAAAAAAATTTTTAGTTATTTTCCCACATACAGTAACTAGGTTAAGGTTTCCTTAATGGAAGAGAAACTTAAACCAGGGGAGGAAAAAAATGCCCAGGATTGGACAGTATCAACCGGTTATGAACTTTGAGCTTTATCTCAGGTCGTATTTGTTTTCTGGCACTCACTTGTACAGTGCTGATGGTAAGGGAAAAATATTAGAGATTATGCTATCTGCTGTTCTATAAATAACGTCAAACATGCCAAGTTCTGTCACATAGTTGCAGAATATCACAACTTATTAACTGTGACAATGTGTAGTCACTTGGAAGCTGACAATTTAAAACATTTAGTAAAAATGCTGACATCGGACTACTAGAAAAGCTATTGGTCAAACTATTGGCGTCACTTTATGCAATATGAGTAGAGATGAGCGAGCGTACTCGGAAAACCACTACTCGCTCGAGTAATTTGCTTTATCCGAGTATCGCTGTGCTCGTCCCTGAAGATTCGGGTGCCGGCACGGAGCGGGGAGCCGCAGGGGAGAGCGGGGAGGAACGGAGGTAAGATCTTTCTCTCCCTCTCTCCCGCCCGCTCTCCCCTGCGACTCACCTGTCAGCCGCAGCGGCACCCGAATCTTTAGCCCCGAGCACAGCGATACTCGGATAAAGCAAATTACTCGAGCGAGTAGTGCTTTTCCGAGTACGCTCGCTCATCTCTTAATATGAGGCATTTACCATACTTTGTACGCATTAACGCTGAAAAATTGGTGTCATCGCATGTCTGAATGTCATCAATATGCAAAAGAGAGTTATGGTCCTTGATCATTAGAGACAGTTAAGAATGCTAAAAGGGACTGGAAACTACTAGACAGATAATATAGATAGATAGTGCATTTTATTTATAGGAGGAGTAGATAAGAGAAAAGAAAAAAAAAAAAAAATCACAGGTATGTGGTGCGCTCAAAAAGAGGAGACCTTGGGAGTCAGCGGTACATTGGCAATGCATTTCAGCACTGTACTGGCACCATCATCTGGCCTTTATTAAATCATCTAGAATCATGTCATGTGATGCTGCGTCGTCATCTACACTGCGCCCGCTTGTCTGTACCGGTTAACGGGGAGGATGCTGCAGTTGGACCCTGTTACTGCCATTGTTAAATGGTCCCATATTCTATTTTCAATTCACAGAGGCGGAGGGAACTTGTAAATTTAACCCTTTCACAGAAAAGAACCCTAAAAGTAATTTCTTTATTAATAAACCATTAAAAAGTCCTAGGACAGAGGACCAATAAGACCAAACACAAACAATCACCCAGCCCTGCTAGATGAGACTCCCGGGGTCCCTATGGATGTCGGGAGTACCCTTATGAGATGCTCCAATACAGGACTGGGTACTACGGTGTTGACTCTATAGTAAGGTCTTTATGTAACAAACAGACTCTCACTCTGATGGTATAGCCTATTACAGATAGGCTTTAGATACAGAAATAAGGAGATAACACAATATGCTTAGAGTCTAGTTTTCAAAAAAAAACAAAAAAAAAACAGATGCGCTCATCCATAGTGGCTCAATAGCGAGTTGGTATTAATTGTATAATATTATTAGACTTATTTAGTATGGTCATAGAGGTTAATGCGGTTATATGATATATATCTATAAGACCTCGCTGTAGGGTTAAAACCGTAGTACCCAGTCCTGTATTGGAGCATCTCATAAGGGTACTCCCGACATCCATAGGGAGCCCATGAGTCTCATCTCGCAGGGCTGGGTGATTGTTTGCGTGTTTGTCTAGTCTTATTGGTTCTCTGTCCTAGGACCTTTTAATGGTTTATTAATAAAGAAATTACTTTTAGGGTTCTTTTTTGTGAAAGCATATTCTATTTTCCACTCTATTACACCACTAGCAGTTCATTCCCTTTAAAAATAAAACAACTTAGAGTAAAAGGAAACCAATGTGGCTCGACAAGACTGTAAGGGGGGCAATAAATGAAAAGAAGAAAGCGTTCAAACTACTAACACAAGAAGGTAGCGAAGAAGCACTAAAATCGTACAGGGAAAAAAACAAAATATGCAAAGACAAAATCAAAATAGCTAAGGAGTAGGATGAAAGACTGATCGCCAAAGAGAGCAAAAACAACCCGAATCTATTTTTCAACTATATTAACAGCAAAAGGATTTGCACTGAAAGCACTGGCCCTTTAACAAATAATGCAGGAGAAATCATTGAAGATGATGGAGGGAAGGCAAATCTATTAAATAGTTTCTTTTCAAGCGTATTCACAAATGAAAAGGAAATGCCCCATGAGATGCAGGGGAATAAGATGAACCCGTCACAAAATATCTCACACTTAACGCAGAAGGAAGTGGGGAACAAGTTAAAGAAGATAGAAGATTTAAAAAAAAAAAAAAAATAGATAAATCGCCAGGCCCAGATGGAATACACCCAAGGGTTCTAAGAGAACTAAGTGAAGCGATAGCTAGGCCACTATATCTAATATTTGTGGATACTATCAAGACCGGGGCTGTACCATTGCATTGGCGCATTGCCAACGTGGTTCCAATTTACAAAAAGGGGACCAAAAGTGAGCCGGTAAGTCTCACTTCAGTAACGGGAAAAATATTCGAGGGGTTTCTGAGAGACACAATCGAAGAATACCTCAAGGAGAACAACGGAATAACTCCTCACCAGCATGGGTTCATGAAGGGTCGATCATGTCAGACCAATCTGATCAGCTTCTACGATGAAGTAAGCTCTAGGCTGGACCTGGGAGAGTCTATTGATCTTGTATATCTGGACTTCTCTAAAGCATTTGACACTGTGCCACATAATAGGCTAACATATAGAATGAGACAGCTCAGATTGGGTGAAAACGTGTGTAATTGGGTTAAGAATTGGCTCAATGATAGAAAGCAGAGGGTGGTAATAAATGGTTCGTACTCTGATTGGGCCACAGTCGCTAGTGGGGTGCCACAGGGTTCAGTATTGGGCCCCATTCCGTTCAATATATTTATTAACGACCTGATAGAGGGGCTGCACAGCAAAATATCAATATTTGCAGATGACAAAAAATTATACAATATAATCAATGCAACGGAGGACAATGTGCGGCTACAAACGGACCTAGATAAGCTGGGGGCTTGGGCAGAAAAATGGCAAATGAAGTTCAGTGTTGATAAATGTAAGGTTATGCACATGGGCAGGAGACACGGATGTCACCAATATACACTAAATGGGGTACAGCTAGGGAAAAGTGATATGAAAAAAGACCTGGGGGTACTAGTAGACTGTAGACTAAAAACTGAAGTAACCAATGCCAGTCAGCTGCTGCAAAAGCTAATAAAAGTCTTGGGGTGCATTAAAAAAAAGAAGAGGTATAGGGGCGAGGGACGAGCACATTATCCTTCCATTATATAAGGCACTTGTCAGGCCCCACATGAAATACGGCGCACAGTTCTGGACACCGGTGCTCAGGAAAGATGTTACAGTGCTGGAGGGGGTTCAAAGAAGGGCAACTAAACTAATACATGGAATGAGAGGACTGGAATACCCAGAGAGGCTATCCAAATTGGGACTATTTACCCTGGAAAAAAAACAGCTAAGGGGTGATCAAATAACTATGTATAAATACATGAGGGGACAATACAAGGATCTCTCCCAGGATCTGTTTATACCCAGGACTGCGACGGTAACGAGAGGGCATCTGCTACATTTAGAGGAAAGCAGGTTTCATTGCCAACACAGAAAAGGGTTCTTTACTGTAAGAGCAGTTAGACTGTGGAACTCTCTGCCTGAGGATGTGGTGATGGCAAAATCCTTAGAGGAGTTTAAAAGGGGACTTGATGTCTTTCTAGAGCGGAAGGATATTATAGAATATAAATCTTAGGTTAATTGTTAATCTGGGTACACAGCAGGTAGGAAATATAAGGGGCTGATCCAGGGATTAGTCCGATTGCCATTAGGGAGTCGGGAAGGAATTTTTCCCCCAAAAGGGCTAATTGGCTTCTGCTCTTGGGGGTTTTTTTTGCCTTCCTCTGGATCAACAACACAGGAGGATAAACAGGCTGGACTAGATGGACATTGTCTTCATTCGGCCTTACGAACTATGTTACTATGTTACATTTACACGGATGAGTGCGCTTGCAAATGTGTGTTAAAAAGTCATTAAAAAAAACAAACAAAAACACACTACCATCAACATCCAATCAACTTAGGCCTTCCACACACAGGCTTTTCTTCCCAGCGTTTAACACTGCGTTTTCAGAGCTGCGCTAAACTCTGAACAACGCTGCCATTCGTTTCAATGGGGCTTCTCAGACAAGCGTTAAAACGCAGCGGTTTTAATGCTGAATTTTTCAAGCGCTGTCTGTTCCATTTTTGAGCGTTTCAGCATTTTTAAATGCTGTATGCTGCCCATTGAAAGGAATGGGCAACGTTTTCAGTGCTGCTGAAAACGCGGCACAACTCGGTACAGCATTTTTGACAGCGTTAAACGCATGTTTCTACCAGGTTTTCCCTCAGACCTACCCGGATATTAAGTCCTGGACTTCACTACATTAGGGGGAAAAAAACAAATACTCACCTAGCAGGCGCTGTCCGGGTCCCTCCCACTGTTCTCCAGCATTCCTGCAGGCTTCTGTGCAAAGCCTAGTATATGCTGGGTTATAGGCTTCACCATGAAGACAAGTCACTAGAAGCCTAGTATGTACGAGGTTATAGGCTTTACCATGAACATAGGATACTACAAAGTGCATGATTGTAGGTTAGGTTTGTAGTTTTGTTACCCATGCTTTCCCATAGAACTGCATGTAATTTCACCTTTTTTTTTTAAATACAAGATAATATTCTATATATATGTGTAATACCTATAAAGGATAAATTATAAACAGCGTTCCCCCTTTGCAGCAACAGGTATCAGATAGGGTGAACAGATGCGATTTGTCCTCATGATACGAGGGGCTGCTGATAAGTCTTTGGCTTTACCCAGAAAGAAACGAGATAGGAAGATGAAACTTTACATCGGTATTCCAAGTTCTGTAAGCCTTGCAAAAAACAGGATTTAGGTTGTGCCCCAAACCAATCATCCGTAGCAGCCATGGCATCAGAAATGGTGTAAATTTGGTACCCTTGAGGTGTTTCTTCAGGTTTGGAAACAGATGATAGTCGGAGGGAGCTAGATCTGGTGAATAAGGTGGGTGGTCAACCAGCTGGAAGCCTAGCTCCACCAGTTTTGCCGTGGTCACTTGTGCAGTGTGAGAGGAGGTGTTGTCTTGCAGGAACAAGATTCCTTTGGACAGCTTGCCGCACCTTTTGGCCTTCAGGGCTGCCTTCAATTGGTCCAAAAGTTCAATGTAATACCTTACATTGATGGTGGAACCATGTTGAAGGTAGTCCATTAGCAACATGCCCTCCTTATCCCAGAACACAGATGCCATCACCTTAGTGGCTGATTTTTGCCCTCTGAACTTCTTTGGGCGAGGAGAACCCCTGTGCCTCCACTCCTGACTGCTCCTTGGTTTCAGGGTCATACAAATAAATCAAGGTCTCATCCATAGTGACCAGTCGATCCAGGAAGTTCTTATCAGTCGGGAAACGCTGACAAATGGACCGGGAAGTTTTCACTCGCATGCTTTTCTGATCTGTTGTCAAACATTTGGGGACCCACTTTGCAGATAGCTTCTTCATGTTCAGATGTTCCTGGATAATGACACAAACACATTCACGAGAAATCCCCATGATGTCTGCTATTCCTTTAGCTGAAATTGGCCGATTCTCCAGTATGAGGTTGTGCGCAGCATCAACGATCTCCAGAACAACCTCCTACCTCAGTCGTCCACGACGTTCCTCATCATTGGTGCTGAAGTGGCCCGTTTAAAATTTGGCAACCCAGTTCTTAACTGTAGAATATAAAGGGCATTGATCTCCCAATGTCTGCGACATATCACCATAAATATCCTTCGCAAACTTTCCTCGCAGAAACAAGAATTTTATCACTCCTCTGCTCTCAGTTGCTGTGAATATCGCCGTAGACTCCGCCATTTTGTTTTCCCGCGTGCCGAGATCACCGTTGCCATAAGCTACAAAACACAACATTTTAAAAACATATATTAGACACATAAGGCTTTCATGTGATGTAACATTCGTTACCATAGAAACAAAAAAAGAACACAAAGCCAAAGACTTATCAGCAGCCCCTCGTACAACCGCCTTTAGCCCTATTCTTTTATGGCCGTCACAGAGGGGCATTATTCCAGTGTATAAACCTTTATACCCTGCAGTATCGGAAGCCGGCATGGGGCTCCTGTGGTGGGAATAGTGAGTGATCAACTGCCTAATGACAATCAGGCTGGGATCAGAGTTAGCTCGGATCACAGCTGTTTAAGACGTTCGATAACAGTTATTATCCAAGCGGTTGATAGAGGGATAGGGCTGCTTCTGTACATCATCGCCCGCCTGCCTTCCAACAAAAAGATGTTGAGTGCGCAGACATTAATTATTTCTTTCAAAACTGAATCTCAACACATCCAGCCAGTTCGTTCATCTTTGACCATGGTGAAGTACAGACTGGCACTAAAGCAGCTGCTACACCCGCTACCCTGGCCATATTCGGTGGAGGACAGCCTTCTCTTATGATTGTACATACACAAACAGCCAACACTTAGGCCACTCTCACACTCGCTGCTTTTTACAGTATTCAGTGTGGCGTTTCAAACGCAGTTAAACGCCTCATTTGATTTCTATGGGGATTCGCAAACTAGCGTTCGAACGCAGCACTAGAAACCAGCGTTCCAAATGCTGTCTGCTCTATTCTAGTGCAATGTAGCGTACCTCGTCACCCATTGTCTTGATGCGGTGCCTTAAACACTGCAGAATGCATTTGAAAACACAGTTCGAAATCACAGTAAAATGCCGCGTTTTACCGACTGTGTGTGAGAGTGGCCCAAGTAATACCACTCATTGAACCTACAAGCACAGAAAACAGCAGGTATGTAAACCGCATAAAAAGGACAAGTTCTGGGTAATTCCATGTTGTGGCAATACTGTCAGAGGATTAGTTACAGTAGTTTTTGGCTTAAACAACAACCTTAAATTAAAAGCCCTTGCAAACTAGAGTCACTTTTCCTATCAAAAGGTCATACTACTTTAATATCTGAGCGAATGTATTACTTGTGTTAGTTACAATGAAATTACCGTTCTACTGAATCTTGTCCAAGGTCAGACTGGCCAAAAGGGGAACAGGAGGTTCCCCGGTGGTCCGTGAGACAGAAGTGGGCCTCCAGCCTCCCACTCCCTGCACAAGTGGTGCATCAGCCTGTCCTGCATCCTTCTTCCCTGAGGCCAACTTCATGTGGTTGTTGCGGGGTCCTCTTGTCCAATCATCTGGCAGCTCCATGCTGTGAGAACATATGCCCGACTCACGGAGCTGAGTGGGTAAATAGTACAAGACGAGCCAAGCAGCAGGTTATTACATTGGCCACTACATTCCCCGACAGCTGCACACCTCCAGGCCCTGCTAGCAGTTGTACTGCTCCCCACAGATTGTATTCCATAAAAAGCCCCCTTAAGGGCGAGGTCACACAAAAACCATACTGGCATTTAGTTTTAACACAAATTGTTACAGTCTTTTTAAATGGATTGCTAATGGCCACATGGTTTTACAAGTAAAACTGCTGTTCGCCAACTATAGCACGCAGCTCGTAAAAATCAATTTGAGAACTGTGCTGTTTTGTGATGAAACTGGATGTTGGTGTAGTTTTTAATGAAAAAAAGTCTGGTACGGTGTTAGCCAGTAGAGCAAAATGTGATGGTTCTCAGCAAGAGAAACCACGTAATCTTGAAGATGTGATGCCTTTTAATGGATAACAAAAATACACAACGTTATAGCGAGTTTCGAACTTCAGAGGGTTCTTCCTCAGGTGTAGTTTTCGTCACTTGCGGACCCCATAAATACCACCTTTGGAGTCCGCACCTTTTTGGTGAATGGGGTCTACCAACACCTGATCGTCGCCTTCTACGTATTACTTCAATGGAGACAAGGACGCACGTGCCATCTTTCCACTCAAGTATAAAAAGAGTATAGTTACCTGGAATTTGCAAAAGAGGATCAGATAATATTCATTATAGCTATGAAGTGGGACACAGGAATGAGTATTGCTTAGACACCCCAGTCTGAAACGGATCTTTTACCATATAACTATACATCAGTCTTCTCTGCTTCCCTTGCCATGTACCATTCTGCCCACAGATAGGACGGCACGTACAACATAAGAGGCTCCCTTTACCATCATACATCACTGAATACCTAGACCACCACTTACAACAGAGAGTCAATTAACATTCCCTCCAGCCTTATCGAATCTGAAGCCCCTTTAACGCGGGACGCCTGACAGCCATCCCAGCAGCGATCGCTCCTGTGTTTTTACACAGTAGGATCCTTTTTCAGTGAATGGAGGTGGAGCGAGTCGGGGATCCAGTCCGTCCATATTCCCAGTAAACAGGCAGCATAGATATACAACTGCCTGTTTAAAAGTATATGATACAGCGGCAGATTAACAATTATTTAATGGTCTGCACAAAAGTTGGTGTAAAAAAAAAAAAAAAAACGGGGCCCATTTCTATTCGATCAGATACATTTTTCAGCCTGGAAAAAAGGTGTATGTGCAAGTAGCCAAAAAAAACAAAAAAAAAAGAAAAGACTTAAAACCCGAGTTTCCGTTTATAAGACCCAAAGACGTTGTACAGTATTTATAGTGACTCGGTGCAGCAGAGATCGATGATATATTATTCAGGCGCTCCTGGCTCAGTGCAGGCAGCACCGCTTCCCTCATAAAAACACATGTGCAGATTTATTGTCGCCTGCTTGGGTTTGCTGTAATAACGTCATATCTGAAGACAAATTCCCAGGGACGGAGATTCTGCTGTACAAACGTTTACTGCTGGTATGATTGGAAAAATAGCAACATCATAGTAGGTAAACTACACGGAGATATATTAACAGCGGCTAAACAAGAAGCCGCTCTATCGTGCAGCGGGGTCAGGCTGGGGCGGAAAAGCAAAGTCAATAAGTCTCCATGATGACCTAACCTGGACATGATTACTAATAAATACCGCATGGGAGTTACCGTATAGGGACTCCTCTTATCCTCTAAAAAAGAAGCAAACATTGGCATAAATTTGGCATTAATACTTAGTTCATCTTCAGGTTCCTTTTTTCATTGTGGTCAGATGGTTTTTAGTTTGCATTAAACTTACAAGTTGGTAAGGTTGCTTTTGCACCTGCGCTCGGGGTTCCACTTTTCCGCTCCATTCGGGGAGCAAGAAAGGGAGGTCTCCGTCTCTGGACTGGAGAATCACTTTATTATAGTTACTAGTTTTTCAAACTTTTGCTCATACGATGGCCTGTGTGATTAATAAAGTAAATAGAAGTGCTGCCAGTTATCTAAGAAGTAAATTTTTGTGTTGAAAAAATAAAAAAAACACAACACTCTAAAGTGCTGGCCACTAGGGGTTTCCCTTGTTCCTAGTTAGCAGTCAATTGTCTGCTATCAATCATGTGTCTGAAGACCAACACAGGACAAAGTCTAGGAGGGAGAGGAGCCATCATGTACATTCAAGTCTAAGAGCGGAAGGAATAGGGAGAAGGGAGAGACGCGGACACACGCGCTGCTGTCACAGCTAATAGCAAGTTATCTGCTGCTATTCATTCACATATCCACTGATCAGTCCTACTGTACACTGTCCTCCATGAGGATATGAATGTGTGTGTGTGTTAGAGACTAGAATCTGCAGTTCTATGTACAGTATATAGAACACAGTACAAAAGCCAAACTCCTCCCACCAGTTGAGAGAGAACCGAGAATCACAGATATAGGTTTCAGGGCAGGAAAACTGGGAAAATACAGGATACAAGTCCTGTTTGCCAGAAATGCTGTTATTCCTCATTTACACACATGGCAGCTTATCCTGAAGAGTCACCTGAAATGTTAGTCAAGCTTTATTGCTATAACATATTCATATAATAAATTGTTCTCACAACTTAGTCCTTGGTAGGCGAGTTCTTCTGGCAGGTTACACAATTACAATATTGTAGTCACGTTTGCTTAAATTGAACCTGGCCGTTGTGTTTACCAAAAGAGGCCCTTTAAAAAAAACAATACTTTTGTACGTTTCAAAAGGTCTTCAAGCTTTGAATGGATAAACTAGGTTTTAATGGATATAGGATATTTTATTCATGCAGCAATGAGAAAGTTTTTCTATCCAGCAGTAAACACGTCTGTCAGGTTGTACCAATAGAAACGAAGGCCTGCAATGTGCGTCTTTACTTTTCTAAATCCGTTGGAATCCTTTATGCATGCTTAAGTGGTAGGAAATGTCTGTCCTACTATTGAAGAAAAAGTGCTACATCGCACGCAGAGAAAGCTGACCTTGCCTTACTGACAATCAATCACGGCATTACAGTATACACTGTGTAAGCAGAACAGTCTATGTTTCCTGATGGGAAGTCAATACACAGCTAAAATAGAATAGGTCCTGCTGACATAAGAACCAAGTAAATAAACAAAATAATTACAGGCTCCCTACTTGGGCCCGAGGAAAGCTATTGAATTACCTGCATGCACCGTCCTTGTCACATTGCCCGGATTCAAAGTTTCTAAACATATGGCACGTGTAATCCCGGAGTGGTGTCCGACACATTCAGTGGGTATGGCAAGCAAAAAGGAACAAAGTATATTTTAACACAATGAGGCACGAAACAGGACATGTGACGGGCGCAGGAGCTTTTACTCAGTGAATGGAGGCAGAGCAGGCCGGGGATAGTTCCAGCCCGCACACCTCCATTCACAGTAAGTAGGCAGTTGTTCATAAATGACTGACTGACCGTATGAGAGCTTTTCTGCAGGGGGAGTTTTTTATTTTATTTTAATTGTATTATTCAATGACATAAAATGGATTGAAAAACCTCTGTTTAGGAAAAAGGTGAAATGGAAAAAAGTTGCACCATTTTATGACTGGATGGGGGGGGAATGAGATACCTGAATAATAGTTATCACTGCGTCTGAAGAAGCCTAAATTATGTTTATTTCATCATTTTAATTTTCGTGCAGGAAAAATTGGAAAATAATTTCCTTTTTTTTATTTAAAACCGTTATTTCATTTGCATCGGGTAGAGAGAATCGGTGTGGTGGCCATCTTTGTTTGTCCAGAACAATAGGGTCGCTTTATTAATTTTCCTTTTTAGCCCACTAAAAGGGACTTGAACTTGTTATTATCTGATCGCTTCTACTGCGATACTTCAGTATGTATTCAATGTAGTAATTTTTTTTTAGTTTTACTTACCCTTTAGCCTGAGAATCCTGTAAACTGCTGTGCCCTTGACTAGATTGGAAGGCCATCTGTTAGTTATATTTGGTTAATGTCAAGCAAACATGTCTCAACGCTTACATGGTGCTCACAAGAATTCATCTTGCAGGGCTGAAACAAATTCTGTGACTCTTAGGCCTAATTCCCACGGGCGTGATATGCGGCAGAAATCCACACCGTTGGCCCGCAGCTATTAGGTTCTATTGAACCTTATAGTGCAATGCTCACGGTGCGGAACTTCAACGTAGAATTCCACACCGTGAAAGCATCCGTAATCAAATAGAACATGCCGCGGGTGTACGCGCGGATGGCTTCCATTGCAGTCAATGGAAGCCGTCAGTCACGCTATCTTTCGAAGATAGCGTGAAAACGCTTCCCCGCCCACCGCCGGGCGCGTCATGCACTGTACTGTGTCAGTGGATCCGGAGGACAGTATGGGGTCTCTGGGGTGGGGGGGGGGGGGGGGGGCGCCGTGACGGACTCCACTGCGGAATTCTGCTTGTGGAGCCCGTCACGGCCGTGGGCACTAGGCCTTACATGTCTTTTACACATGGCGATAATTGAATGAGAAGTCATTCATTCGATTGTTGTCCTGTATAAACATGCCTCTTGCACTAACAATTGTATGTCGACCCGTCATGATAATTGCAACATTAAAATGAAATTTAAGCGAGTGCCAACTGACTTGCTATATCATCGATGGGAGCTTGTGAAGGGCAGCTTATGCCCATGTAAAAAGAACCCTTGGAGCAGGATTTGCATTATATTTTAGTGACTGGAACTTTACTTTGTCAAGAAAATAGACTTCACAGACACCAGTGCAGGAGAAACAATTTCAGCAAGGTCAGGGAGGAGAACACAGGATGGAACAGGGCCTACAGTCCTAGTTATCTATATAACTCTGCTCCTGGACACACACACACACACACACACACGATGGAACAGGGCCTACAGTCCTAGTTATCTGTATAACTCTGCTCCTGGACACACACACACACACACACACACACACACACACACACACACACACTCTCCGGGACACAGGATGACACAGAGCCTAAAGGCTAAGTTATCTGTAGGACACCGCTCCTGGACACAAACTCCAGGACACAGGATGACACCGGGCCTACAGGCCAAGTTATCTGTATGACTCAGCTCCTGGACATACACACTCCACTAACACTCACTTGTATTGAGAAGACAGAACACTGTACGGCGGGCTCCTTTCTTCCACTCTTACTAAAGGTAGTGGTCCTGGGATGGGAACATCAGGATACCTCTCCTCAGCTTCCATTCCTTACCACATGATGATTGAAGGTACCCCTATGTGGTTGGCACTCTCTCCGAACACCAGAACATCACTCAGAAAATTGACTTCGACTCACTCCTTGCAATCACATTCATATTAGCACATAACGTGACAAGACAGTTACAATTTCCAGACATTAGCCTTTTATATGCTGCAGCTGTGCAATACACAGAACTACAGTCAGACTATTCTGTTTTAGGACCGTTTACCATATTAGTCCATTAAGTAAAATACTGAAAGACAAGTCACTGTTCAAAGACAGCCAGAATACTTTCATAGTCCTAATGCCCCCGATGCTGGAGAATGATCCAGCGTGCAGACGGTTGGTAAAAAATGTCAGACTTCATTCCATACAATTAAAACCCCCCCAACACATTGCAGATCACTTGGACCGGCACCCGTGCACACTTGACCAGGAAGGCCTTTCCTTGGCTCTTAGAACCTGGCTTCCTATTCCCCTCACATCCCAATGTCCTTGCCTATTACTTACTAACTTACACCATCTAGAAATGTTTTTCTATCATCAGCAGAACTATTTGGTCTATTGAGTAGAACATTTCATAGATCACCTACACAACAAACAAATGTCGTTTAGGTTTGGCTGCGTTTCCGGTCTACGCTTACAGCTGTAATCTGAACCGTTTTGGAAGTCATCGCTGCATAGTACGCAGAGTTTTCATTTTAGCAGGCTCAGTGGAAAAAGGGAATCAATTCCTTAGTTGCAGGAAAGAAGTCGTGTCGAACCAAAATAGAAAAAAAGAATAAAAAAGGAACAGAAAAATGCACATTGGGTTTTTAAAAAGTGCTTTGGCCTGTTTAAGAATAAACAGACGAAAAGTTGTGGAATTTTGGAGCTAGTTAAATCAACTTGGACTTTTCTGCATCCGACTGGCTGTAGGAAGCTTCAGGGCCACAAAAAAAAAAAAAAGCTACAGTATCAATTATTGGTGCACATGGACTACATTTTCTCTATGAATCTGTCAAGTAGTCCAGGAAGGGATATATTTTGGCAAACCTGTAAATATAAAATAGTAATTTGGCCATAACTAGAACAAAATAATGGGGTGAGAAAAAAAAAAATTGTGAGAAAAATATCAAAGCCTTCCATTACCATCAAATATCCAAGAGTGTAGCGCTAGATCAATTGGTTTCCTGCACAGCACTCGGCAAGTCGGCACATAGAAAAGATTAATTAGACTAATCAAGAAATGAGATGCACATTCAATGACATCAATAGAAAAGGCCAAAAGGTTAAATACCGCCACCACTGACTCCTCAGGTGCATTGTATCCAGGATGCTAGCTATATTAATGCTGCATGAACTTAAACACAAGGAGGGTTGAGAATAATGTCGGTAACCTTACTATCCATCATCTAATGCGGGCTGGACAACTGCCGGCGGCTGTGTGCTTCCACCCGGTGTTAAGTGCATGGAGATGAATGGGCTCTGGCAGTATCTCTGCCTACAGAAGTGATCACAGACTGATCCTGCAAGCCAAGTAAGCAATCAACAACTGGTAGAGACCAATGCGGGGTGCTACATATAGAAGAAAAGGCTGTTACGTGCAGCTTCATGCCAGAGGGGGTACTATACGGAAAGATGGGGTGGCGAGTGCATGTTAAATCAAGGCGCCGGGGAGAGGCCCGACAGTGACTTTGGAGAGCAAAGTTGTAGGAGTAATACTGTGATAGATGGGTGGGCTGGAGAGAGCGGCCATGCTTACTGAGAAGGAAAAGGCAATGGCTGCATCTACTAGGAGGAGGATGGGCTGTGGGGCCTGAGGAGGAGACTTCTGAGACTCTACAGAAGAAATACCGATGGCTAATACTTTGGGTATCTTCACATAGGTTTGTAGAGGTACTATATGACTGCAGTGCAGCACAGCGATACTACATTAAAGCAGAGTTCACACAGCCATATTTGTGTGCCTGCAATATGCAGAGAACAGAACCCATTTATTTCAACAGGTTCGTTCACATTTCCATACTTTGCGTGCGTTACATTTCCGTTGCACAAGGAGGAAAAAAAAAAAAAAAGTATATGCTCCATTTTTCTGCATATTTGCACACCAAATGTCCTCCATAGAAGTCAATGGGAAGTGCGCAATTTAGCGAGCAATGAGATGCATGAAGCACTAAGTTATGTCACTGGAAAAAGAGCACCTTTGGGGCTAATTAGCCATTTCAATCAGTTCGTGTTTGCCGCGCACAAATGAACATGCTTCGTGGGGATCAAACAGTAAAATATGCAGATACACGCAATAAGAGCGTTGTTCATTCCACAAAAACGCAGTGTTCAGGTGCACGCAAATACGTTGACACTCATGTGAGCTGTGAACCTTGGATCCACAGTTCATAGTAGGCGAAGGTATCTACATATAGGAATTACCCTTCATTATAATTCTGGCAGTGATGATAATAAGGAAACTATTGAAAAGTTTTAGTTACAGAACAAAAGTTTCAGCCTATTATTGCGCTTAGTGGTCAGAGGGAAAACTGCAGGACGCTAGAATTTTAGTACGTTTAGAGAACTACAAAAAAAAGTAACAAAAAGACTCAATTTAAACAGTAGGTCATTTTCTGATGACATATACCTTTAATTGAGAACCCCTTGCGTGCCATTGCTTGCTCCTTACTTTTGAAACCAATTCCATGACCCAGCAAAACGTCTCTACCCAGTAAAGAGGACAGGAAGGAAATGGGTCTCTTACTGTGAACAACTTCCAAAAGAGGAGGGGGAAAGGGAGAATGTTCTCCAGATGACCGTACGAGCAATCCTAGAACATCTCACATGGCTCAAGAGCGAAGTCACTTTGGCTGAAAGAATGCATCGAATATTGTTGACTTGTGTCAAAACTCATCCGTTCGTCAGACCTCCTCATTGTGTATCCCATGAAGGTCAGGAAACCTTTTTTGTTCAATCAATTGTTATTTCCTTTATATCTGCGGCATTGATGAACTTGCAGGTGACAGAACAAATTCTGAATCAGACAATCCTCCTAGCGATGACAGGAGACGGCAGTACATAAAGCAGGTCCTGGATAACAAGGACAATATAATGTCACCGCATTCTCCCACACGCCGCTCTCTGTAATACACACAGCTCCGAATCACTAACTTTTATTTCACATATGGAAAGGGATATTGATTTACTGAATTACAAGTTAGTAAAAAGCAGCCGCAGTGTCGGCTTACAAGCTGGGGGCGGAGGAGGACGTGCGATCCCATCTGTATGGGATACAAGGATCACACAGCGGATACATATTTAGGCTGGGTTCACACAGAGCGGATTTGCCGCGGAAATTCCGTCTGGAATTTCGCCGTAGCAAATCCGCCCGAGCCCGCTTATCCCAGGATTAGCCAGCCATATGGGCGAATCCGACGCAGGAAAGCCAGCAGAAGCCGGTACTGCAACACGGATTTGGTGCCCGCAGCTTGTCCATTCTTTTTTTTCCGTTGCGGCCGCGCTCTACTCTATGGGAGCACTGGCTGCAACAGAAAAGCGTGCAGCCAAGCCACTCCAAAACCCGTGGCTGTGCCCCACAGGTTTTGAAACAGCACCGCTTTCCTGGCATAAATTTTGCGGTTTTCCACTGCGGCCAAACCGTGAAATTTCCGCAGGGAATTCGCCCTGTGAGAACCCAACTTTACGGTTTTCACTTAGAAATATAATCTGGCTCATGAATAAAGGCTTAGGCTGGGCTCACCTGGCCGTAAGTGTAAGACACTGCAGGGGTCACGTAGTGTTTTTACAGCTGTGGATTCGGCCGTGACCCTGTGTCAGGTATGGCGGTGAAATTGTACTGCACATAAATCACGCACTCGCAATAAACCTGATTTTTGTTTTTAATGCTTGACCATAGCCACAGGATATCCATGACAGCAACAACCACCAGACCCCATAGCAATGTAGGATTTTTTTTTTTTTTCAGCAACGGCTAATCTGCAGCAAGTGTTGTACCTTATCTGTGGGTTCTGCTTAAATACATTGGGCTTGATTTACAAAAACTGTCTAGGGAAAAAAAATGGCATTTGTTGGTCATAGCAACCAATCACATTGCAGCTTTCAGTTCAATTGCTCCAGTAAAATTAAAACTACACTGCAATTGTTGCCCGTAGCAACCAGACCCTTTTTTTTTTTTTAAGACAGTTTTGATAAATCCGCCCCGTCAAGTTGCATGAATTGTAAGGCTGTGTTCACACTAGTCTTGTCCAGAAATATAAATACACCTAACATAAAATTTGGTATCACACTAAGAAAATCGTATTAACCTGCAGAATAAGTTAACATGTCATTATTACACATTCAAAATTTGTGTTTTTATTGTTACGTATCTTTTAAAAAAAAGAAAGGAGGAAGGAAAGATGGAAATGTTATAGGTTCCCCAAAAATTGTATCAAAGACCAGAACTCATCCTGCAACATTGAAAACTCCAGAACAGAGAAAAAGAATTCAGTTACAATGTTGCAGTTCTTGGACTGTAGCAATTCAAGAACGTTTTGAGAGCTTATAGTGTACAAAAGCAGTACAACAACCCTCATAAATATGGTATGGCTGTAATCATATTGACCCAGAGTAAACTATATAGAAATAAATGCAACAATACAATGGCAGAATATCTGAGTCCCCCCCCCCCCCCCCATCCTCCAAAAAAAGTTTGCTAATACATTATAATAATCACAAAAGAATGCTATTAAAAGTACAACTGGCCCCACAGCAAAAAGCAGGAGCTCTTATATTGCTATATTGACTGATAAGTTGTGGCAGTTAGAATGTGATTCTGGCAAATAAAATATTGGTTTTTCATTGAAGCCTAAAATGGGCCGTCATTAATGCTTAAGAAACAAGGTGCTTACTTTATACAATAAGTAATCCTAATGAGGCTCTTCCCTACAACTGGGAACAATAGACCAATACAAAGTCACATTCTAATTGCTTAAGATGTAAGCCAGAAAGTCTTCCAATAGCTGCCAAATAGGTGAACTTTTTGGCTTAGAATTCTTCAAAGAGAAACTACTACATGAATATGCAGAAAATCACCTTTTACATTTCATCAAAGACTATATGCTATATAATAACCTTCATCCACGGCCGCTTTAAAATAAAATCAGCATTTCTGTTCAAGATCACCATTTTCAAGTGAGAATACACGAGCCAGCACTATACAATGTCAGGACTAAGCAGGGGTAGCAAGTATAAGGCCGGGTCACGTCTGCGCTAGAACCTATGTTCGGAGGCTCCATTGTAGATCCGGCACCAAATACCAAAGAAATAGCACCCCTTTTTCTTCCCATAAAATGCCAGACAGCTGAGCAGAAGCCAACTGTAGGTCCATTTGACACTGTTCGGTTCAGTCAGGCTGGGTTCACACATGGCGGATTTGCTGCGAAAATTTCGTCCGGAATTTCGCTGCAGCCGCTATTCCCGGGATTAGCCAGCCATGTGGATGAGATTTCTCAGAAATCTCGTCCACACAGGTCAGCGAATTCGTTGCGGCAAAGCCGGCGCTGAGGCACGGAGTCGCTGGCCGCAGCATGTCCATTTTTTTTTTTTTATTCCACTGCGGCTGCGCTCTCCTCTATGGGAGCGCCGGCCGCAGCGGAAAAGCGGGCAGCCAGGCCGCTTCAAAACCCGTGGCTAAGTGCCGCGGGTTTTGAAGCAGCGCTGTTCCCGGCGGAAATCTTGTGGAACCCAGCCTCATAAGGCAGATCCATTCAGCAAGGGGATTACCCTTTCCTGCTCCCCTGAGGCAGATATGAAAGCGGCCCAAGGCCAGCTGCATACGAACGAATTAGCATTGCGGAATTCACGGCAGGCGTCCACACCGCGGATCAGCAGCAAATACCGTTCATAATAATGCAGCATGTTCCATTTTAGTGCGGATTTCGCACAGACAGCTTCCATTGAAGTCAATGGAAGCCATTCGACCTGTGGACCTTCCACAATTGACATTGCGAATAGGTCACCGGTACCCGCGTCATCACCTAGCGATAGATGAATTACCTGTATGCGCTACCGAATAAGTTGGCGCTATACAAACAACAAGATTTATTTACCAAATCAGGCCACCTTCTTCTACAACTCTAGTATACAGTCCCAATGCTCCACTGCCTACTGTAAGCGCCTCAGGCTGTGAACTGGGTAGTTAGCATGGGCACTGGCCGTTCTCTGATACATACCGAACTGCAATTCACTGTATGTTCTGACACCCTTCTATCATATCGAACATTAACTTTCAGCTATTAGTGCTACAGTAGCCCTTTTGTGGAATGGAACCATTTGATCTAGTCTATGCTCCCCAAAGGCATCAACAAGCTTAATGACCAAGTTAGCGGTTAACCAGTCAGTCACTTCTTCCTTGTTTGTAGTGTTCCTACTGGCAACACTACAAAAAAAAAAAAAAAAAAAAAGTTACAAAAAGACTCAATTTAAACAGTAGGTAATTTTCTGATGACATATACCATCACAATTCAACCCTTGTTAAAGTTGCCCAGATCCTAACACTTGCCCACTTTTCCTGCTTCCAACTTACTGTTCACTTGTAACTAGAGCTCAGTCTTGATAAGTGCCCTCGTAATAACAATCAACATTATTCACTACAGCTTTCAGTGGTTTTAATATTCTGGTTTATCGGTGTAGTTTCGCCACTTTTTCGTTTTAATAAATCTTATTGACTTTTGTACCATTCAGTACATGAGTAAAAGACGACATAACATAGTAAAGTGTTGCCGCAAGATGCAACAAAACCTCAACATCAACGACAAGGCCACATAATGGTGATGCATCGTGTGAGACATATTATAGCATACGGTATAAAGAACACAAGGTAGAGTACAATAAGAAACAAAGCATACATTGGGCAATATTTGCCGTTTGAGTTACACACTGCTGATCTATGCCTCTAAAGGAGGATCGATTCTCCTTCCAAGTCACTAGCGGGTCTCTAATGACTACAGAATGTCTAGCCAGTATTGGACACACATTGTATAGTAAGGATTTCAGAGCACACGGGTACGCTAGTTCCATTCAATTAATACATTTCAATAATTATTTGTACTCCAAAGACAGTTCAAAACATATTGTGATAGATATAGGCTACGATCTTGAAGATACAGGGATGTCTAATATTCACCCACTAGCCTATGAGCCCAGTAAAGGCCCAATTACACGAAGCAATGATCGCTCAAAGATCGCTCAAATGATAGTTCGAGTGACAGCTTAGAGCGATCACTTTGCATAAACTATTAAGTAGCTACTCAGCTACTTAAGTACCAATTAGATGTGTAAATGAAGCCTTAGCTGAAAGCAGTTAATAGGCCGATGGCTCTTATCTGCTTTCAGTTCTTTTGTTCTCCAGCACTATGGTATCAGCACTATCCACGGAGAACTGCTGATAAGGCTGAACGACGATTTTTAGGTTGGACTGAATTTAACAGTCAGCTAGCAATACATGAAAAGTGCACGATGGCCGCGTGTTTAGACGCAACGATTAGTGCTCAAACAATCGTTTTTTAGCGATTTTTGAGCAATTATCGCTCCGTGTAAATAGGCCTTAAGACTGTAACCTGCGGGTGGTGATTAGGATGCATTTTATCACAATAGATTGGAGGCCATATTTGCGCATATTACCAGTTCGCTAAAAGGATTATCACTGGTTTTTGTTCAGCTGGGGGGGCTGGTGGAGATTTCTTTCCTAGCTCTCCCCCGCCCCTCTCCATTCACTTAACACAGTGGCTGTTCAGTACTGAACGGCTGCTATTTACACTGAATGATCGCTGTTCAGATCAGCGTTTAAGGGCTGCTTTACACGGGCAGAAGATCGCTCAAACGACAGTTTGAGTGACAGCTTTAAGCGATCATTTTGCATAAAAATTAATTAGTATTTAAGTAGCTACTCAGCAACTTAAATACCATTTAGGTATGCAAATGAAGCCTTTACTGAAGGCAGCTAATAGCCCAAGGCCGTGGAGAACTGCTGATAAAAGGTGAGGGACGATTTTTATGTTGGACTGAATTTAACGATCAGACGATAGGCGCACATTTACACGCACCGATTACAGCTAAAACGATGGCAGATTAGCCATTTTTTTGCAATAATCAGCTGGTGTAAATGGGCCTTAATCTGCATAAAATCCTAAATGATAATCAGGCGATTTTTGAAGAATACGGCCCTATTGTTTTCTATGGGTGCATTGCTTGTGTACAGTGTTTTTTTTTATGCATGTTGCTACGAAACATGAGGGGAAAGTTAAAAAGAAACCAGGAACCCAGTGCAGGACAGCGTGTGTAAAAATACCCGGTTCATGCAGGGGCACACATGTGCAAAAACGTGACAAGATGCAGGGATACGCAGTTCCCTGCAATGGTAAAACGCTGCGATTTTTTATGCAGCGTATTGCCGTACGGTCATATGAGCCCGGCCTAATAAAGCAACGTAGAAAAGCAATGAAACTTTACATTTATTAAGCCTCGCAGGAACGTTCCCTCAATATTTACTGTGAGTTTGCATAACTTGTGTGAGTTCAGTTTGCTTTCTGGCATAAATAAGTGTCCGTTGATTTTGGTATTATGCCACAAAGTTTCCTCTGATGAATTATCTCTGACAGTCACATTTCCTCCCAGGCAGCTCTGCTAGTTTTTGACATGTATCTCCTGTACTAGTTGTGTAATTCAGGTCTACATACAGTTGAGATGCTGCAATAAATATTTTTTTCCATTATTTGTAAAGGACATTACAATGTTACATTTTATATGGCATCCTATTTTTTGTACAGCAGCCTTGTCTCACTCCAGGTTTGGTCATAATACTGAAAGTATAATAGGACCTTGACATATTTTAACCCATTAACCCTTTCCAATCCACTGTCTGACATCTGATTGAAGGCTGTACAGCTCCGATGGCGGAAGACGTCCGGCAGGGTATTCTTACTGTAGATTACTGGCCGCTCTGTTATCAGGGGCCTCTCCAGCATGTCACATACCACAGTACTGGCTCTAGCCAGCAGATGGCGCCATTGTATAATGGCAGAAAGAAAAAAATCCCCTAGGAAACCCTGAATCCAAAATTGGATTGCAAAGGGTTAATGATCGCCATATAGTGTTTTTTTTTTTACTGTGGTAGTTTATGGGTACAACTACTTCTGATGAGGAACATTACTAAGCTGTATAATTCAGACCTGCACTTTTAACGAAACCCAGCGTCTCCCAATACGGCCATTACAGGCGATAGGTGCATAAAATATGCAGTAAAAACGTATGTTACATGCATGTTTGTTGCCTACTATACATTATGCGTGTAAGAAAAAAAAAAGTTCACAATATACACCTGTGAGAGTGAGCCCTAAGGCCACTTTCAGATGGGTCACGTCTCGTCTGAAAGTGGTTATCTGCTTCAAAATTGCACCAATAAAAAGCGCAAACTGTCCCAGTAAAACAAGCCCATATAGAGCTACGTGGGCAGATAGTTATAGGGCGGCACAAAAAGGACTTCCATTCGATTAAAACATTTTTTTTTAGTGTTGAGAAGTACCAAAAAAAAATACTAGACATATTTGGTTTTGCTGTAGTTCTACCAACCAGTACAATAAAGTTAACTTTTCCAACTAAGAAGAATTGTAGAATGATCAATATATTACAAAGCATCCCAAAATAGAGCCATTGAAAAAATAACTCTGACCCAAAATAGGTTGGTGCTAAAGGGAACGAAACTACGGCTTGTAGTTCCGTGATCGGGAGCGTTCGTTGTTTACACCCAGAGGCTGATAGTCACGGGATCACATAGGCACACAGTAATCAGAACAGTGTCTAGACACATGGGGGGCAGGTTTACTATTCAAAACACAAGTAGTCTTTTGTTTGGGTGTTTTTAAAGCAAATTGCGCCAAAAACCTGTTTTACATGCTTTTCACCATTTACAATGTGTTTTAGACACTTTCAGACGTTTCCCAGTATTTTAAGACTGTCTAGTTGGAGTTGGACCTTTATCAAACTTTGTTTTGTTGCGATTTTTCTGCAATTGGAAAAAATAAAAATCACAAATATGAATACACCCTTAGGGCGCATTCAGATGACCGTATATCGGCTGGGTTTTCACGCCGACCGATATACGGCGTCTCTCTCTGCGGCGGGGGTGGGGGGGTGGGGGGGGGGAGGCTGGAAGAGTCGGGAGCAGTGCTCTGAGCTCCCGCCCCCTCTGCACTATTTGCAATGAGAGGAGGTAGAACGGGGGCCGGGCTAAGTTTTGGGAATTCGCTCCGCCCCCGTCCCACCTCTCCTTATTGAAAATAGTGCAGGGGGGTGGACAGGAGGCAGAGAGGGGGCGGGAGCTCAGAGCACTGCTCCCGACTTCCAGCCTCCTAACCCTGCAGAGAGACGCACCCTTAGTTTGCTATGTCTGAGTTTTAGACACCATTAGTAAATAAGCCCCAATGTGTGCAGCTTCCTAATAGCCATGGCTGTTAAGGTATTGAGTCGTGTACCTGTACAATCATCACATGACTTCATCTTCAAGTAAATGATGAAGGTTCCTATTCAATGACCACAAGCGGAGGTATTGATTAAAAAATTACATGATTTTTTTTATAATTATGAAATATTTTGGTTTTGGCAAATAAAACTTAGGACTTGTGAAGAGATTGTGTAGAGATAATCCACAAGGCTGACCTTATGGGGATCAGGAATATACTTTGACAGCCATTATGTGAGGAATCCTCGGTTCACCTTGTTACAGATGCACAAACTTTCTGTCTCCTATACAGTATCTAGAAGTCATTGGGAGCACAGTGGCATAATTATAGCGTTCCCATAAGGTTTTCATGCAAATGTTGATCTTTCCATCATGGTTTTTTGTCTGGATAGACTGTTTACAGATTATCAACGTGTCGTTTTGACCTTCTGCGTGATAAACACAATGACAAATATTCCTGCAGAACTGTGCTGTCAGTTATTTAGTAATGGTGATGTGTTAGCTGTAATCTGGATGAGCAGGTTGAAAACAAATATTTCATTCTATTTCCGGAGTAATATCCTGGAGGCTGAGATGGCAAGACGCTGTCACTAAAATGAGAGTTGTTCCTGTGTGAGAACAGAAAAGACAAACAACCTTGGAGAATGTCCATGCAGAAATTAGGAATATTGGACCACATGAGGGACAACAAGCAAAGAGAAGTGGTGTTGGCCAAGGCTACCAATCAGATTACAGTAGTTTGCTAAAAATGTGGGAAAAAAAAAAAAATCTGATTAGTGATACTCCACTTTCTGTCAGCCCTAATGTAGCATTTGTAGCTTGTGCAACACTAAGAAAAGGAAAAAAGTATATATATAAAAAGACGAGATCCCTCACTGACTGACTCGCCACTAATTCCCCAACTTCCCGATGTCGTAGAAACATGGAATTTGGCACAAGCATAGATTATGTCATAAATAGTAAAAGTAAAGATTATTCAATTCTAAGCGCAAAAGACTTAGCGCGCACATTTTACGTACGTAATCTAATTCGCTCACCTCCTGATGTCATTTTATATAGAGGAAATGTCGCATGGTTAAACGCAAAGAACCATGCAAAATGGTGAACATATTTCTTTCCTCAGCATCTCTAAAGTAACCACGACTTCATAAGCTTTTCCATGTGAACACCAGATAAACACCAAAGTAACTCGGGCGAAGCCGGGGATATCAGCTTATATATAATGCTTATTTTGAGTGATAACATATTTAGTTATTTTAGTTCTATGAGAACTTCTGGCGTACTTCAGTCCTTTCAATCTTTTCCCCACTTCCATGAATCTCTCGGTGCTCTGTGTGTCTTCGCCAGCCCTCACTTTCTTCCCTCTTCCTTATATCAACATTGAGGTTCTTTTATGTTCAATAGGATTTTATTAGCTTCCATATGCAAATGACTTTCAAAACTTCAGTCTAGCACATTAAATATTGTTTAAATATTAAAAACTGTTTGTGAGTACAGAGAAACTATCCGTTGACATATGTAACATTGCTAGATTAATGTCGTCTTCTGTCCCTTCTAATCATCCATACAAAAGAGAAGAAAAAAACAAAACATTTCAACATTTTCTGTGTCTCACCCACAGACTTCCCGTCTAACAAATCCCCCCCTGGTTTTCTGGCCATGGGGACCAACCCAAGAGAGAGTCCATTGAGCGCCACCCCTACCTTCTTGTCCCATTTAATCTATAGATATATGAAAGTGCAGAATATCCCCTACTTACATTAATGCCCCGCCTACCATCAGGGCCGGAGGCTATGTCTCTGCATTAACATCTTTATATGTATTAGTTTATCTCTACCAGGCAAGCTCAGATTGGACTGGATAGCTGCATAATACAATTCTTAGATGCTAATCAAATAGACAAGGCTTTGACTTAGCTATATTCAAACCATAGCATGTACAATGATATGCCAATTACCATTGATTGGCCTGAGCATGCATAACTACATGCCATTAAAGGGGTTGTCCCGCGGCAGCAAGTGGGTCTATACACTTCTGTATGGCCATAATAATGCACTTTGTAATGTACATTGTGCATTAATTATGAGCCATACAGAAGTTATAAAAAGTTTTTCACTAACCTGCTCCGCTGCTGGCGTCCTCGTCTCCATGGTTGCCGTCTAATTTTCGCCGTCTAAAATGGCCTAATGGCCAAATTAGACGCGCTTGCGCAGTCCAGGTCTTCTCCTGTTCTCTATGGGGCTCCGTGTAGCTCCGCCCCGTCACGTGCCGATTCCAGCCAATCAGGAGGCTGGAATCGGCAATGGACCGCACAGAAGAGCTGCGGTCCACGGAGATAGAGGATCCCGGCGGCCATCTTCACCGGTAAGTATAGAAGTCACCGGAGCGCAGGGATTCAGGTAAGCGCTGTGCTGTTCTTTTTTTCAGCCCCTGCATCTGGGTTGTCTCGCGCCGAACGGGGGGGGGGGGGGGGGGGGGGGTGTGTTTTGAAAAAAAAAAAAAACCCGTTTCGGCGCGGGACAACCCCTTTAACTATTGATAGGCCTGGGCATGTACAAAAATATGCCATTAACTATATCTACCCAGGTAATTTAATTTCCCCTGGGAAAATATGTTGTTCTAAGTACCTCTACCTCTGGTCAGCGTATTTGATCACCTCAGACAGGGGATACTAACTGTGGTACTAAGCAGCAACCGATTTTCCTTTAGCCTAATACGCACAATAGGCCATCGGCTATCCTGCTAAATCTATGACAGACATATATAGGGTGACTATGCTATTGGCCTATATAGCCTAACAGCATACCCCTATCTATCTATCTATCTATCTATCTATCCATCCATCCAGCCTATATTATAGGTCATTAGGGTTAACCACATGTTTAATCCTAAACGTTACCCATTTATGATTACGATCTTCAGTAATCTATATCTCGACCTTTGACCTTCTGATACTGACTGGTTATATACCTGATCCTACTATTTTCACATTATAACAAGTGGAATCTTATGCATTACGAACAACTCTATTTTCTCAAATTCCTGATGATCCGCCATACATCGGCGGAGAAACGCGTTAAGATAAACCACGAGTTGGGAAAAATATTACCCATACAAATCAGATATATAGAGTTTATTGAAGTACACATCATCAAACCGGGCCTGTATAACTATTACCCGGGAAGATTATACTAATAGAGTCATCTCTGAAGAATACGACTATTAAGTCTATCTTCGAAGTACACACCACCGAAAGCTCCACTATCAGTCTTTCCCAAATAATTAATAAGAGGGACTGATATCTGGTTGAGTGAGCTTTGTCTGTACGATTGTGTGCACCCCAAATCAATCTTTTTGTGTATGTTTATGATTTTTGTCCTGTGGTCAAATATTTATCTCCGACACTTTTTGTATCGGATAGCACAGACCTCTGTTTCATGTTTGTGCCTTTTATGTATTTTATAGAACATAAATAAAAAGTTAAATTTTAGTTGGGTCCTAGCTGTGAAGGGCGTTTTACTTAAAGGGGTTGTCCCGCGAAACAAAGTGGGGGTATACACTTCTGTATGGCCATATTAATGCACTTTGTAATGTAAATTGTGCATTAATTATGAGCCATACAGAAGTTATTCACTTACCTGTTCCGTTGCTAGCGTCCCCGTCTCCATGGTGCCATCTAATCTTCAGCGTCTAATCGCCCGATTAGACGCGCTTGCGCAGTCCGGTCTTCTCTCTTCTGAATGGGGCCGCTCGTGCCAGAGAGCGGCTCCTCGTAGCTCCACCCCGTCACGTGTGCCGATTCCAGCCAATCAGGAGGCTGGAATCGGCAATGGACCGCACAGAAGACCTGCGGTCCACCGAGGGTGAAAATCCCGGCGGCCATCTTCACAAGGTAAGTAAGAAGTCACTGGAGCGCGGGGATTCGGGTAAGTACTACCCGTTTGTTTTTTTTTATCCCTGCATCGGGTTTGTCTCGCGCCGAACGGGGGGGGGGCTATTGAAAAAAAAACAAACCCCGTTTCGGCGCGGGACAACCCCTTTAACAATTGGACTTTCTGCTTCTGTGAACCTACTTACGAGAAGGTTCCATTCCAGGAAGCTATTCATATGTCCATACATGGGGTTTGCCTGGAGGGGGGGTTGCGGGTGGATCCCGCTGCATACAACGTGGGTGCCAGATATTTCTTACAGCCGAAACCCGGCCGCAACAGCTCAAATAAGCCTTGCTGCTCTTCGGATCTGTTAACCCTTTAAATGCCCCCGACCGATATTCAGGGGTCCTGCACTGCCCCTCATGATAAGATTTCCCCTCAGATTAATGCCTCGTTAGGGTTTTATAGCTGATGCGTGGTGAGGCGTTATGCCAAACAAACCTAGTCACCAGCTTCCTGAGCTTTGGAAGATAGTAACTAGGAATATCCCAAGGGACCATCTGGAAGATACATAGAATTTTTGATAGAATGCCCATTTTTAGTACATTAATCCTCCCAAGCCACGAGAGCGGTGGAGTATGCCATTTCCTTAGTCTCCAGTAACAAAATGAAGGTGTGTAATTTAATTCAAAAGTTAGTTTTAGGGCTTATGCCTACGAGCGTCGCGTAATACGCCCGCGGATTTACACAGCGGGAGTACCGCGATTAAAAACAAAAAGTGCCTGCTGGTGATCACGGAATTCCTATATTAAATGAGACTGCTATATTAATGGGGACCTCCTGCTGCGTAAATCCGTGGCAAATAGAACATGCCGCCATTTTTTTACCGCTGTGGAAATCCGCGGTAGAATTCCGCATGTGAGCATTGGCAGGCAGAAAGCCGTTAGGTTCAGTAGAACCCAATAGCTGCGGGAAACGCGGCAGAAATCCGTCTGTGGGCGTTCACCCTTAGGTCAGCTGAAAGTTGGATTCCTAGATATTTTATGGAAGAATTTTTTCACTTAAAAGGGGAAGAGTTCTCAGAGATGTTCCACCTTCCCGCCGGGATGGAAATATTTAACATTTCGGATTTCTGAATGTTAATTTTAAAATTGCTAAACCTACTGTATCTAGCAAATTCTTGTAGAAGCATGGGGTATCTACTCAGGGATGTGATGTACAGCAGCATGTCGTCTGTGTATAATGCTAGTTTATGGATCTGGTTGTCAATATGGATCCCTCTAATGGAAGGATTGTTACTTATGGCATCCAGAGACTCCATCACCTTGGGACAGAGAGGGAGCCCTGAAGTGTCACATATCCTAATTTGGAAGGGATGCGACAGCCACCCATTTAGCCTCACCTGCGCGGAAGGACTGGTACAATGACATAATTCAAGCAATCAATCTGGGTCCCAGGCCTATTTTCCCCAATGTCGCTGCCATGAACTCCCACCTGACCCTGTCGAATGCTTTTTTCTGCATCTATTGAGATTAGGCATAGTGGGTCCCCTAGCTTATGGGACCTTGTGGCCAGTGACCTCGCCCTGATGGTATTGTCCCTGGCCTCTCTTCCAGGGACAAAGCCAACTTGTTTCTTCTTGATAAGCTGGGGCATGAGTGGGTTTAAGCCTGGTTTAGACACAGCGATTATCGCTCAAAAAATTTTTTGATTCGTTGTGTGCTTTTTACAGCGCAAGGTGATCACTCAAACGTTGAGCGATCACCTTGCGCTCTGATCGGGGAATACAGAAGACAAGAGGGGCTGCTTGTCTTCTGCATCCAGCTGTTCTCTGCTCGGAGCGCCCGGCTGTTATACAGCTGAGCGCTCAGAGCAGGGTATGCAGAAAACAAGCAGGGCCGTTTGTCTTCTGTATCTAGCTGTTCTTTGCTCGGAGCGCCCGGCTGTTATACAGCTGAGCGCTCCGAGCAGGGGATGAGAGACAACGATTATCGCTCAAAAGATGGCCGTGAGCGATTTTGGAGCGAAAAATCGTGTTAAAAATCAGCCTTTAGTCTAGTTGCTATCATTTTAGAGAAAAATTTAATATAATTATTAATTCGTGAGATAGGACGATTGCTACCGCAGGAAAATGGATCTCTACCCGGGTTAGGGGTCACCGCTCTGTGCCTGTGGAAGCCGTCTGTGCGGGAGATCTGCAGAAAATGGAGCATGCTGCGGGTGCGATCCGCATGCCGGGGGGAAATGACATTCATAGATATTTTATTACCTGAGGGGTCCCAATGATTCCTTATGGGTGCTGATCAGGCATGCAGGAGACCCGCGAGGATCTTTTCAACTTAAATCTAATTTTCCTGTGGAGATGAGGCCTAAGTCTTTTCGGGAGGGGGGGGGGGGTTGTTTGTGTTTTTTAAGCCCTACTGAAATTAATGGGTGAAAAACTATCTGCTAATATTGTACTTAATTTCAGCTTCATTTCTTCAAAAACAGAGCAGAGGCGCAGAAACCCTGAACTGACCACAGCGCTGGACGGCACTTTCCAGCGCTGCGATTTCTGAGAACGGTCTGCTCTATTTTTCAGCGTACCTCATCACCCATCACAATGATGGTGTGCGCTAAAACACACCGCCGGCAGCAGGAACCAGCGGCCAAAAGCTAAATAAAACCACAGCAAATTGCGGGTTTTGCCAAGCGTCTGTGTGAGCGTTTTCATACTATTTACAAATTTTTCCTAACTGCTTTTCACGTTTTCAGAGAAAGAAACAATGTTATAAATGCTCCACTATCGGCCTAAAGGATACTGCTCTCTCCTGGTTCTCCTTTTACCTCTCTGACCGCTCCTTCAGCGTCTCTTTCGCTGACTCCATCTCCTCTCCCCCTCGCTGTTGGGGTCCCCCAGGGCTCAGTCCTTGTTCTCCTCCATCTACACAGCCCCAATGGACAAATCATCCGCAAATTTGGCCTCCAATACCATCTCTACACTGATGAGACCCAGCTATACACCTCTTCCCGTGACATCTCTGAACCATTCCTCCAAAATATCCCCACTGTCTGTCCGCTGTCTCCAACACCATGGCCTCCCTTTTTCTCAAACGCAACCTCTCTAAAACTGACCTTCTCGTCTTTTCGCCTTCCAACCGACCTTCACCAACATCTCCATATCAGTATCTGGCACCAGAATAACCCCCAGATGGCACACCCACTGCCTTGGGGGTCACACTGCACTCTGACCTCTACTTTACCCCCCACATCCAATCTCTGGCCCAAACATACCACCTGCACCTCAGGAATATTGCTAAAATACGGCATTCCCCACCACGGACACGCTAAAGACACTTGTCACGCTCACCCACTCCCGACTCGACTACTGCAACTCGCTATTCATTGGCCTTCCCCACACCGGACTCTTCCCTCTCCAATCCATACTAAATGCGGCAGCTAAGCACATTTGTCTATCCAGCCGTTTCTCACATGTCTCTACACTCTGCCTGCCACTGCAGAACTAAATTTTAACTCCTCACAGTCACCCACAAAGCTCTCCATGGCGCTGCACCACCATACATGACTTCCCTCCTGTCTGTACACCACCCAGCCCACACACTCCGACCCGCTAACGCACTCAGACTAAACACCCCTCTAATATGAACCTTACATGCTCGCCTCCAGGACTTCACCAGAGCAGCATTCATTCTCTGGAATGCTCTACCCCAAGGCATCCGGACAATCCCCGTTGCACTAAATTTCAGACGCGCCTTAAAAATGTACGTCCTCAGGGAGGCATGACAAACCTTCTGACCTAGTCCCTCTGCCCCACCCTATGGCTCCCCACACTTTCCACCCTGCTAATCGCATTCGACTTCTACCCCTGTACCTCCTTACTGGCCCCACCCAGTTTGCTCCTTAAAGGGGTTCTGTCAGCAAAAGAAAAAAAAAAAGTATACTCACCTGTGCCTTACCGGGCCGTTCACCACAAACCAGCTGCTCTCCTGATGTCCCTCCGGCAGCCTTCCTATCGCAGTGCAGAGAGTAAATGAGGATAGCGCTCCTATATGTGCAGGAATGCAATTGGATACTAAACAGATTGGGTATGCACTTACCCGGTGTATAGTGGAGCCTAGGCTTAGGTCTCCACTACCACCTCCATGTCCTGGTGAGCCTTAACTGTATGATCCGGAGACCCCTTATATCCCGCTGGGCTACAGGCAGGAGAGCTAGCCGATCCTACGTGTCCCAATATGGATGAGATCCGTCAAGAAACGAACAGAAAAATGGATCCGCGCTCTTTATGGAATTATGATTCTCCAGAAAGCAATTAAGCATATGAAGCTCCTCTTTATTCTCTAATGCACAACGCGTTTCGTCATAAACATGACTTGATAAAGTGCCAACTTCTGCCACTGCTGTGACCACTGCGTCGCCCACTGATTGGCCTGGCCGCGTCTAACATCTGACGTCCGCGCAGGAGCCGCTGGGAGATGACCCCTCACACGCCAGGTAAAACAATGGAGGGAAGAAATACAACGGGCATTAGGTAAATTTACTTTGTTTTTTTTAACCCTTTTCTTTCCACAGGTTAGACTGTACAGGGATGCAGGGCAGAACGCAGATGAGTATACATTTTTTAATGTTGCTAACAGAACCCCTTTAATAACTGATTTCCACATGTAATACTGATACTGCCCGTGTTCCCCCATGCCTCTCCCCCCCCCCCTTGTACCTGCTGTATCGCCCACCCTGTTTGTTTCAAACTGATTGTATATCACATGTAATTTGTTGTATTGCCTGTGTTCTCCTGTGCTTGAAAGCGCTGTGGAATAAGTTGGTGCTATACAAAGAAAGATTATTATATTATTATGTTTCTTATTTCCCATTTCAAACAGATAAGAAAACAAAGGGCGACTAAAGTCCCAATGCAGGTGTGAACCCTTTGTGAAATATACTGCACACACAAGCTTGGTCAGCTGTGCCGTGTCAACATCTTATTCGCATATTTTACCTTATCCAATTCTAGAATCCGCATACAGAAAGATACTTAACACACTGAAGAGTTTCAGCCCTGCAAAGCACTTTGGGACATTATGTATCTGGAGTGCAAAAATAGACATACAAAGTGCAATGCTTTGAATTAAATCACGGCCATATTTTCTATCAGCCCAGATGACACAGATAAACAGAGGCACTTTGGGTGAAATGGACCAGTATTGTAAACGCCGGTCTTAATATGATTAAGGGAAGAGTAATCGAAAATAAAAGGTTTTTAAAAAAAATAAATAAATAATCCAACAACTTGACTAAAGCGAATTCCATTTTGACAATTGTTGAAGAGCAGGTGATTGAGTCCTCTACACCCTAAATAACCACATTCCATACAGGAGGAGAAAGCCAGGAAGTGCCCACCCTACTGGAGAAGGGGGATTTCTACAAAAAAAGTGAGTAATTTTTTAACTTTTTTGCGCTGCACTCGACACACTTTATTTTTTTAAAGTGGGTGGGGCTTTACAGGAGGGGCATGGCCACCCCAGAACAGATTTTTATATATCGTTTATAAATGAAACTTGCGTAAATTATACAAGGAATCTATGCAAGGTTGGACCTTGGAGGCCTTTAACTTTTTATCGCTACTGGTGCATTATGTCTCCACTGGAAGTATGAGTGGAGGCATGGGTTGGCTGGTCTGAGTTACAGGGGACAGCCAGGTCACTCTCACAGCTGTGGATTGGCTGATGCGCTCACACACACACCTCCCTCCTCACCCTCATGGCCCCACTGTCACTCTTCCCGCTGGGCTCCCCAACACCACTGAATTGAATTAAATCATGGCCCTATTTTCTAAGCATCGCACTTTTTATTTCTATTTTTGCACTCCAGTTTTTAACCGTTTCTGCCTCCTCCTTTCCCGGATACATAGTGCTGAATGAGCTCTATGTACTAAGAAGGTGAAAGCAATACTTCCACTATGTGACCCAATGATCAAGTGACCACCAGGTGCAGACCCCGATCAGCTCTGTTAATAACTATTGCTGCCGCAGCTACAGTGGAGAAGTGTGAAAATATAAAACTGACTAAAATAGAGCAGACAGCATTCGAAAATTGCAACGCAAGAAGCGCTGCGCTCCAAAGCTTGTCTGAGAAGCTCCATTGAAATCAATAGAGACATTCTACAAAATTTAGCGCGAAGTTTGAAAAACGTGCTTAAAGGGGTTGTCCCGCGCCGAACGGGGGGGGGGGGGTTAAAAAAAAAAAAACCCGTTTCGGGGTTAAAAAAACAACCCGCACAGCGCTTACCTGAATCCCGGCGGTCCGGCGTCTTCATACTTACCTGCTGAAGATGGCCGCCGGGATCCTCTGTCTCCGTGGACCGCAGGGCTTCTGTGCGGTCCATTGCCGATTCCAGCCTCCTGATTGGCTGGAATCGGCACGTGACGGGGCGGAGCTACACGGAGCCGGCATTCTACACGAGCGGCCCCATAGAAGACTGCAGAAGACCCGGACTGCGCAAGCGCGGCTAATTTGGCCATCGGAGGGCGGAAATTAGTCGGCTCCATGGGAACGAGGACGCCAGCAACGGAGCAGGTAAGTATAAAACTTTTTATAACTTCTGTATGGCTCATAATTAATGCACAATGTATATTACAAAGTGCATTATTATGGCCATACAGAAGTGTATAGACCCACTTGCTGCCGCGGGACAACCCCTTTAACGCTGAAAAAAAAAACGCTAGTGAGATCAGCCTAAGAGGTTTGCGGTATCTGTTCGGGAATCATCATTTTAGGAGAACTGATGCCATTCTCTCATAATCCAGTACATTCTAGATGTTCTGCGCTTTCGTGAGCTCAGGGTTTGTAGACCTCGTATGGATTGTAGTCTCCCATTATAGAGTAACCCTAAATAAATGTGCCAGGACCATGCCGAGGGGCACTTGTGAAGTGTCACTGTGTCCGAGGATGCTCTGCTTAAGTCAGTGATAAAGTAGTCCTAAGTAGTCTCAAGTAACGACTGTCATTCAATATGCATTAAATAAATATTTCAGAACGTTAAATCCCATTAAGAGATTGTGCTTAATCCCTAAAACAGATTGAAAATGTCATTTACCCATTAAATAAGGTATGGCGAACTTAAAATTATATATTTTTCTATATTAAGAGGAAGTCTTAAGTAACGCATGCCAGAATTTGGCAGCTAAACGGTAAATTAAAAAGCCCCATTTTTTAAGTGACAGGGTCACTTGTCAGTCGATTCCCGTAGTACGGCAAAGTCAACTGCAGACGTTCATAGGATGAAGGCCAAACTACTGAAAACTCAGCGAAAGGAGGAACGAACAATAAAAAGCCGTTAAGGTTTCATCAGGACATCGGTGGGGGTTACAGCTCTCAGATGCCAGCCAATGCTTATCCAAGTGAGTGAAGCTGGAGACCAGGTGAAGGGTGCCATCCAACCACCGCCCGTCACTTCTTGGTGATGGTTACTAACTTTGAAAAATGTGATAAAAATATAAGAATCACCGAACAATATGCCTTCTGTCTTATGGAATGGGAGCGTCAAGATGTGCAGCAGAACCTAAGAAAGAGCTTAAGTCTCCTCTTTTATACAATATTTAACATTCCATTAAGTCTGCTAAATGTTTAACAAGCTTCTTCTAATAGCAAAACATTTACAAAATACTAATCAATTATGTATGGAAAACCCACAGCAATAACCGAGCCCCACTGCAGCCCTGCGGATTACTTGTGTGCCACACAGCCAACGCTATAGATGGAGATCGGGCCCCCTCGTCTGCTGCAGGGAGCCGCTGACCGGTAGCCTGTCATACATGGTGCACAAACTGCTCACCGTCGCCACCACACTTTCCTGTTTGTTCTATACATACAATGGCTGCGAAGTTAAAGCGACCCTCCAGTCCTGGAGAAACAAAGAGACCACACCAGCTTCTCCGACTTCCTAATGCTCGCTGTGCGTTAGTATACGTCATTAGTCTAGGGCCGCGCTCACACGAACGCTGCGTGCATACGGTAGAGCCAGATTCTGCATGCGGAATACAGTCCCGGCGGCGTCCACACATACCTTCTTTCTGATTCTTGAATCTGTACAGCGGACGGTCCGCGCGGCTCGCCATTGGACATGCGCAGAACAAATTTTTTTTTTTTTTAAACTCCTGCTTTTTCTGCAAAATCCATGGCCCGTCCGCAGTCAATTACTGACGGCCCGCGGGTCAGACGACGTCCATTGACTGCAATGAAAGCAGTTGGTACGGAAATCACAGGTAAATGGAGCATGCTGCTTTTTTTTCCTCCGCAAGCGGAAACCGCAATCGGTTTCCGCTCGTGCGCATGAAGAATCACTTTTCCATAGCATGTTATGGAGGGTTATTGTTACGGAACCCGGACGTGGACGCCCGCTCCAGATTCCACAGCAAAACTCCGCCTGTGTGGCCGCCTTATACGCAGTAAATAGCGTCAGTGAAAGGACATTGATTTTCATTGTTCCACTCACACTTAGGTATATTTATTGCATAGGTTTATTGCATAAAGAAGAACGCAGTAGGTTTTATTTTACCGCGTATTACATGCGCAAGAGCCATAGTCTCTAGGAGTGCATTTTTTTGTTTTCTTTCATCTTTTTTACACACGTTGCTAGCAGAGACGAGAAGGAAGAAGAAACCAGGAAGCCAGTGTAGGGCAGCGCATGTGCGCGCAGGCACCTGACACTGCGCTGTTCTATATGCTGTTGAAACAGAGATTTTTACGAAGGGTATTACCATATGGTTGTGTGGGCCCGGACTAACATTACATCTGCTTTGATTAACCAGTGTTGTCAACAGGAGCAGCGCTGACCAATCAGAGCAGCATGTAGTGTCTTAAGACCACCAATGTATACAGTGTAAAGTAGTCAGAGAAGCGTGCAGGATAAAAAGGGGGTTCAGTTTATTGTACAGGTCGTTACAGGTGCGACACTAGCAAGCGGAGGGTTTTTACATTATTTTTTTGAAACAGAGGAAAGTGTGCAATTTTTTTTTCCTTTACTTACCATTTTCTACCTATTTTTATTTATACTTTATCTCACTTTAGGGGACTTGAATATGCGATCCTCTTATCACTCTGATAATGTTTTGCAGTACAGAAGTACTGCAATGTATTATCACTCATCATAGGTGTGCTCGCTCTCTCTCTCTTTGTTAACCCTTTAAGTGCTGTAATCAATATTGATCGTGACACGTAAGTTTAATAGCCGGGATCAAACTGATCCCCACTGTTGCAGGGGAAGGGCGGCTGTCAATCACAGCCAGCTCCGGCTGCAGATGGCCCAGGTTCATAGCCAATGTCTTTGCTCAGTTATATACAGACATTGAACCATCACTTAGGGCTCCTTCACACGGATGTATTTGCATAGTAAAATTTGTGCACACAATATGCAGAGAACAGAACCCATTGATTTCAATAGGCTCATTCTTGTCAGCCGTTTTTGTGCCTCCATTGCGTGCACACACAAAAAAAAAAAAAGCCGCAGCATGCTCTATTTTGTGCGCATTTGCGGACCAAAGGCCCCATAGTCTATGGGAGGTGTACAAATGTGCACTCAATACCTGTGAAATTGCGCAATACGCTGTACAATTCAGAGGGGGAAAAAAAAACAAAAAACACAAAACAGCATATCTGCAAATCATTAGCCTTAAAATCAGGGCAGGGGTGTGTCCCACGCCCATGTGAACTGACCCTGCAAGCGCAAAGACTACAGTAAAATGCGCAAAAATGCTGTGTTTGCGGTGCAAATGCGCTGCACTTACGCAATCGTTTTTGCACATATGCTCATTTGGAGGGACCCTTAGGCTGGGTTCACAGGGCGGATTTGTCGCGGAAATTCGCTGCCGCAAATCCCAGGATTAGCCAGCCAAGTGGACGAGAGGTGTCAAAATTCTCGTCCACATGGGGCGGATAATCCGTCGCAGTAAAGCCAGGATTAGCCGACGCTGCGGCGCGGATTCACAGTACGCAGCATTTCAATTTTTTTTCTCCGAGCCGACTGCAACAAAAAAAGCATGCGGCGAAGCTGCAGAAATCTCACGTCTTTTCGCTGTGGCAAAACCGCAAGATTTCTGTGGCAAATCCGCCCTGTGTAAACCCAGCCTTAAAGGAAAGCGATCATAAACTATGAGCACCATAAGCGAAGTTATCGATTAGGTGTTGTGGAGTCCGGAGAGGCCCTTTTCATACTCACCCGGGCCCCCAGCAAAGTCAGTGTGTGTACTGAGCCAGCTGGACTATTCAGGAGTCTGTGCACACATACTCCCATAGGAATAAACAGGAGTGCGCCCCAAGTTTGCAGGAGCAAAACGCAGGATTGGGGGTGCGAGCGAGTATAAAACGAGCCTCTCCGGACTCCACATCACCTAAACCATAAGCACCATAACTTAGTTGATGACTGTTTCCCTTTAACTGAATGCCCCGTCTTATCGGTGTGCAGCCCTTACCTAGACGACCGGCCCATCATAAGGCTGACATTCCTTTTAATTGACTACCAAGTGTCAGCTATGACAAGTACATGCCGGCTCCCGGTAAGAGTGACTCATTATTTAGGGAACACAATTACTTGCATTGTCAGTAAATGAAAGGAAATTCATGGTTATCATGGAAAAATTGTCATTTTAACCAATTTCTCTGCTGATGAAATCTGCAAACCTTTTAACGTGCCGCACAGAATAAAAGTCAGAGTAAATTGAAAAAACACATGCATTTCTCAACAAATACATAGATTCGCTAATTTACCTGCAATGGTAGAATACTGACTGCAATAACCTCATACATTATTTATGGTGAAAACCTGGCTCTGTGGCATAACTTATGCCCAGTCTTGTGCATAGGGAGACAGCTGTCAATCATTGGCTGGAGGGTGCCGTGGGCGGGGCTAATTGCAGCTCATGAATATCGAAGACTAGTTCTTGGTGTGGTTGCTATGGTACTAATAAAATGCAAGTTTCTCCCAAACTACTGCACAGATACATACAGCAGACGTATCACTATAAGCAGTGTACATATCACTAACTGATGCTGCTCAACGATGGTGACAGATTCCCTTTAACCACATTCCAATCCACGGTCATTAATGTCTTCCTACATTCTGATTGAAGCTTGTATAGCTCCAATGTCAGAAGACGTCCGACAGGATATTCTTACCGTCTATTGCCAACCACTCCGCTGTCGGAGCCTCTCTGTCACACACACACTGGCTTTAGCCAGCAGATGGCACTGTTGTATAACAGCTAAAAGAGAAAGCCTTTTAGGAAATCGTGAATCCAAAATTGGATTGGAAAGGTTTAAAGGGGTTGTCCACTTCCAACATGAAATTTTAATGACAAACACATACAGGAGTACTTACCCGTCATCAGCCCTGGGGTCCTCCCGAAGCACCACATGACCCCTGTAGCTGGTCAGATTCTACAGAATCCCCGCTTGTTCTCCTGGCATCAGCGCTCACATACTGGGCGCCATGATGCCAGGAAATCGTAACTGCAATGCTGCGGCCTCCAATTAGCTGCATCAGTCAGATGGTGTCCGTTTCACAACAAAAGACCAGGAAGACCACAGGGCTGGGTTGCCAGGACTGGTAAGTACTACTGATTTATTACTTTAACCCTGGTGCATCTGTCTTTAACGTTTCATATCAGAACTGGAGAACCCCTTGAAGCATCCAGCCTCCACTGACCGCAGGGGGGGGCCACACATGAACTTTTGTACATACTTCCTTTGACAATCAGGGAGTAAATACACCTCCGGTTATCACAGATTGGGAAAGGGAGGAAAGGGGTTTTCTAGAACTATGGTCAGATTAGCAGTTGCACATCTTAAAAAGGAACCCCTGCACCTAATGAAGGCAGCTTAGCTCCACCCCATCCCTCCCATTGCAAACAGTGGCAAGGGGCAGAGAGGGCGCAGGAGCTCAGTGCATTGCCCACCTCCTCCCCCTGCAGAAAGGGACACTATATATTGGCCGGGCATAAAAACCCGGCCGATATACGGACATGTGAGAGCGTATATCGGCCGGACGATATAAGCTACCATCTGAGCTGGCTATGCCTCTCTACTCCCCTCTGGCTGTTTGCAATGGAAGGGGCAGGACAGGGTGGAGCTAAGCTCCCTCTGATTGCTGGCTGTGGACAAGGAGCGGGAGCTTATCTCCACCCCCATCCCCTCCCATTGCAAACAGCTGGAGGAGGAGAGGGGCAGGGAAGAGGATAGACAGCTCAGATGGCAGCGTATATTGGACAGCCCTAAAAACGGCAGCCAACATACGCCCCTATAAATAAGCCTTAGGCAGGCTTCTCACAAGTGAATGCGTATTTGCAGAACGAACTTTGCTTTTTTGCACGCGCATCGGCGTGTATATTTTGTTCGGATTCGCGCGTGATGCACATCTGTGAGCGGAAAAAATATGCACGGATACTTCCAGCTATTGGACTGGCCTAATAAATTCAAGATGTGTTGTTTTTCCTGCACAATTACACCTCTCCAAGCATATTGCACTTCTGTATTCCCCTTGACTTGTAAGGGGACTTATGGTGCGCAAACGTGCAGGAAAATAGAGCACGCAGCTGGGGTTTATTGCACGACCGAAATGCGGAGGTAAATAGACGCGCTTGTGAACAAACCCATAGGAATGAATAGCTTCCATTCGCTGCGTAGTGCCGGCTAGTACGCCTGTGTGCTTACAGCCTAATTAGGCATTGATTTACCCAGAAAACTTTATGCAACATTGCAGGAAGGGGTCTAGAAGTTTGTAAAGTCCTCAGTGTTACTTTCCACAATCTGCCAATGTCGGATTCTAGCAGATATATAGATGTGATTTTTTCTTATTTCATACGTCTTCGTTAAATGTGTGCAAATTATCTTGGCAGTAAAAGCGTCAGAGTGGAACGGTCAACTCTACTGATATACCAACTGAGGATTAGGACCCTCTTACTTTAGGATATACAGGAGGCCCATATTGTAGAACTTGGGTGACATGTCTTGGGACAGGGAGCGTTCACTTCCAGAAATCCAATAGACAGCTACTGTGGATCTGCCTTGTAAACAGCAGAGTATATTTTATATATACACACACTAGGCCCATACATACGGATGTGTTAGCAGTCATAACTAAACCCCCCTTGTCCGGTAGCCACGGCCCCTGGATAGAAGTTCTAGCAAGTCATTTTGATACATTTGGAATCTGTGTGTCTAAAAACAAAACTTGTATGCCATCCTTGTTGCCAAAACCAGTGCCGCCTGTGCCAATACTTGCAGATCCCTACATAACAGCCCGGCTCTCCCCCTGGCAGGAGTTCATCTACGTGAGCCCATAAAAAAGGTCAAAAGTCACTTAATTGTAGAAAGAAAAATAAAGTTTCCCAAACGGACTTCACCAACCGATCTCCTTAGACGCTCCCAAATATTGTGAACTATTTTAGGTTCCAATTAGAAGCACCCATACCGCGGCGCAGACCCAGGGGCACGGACAATCCTCGGCCTCCGTTAAAGGCCACATCCAAAAAGACAAGGTAATCACCCTACAGACTGGTAGCATCTACAAGGGGGCACTAGTCTATGCACATAGGCTGGCAGTGCCCAGGTGCTCTCAGCGGCCAGTTACCTGTTCTGCCATCCCTGGATGAGGTTGGTGTACTTGCTCAGCACCCCCTCCACGACTTGTTTCGGCTGCTGCTGGTCCCTTCCTCCCCCGCTCGGCTGCTCGGCTCCCCCGTCGGATGCCAGCGCCACAGCCTGCTGCTGGTTAACTCTCCCAGGTCCTGCCAGCAGTCCCCGGGCACCAGACGAGGGAGAGGACCCTGCAGAGGTGGCTCTGCTGCTGCTCCGGCTGCTGCTGTTACTGCTGCCCCCTCCACTGTGCTGCTGAGCCGCCTTGTCCATGGCCGCCGTGGCTCATACACGGTAACGGGCTGCTCCCTCCCTCAGTCTGCAGTCAGAGTTTGTGTGGAATCTCCTATGTCATGCAGCTTCCTGCTGAGCGCGGCGTCCATGATCCATGTGTGAGGAGACCGTCAGCTGCTCGCAGGGCACTGCTACATTTGTGCCTGTCAGTTCCTGGCCGTGAATGAGCTGTGCCCGCCCTCCCGGGAGCAGCCATGGAAGGCTCGTCATTCACTCCTCACAGCTGACTGCTCGTGTGTGTATGGCGGGAGGATCACCTCAGCCGTACCAGCAGCACACCTCCATGGCACACCGTGTACTGTGTGGTAGTCCTGACAGGACTACATGGCGGGAGGCTTACCTCAGCAGCACACCTCCATGGTACCCGTGTGGTAGTCCTAGAGGAATACATGGCGGGAGGATCACCTCAGCAGTACCAGCAGCACACCTCCATGGTACCCGTGTACTGTGTGGTAACCGTGCCAGGAATTCATGGCAGGAGGCTCACCTCAGCAGCACACCTCCATGACACCCGTGTGGTAGTCCTAGAGGAATACATGGCGGGAGGCTTACCTCAGCAGCACACCTCCTTGATCCCCTGTGTACCATGTGGTAGTCCTCGAGGAATATATGGTGGGAGGCTTACCTCAGCAGCACACCTCCATGACACCCGTGTGGTAGTCCTAGAGGAATACATGGCGGGAGGTTTACCTCAGCAGCACACTTCAATGCCCCTCCGTGTACTGTGTGGTAGTCCTCGAGGAATATATGGTGGGAGACTCACCTCAGCAGCACCCTTCCATGATACCCTGTGTCCCTTGTGGTAGTCCTGTCAGGGATTCATGGCGGGAAGCTTACCTCAGCAGTACCAGCAGCACACATCCATGCCCCCCCTCGTGTACCGTGTGGTAGTCCTGGCAGGAATTCATGGCTGGGGGGGGAGGCTTACCTCAGCAGCACACCTCCATGATACCCTGTTCCGTGTGGTAGTCCTGTTGGGAATTCATGGCGGGAGGCTTACCTAAGCAGCACACCTCCATGGTACTGTGTACTGTGTGGTAGACTTGTCAGGAATTAATGGCGGGGGGCTTACCTCAGCAGCACACCTCTATAGCACCGTGCACCGTGTGGTAGACCTGCCAGGAATTAATGGCGGGGGGCTTACCTCAGCAGCACACCTCCATGGCACCGTGCACCTTGTGGTGTGCACATTTTTGGGCACACAAAAAAAGAAAGATAGAACTCGCACCATTTTTTTGTGTATTTGTACACCAAAGTTCCCCATAGAAGTCAGTGGGGGAGAGGGTTGGGGACAGGTGCGTACGCAATACGAAATGCGTGAAATACTGGGCAATTTTGCTGGAAAAAGAAGACATCTGGAACTAATTAGCCATTTCAATCGGTGCGTCTTTGCCGCGTGCAAATGAATATGCCTCGCGGGAGCAAAAAGCACAGTAAAATGCGTGAGAAAAAAAGCAGTGTTCATTCTGCAAATACGCAGCTCTCAGACGCGTGCAGATACACTTACGCTCGTGTGAATCCGGTTTTAAGGTGCATTCATTCGGACATATTTTGGGATTCATGGTCCGAAAAACGCTGGTACAGCAAAATACGCTGATACCTTACGACAGTCTTTTGTTTTATGCGTAAAAAATGCACAATATCCCACTGATTTTGTGGGAATCTTCAGGTCTCCTGCATTATTACGCACACCTATTGATTGTAATGGGCTGTTTCTGTGTGTAATATGCGCCATAATAGGACGGGATGAGTTTTTTTTTCACTTGACCGAAAAATACACAGCTGTGAATGAACCCAATTGTCTATGTTCACTGCGTATTACACTGCATGAATACGTTAGTGTGGATGCACCCTGAGGGCGCATTCACACCGGCGACAGCGAGTCGCACACAAAAATAGAACATGCTGCAATATTTCCGTCTCACAGCATCACTGCAAGAGAAAAGTCATCCATGTAAATACACCCATTGCAAAAAATGGGTAGCATTTTTATGCAACACACAAAACTCGCACGAATTTCTCACCCGTGTGAATGCACCCTAAGGCTTCCTACACACGGGAGAGCACGATATCAGGCTGGGAAACTCAGCCTGATATCGTGTTCACCAAGGTGCGATGTCCCAGAGAATGCAAGGCGTTTTCGTATTAAAAAACGCCTACCATCACTTCAAGGAAGTAGCGCCACGGGATACATCGCATCACAAGCGTGATTCTGCGCACCTAGCTCACCATGTGAATGAGTTCTATGGCTGCCATCAACCACATTCTTTCGAATTCATACACAACGAGTTCATACACATGAGCAGTGTTTTCCTGAATGGCACCGCGAGGCAATGCAGGAATCAAATCACGGCATGTTCTATCTTTCTTTCTGCTCTCGCATCGCAGCGCCCATTGTTTTCAATGTGCAGCGGCCAGGGTCAAACCTTTTGGTGAGGGAGACAGTGGGGAGCAAAATGGTTGTGTCCTGATGGTTCTACCGTCTCTTCTTGTCACATCCCAAAACGCAGTCTGTCCCGGCAGCATGCGAGGGTAAAAGCTAGCAGTTGCTCCAGCAGAGAAATGATAGCTTAACTGTTCACGTGACGCCAGTGCCCCTTTCCAGTAATGAGTCAACAACTAAGCCAAATAAAGAGTGCACAGTCAAAGTGTAGTTTTAAAACCGGAGGCACACGGTTTTTAATGGATATTTCCAACTGCATTACTACAACAGTACAATTCTATTGGCACGTTTTCCTTTCACCATCTTCCGACACACTTGCGTTAGACAAACACTCTTTTCCTGAGATACCTGCGTCATCAGTCTCAGTTATCTGATGGAAGGTTCTGGGGCGAGCGCTCCTGACATGGAGAGACAAACACAAGTAGTCCTTTCTTACTTTTCCTGCCCTTTCCTCGCTGATCTAGTTACATTCATGGAGCCAAACACTCACACCAGACTTGTCCCCTGACTTGTGGTAGTGGAGTGGGTACTGTCCCTGTACTCTGTAGTTAAGCAGAGGAGTGTACAGCATTCTCTGCCGACTCCTACTCCAAGAACTGATGCTCACTTCAGGTCCCCTGAGGAGTTACATCTCAAAGCTAAATGAGACGAGTCCAGGCCTAACCCAGATGGAAGCGTCAGAGCCTCAGCCTCCTCCTCACATGTCTTCATTCTTCGGCTACATCTCTCCTTCTCCTCTTCTCCCCAACCGCTCTACCAATCACATCACATAGAGCAGGTTAGGGAGACCGTCACGCATACACCACCAAGATTGGTGACACTAACTGAAGACATTCACCCTGAAAGGTCTTAAATGACACAAAAACCAATGACCACGTAGACACAAATGCACAAGGACAAATCCATATGGGGTGGACAAGCGCAGAACCAGAGGTTCCCTAACTCTGGGCCAGTACAAATGGGGCCAACATCAGCATTGCACCACTGCTATGTGCATGCCATACGAGGTCTCCCATTGAAAACAATAGGAAAAACTCTGCGATCTTCCGCGGCAGCTGATTGCTTCTTCTCCGAAGTGATGCAAGACTGTTTTGACATTAAAAAACTGCCTTGCATCCGCGGAGAATTCATATGTTGGCAAGCGCGATATGGGGCTCTGATTCACGGCCGCATATCGCGCTCACCCGTGTGAAGTTAGCCTTAGGGTGTTTTCACACAGCACATCATCTTTACAATAAAGTTACGGATTTTGGTGTAGGCATAGGACCCATTCACATGGCCATATTTTCTGTTCATATTACATCTGTATTTTCTACGGACATAATGCAGACCACATACAACACCATTAATTTGCATTGGTGTTTTCAGGTGGGTTATTCTCTTTTTTTTTTTTAGAAGGCACCATGTTCTATTTTTGTCCATATTTACGGATAGAAATCACCCGCATTAAGGTCTAAGGAATCGCATAAAAAATGCAGCAGATACACATTTGCATGCATATTGACAAAATTTTTAATTCATGTTGCCAGGAGCCGGTGGGAAAAAAGTGACATAAATTGGGCCTGCTTGCATTCTTTTATTATTTTGTGCACATGAAATTGCAGTAAATACGGATGCAATACAGACGTAAAATATGCACACGCATCAAAAACGCATACAACACACATTCACGGGCTGTGAAAATGGTGTATTTTTAATGGACCCAAATTATGCCCAAGTGAATGAGCCTACAATTTTAGATTATATTCACTGTATTGCAATGAATGAAATCAGCTGTAAACGTCTGCGGTTTCTGCAACACCTGGGGCATTCTGCAGATTGGGAAATCCAAAGCATGCCAAGACCCCGCTACAGATTTTTTCTTCTGTAAATAGAATTTGTGAAAATGCCATTCCAGACATTGTGCTGGGTTTTATTGTAAAATCTTGGTGCAAACCCAAGGCAGGAGGTCGAGGCTCAGCTTCGGATTTCCGCCGAGGATTATGTGGCAAATCTGTGTCGGACTTTTCCATATGAACATAGCCTTATGGCATATCCACAACGCAATTCTTAAACAACGCTGTGTGAAACCACCCCTCAAGTTTTTTTTTCAAGATGTAAAAAAAAATCCTAGGAGAAAGATAAAGGTGTTGGGAAAAAAAAAATCACATTCCCCTTTCCAATTCCTCCCCTTCACTCGTTCATTCAGCACTCCGCCAATCTGTGGCTTAAACCAGCATCTGTGCATCAGTGACACATGGCCGTTAAAGCTAATAAGGATGCAGTCACATACATGCACAAAATGCTGCAGTATCTTCCACTGTTGAAATCCATATGACTAAGGCCATTTCACATGGCTGAGAAAGTTGTGCGAGATTTATGCGTTGCAAGACACACAAATCTTGCCCAAATATGAACTCCATTCAGTGCAGGGAAATAAAAAAAAACGCTACATGTCCTATCCTTCCGCATTCCTTGGAGAAGATCACCCATTTTTTTGCAATGGGACAGTAAAATACATCGCATGACGTGCGATGTGTACGTGAGTGTGATGTGAGGTTTCTAGAGATGAGCGAGCATAATCGCTAAGGGCAATTGCTCGAGCGAGCATTGCCCTTAGCGAGTACCTGCCCGCTCGAGAGACAAGGTTCGGGTGCCGGTGCGGGGGAGCGGTGAGTAGCGGCAGTCAGCAGGGGGGAGCGGGGGGAAGAGAGGGAGAGAGAGATCTCCCCTCCGATCCTCCCTGCTCTCCCCTGCAGCTCCCTGCGTGCCGCCGGCACCCGAACCTTGTTTAAGCAATTGCCCTTAGCGAGTATGCTCGCTCATCACTAAAGGTTTCCAATTGAAAACCATGGGATACACTTGCCGATCCACTAATGCGGCTGAAAGCAGCACCGGAGGGTCCCAACTTTACTGAAGTGATAGGAGGCGTTTTTGCCAGAAAATAACCATTGGTTATTTGAAAATGCACACTGGTGAGCACTATATCGGGACGCATTTCTTAAGCCCAATATTGCGCTCACCTATGTGTAAGTAGCCTAAAGGGCGGCTTCACATGAGTGTAAACGCTTAAAGGCACATGGTTGTGTGAGTTTTTGTGCAGTGAACGGCACATTATCGCACACATATCTGCGCTTTTTATTGTGCCTTTTGCACTGCTGGGGACCATTCACATCCACGCAGTGATTTAAAAGGCAGATGTACACCAAAATAGGGCATGCTGCAGTTTTTTTCCATGTGTGTGAAAGTGAAGATGAACCCATTGAAAAAACGGATTCTACTCTCTGCATATTGCACCTGTGTGAAGCCTCCCTAAATGTAAATTTTTATGTAAAATTGCTGGTAGAATGAAGCCATCTTTAAATCTGCGTCAGAATCCACATGATAGACATGCAGAATTTGGTGCAGATTCTTTCGCACTGCGAAATGTTCCGGTGTTTGTGAAATTACCCTGATTGGTTGAGCAATTATGTGAACGACGAAAGTAATGTGACCTCTGCAGATGCTTCTGGGATGAAAGCAGCAGCTCTGCTCCAGGTGGGCAGTAGGAAAGGCGAGTACGACGGGTTTCTTTCTTTTACACCTTCATCTGCCCCTGTAAAAAAACTTGGAAATCCTCTAAAATGTCCTATTTTAACGCCAGTTGTGGCTGAATAGAAGACAACAATGCAAGTTTATAAAATACTCCAAGAAACGGAGCAGGAAGATTAGTAATATGATTGTTGCAAAATGTAGTCCATTTTACCATAGCAGGGAAATACACCAAACAATTAAAAAGATGCGTGGTCTTCAAGCTCTATGTAATGTAGCGACTCTGACATAAGTTTCCATAATGTCCAGATCCTAAAGAGGTTTTCCAGTATTGAACTGACATGTCTACCCAGGAGGTGCTGGAACCGTAACCTGCAGATCTCGCATAAAAACACACAAACTGCTTCTAAACAGTAATAAACTAAAACATGGGAACTCTTTCTCTATCTAAATAACCTCAGGAAGGAGAACCTGCCTACACGCAGGCAATTCGTCCTGACAAGGACGTACCTGACCTCGTACCTCGGTCCTTAGTTAACCCTATATGGGACAGTGAAATAACATAAGAAACACAAAAGAAAATAAACACAAACTTAGCTTTGTGATGCAGCAGGCAAATAGTAGTTCCATGATTGAACTCTGGCTGAGACCACAGTCATAGCTAGACTGAAGATTCAACGGCAATTCAGTCCAGCATCAGCCATACTGAATAACCGTAACAATTACCCACAAGTGCAGCATAAGCATGTCTAACCTAATACCACACCCACGAGGGCCAGAAGATGGAGAACCACCTGCAAAACCTCCACCAGACTATCAGCCTGGCAGCAATTCCAAAACCACGGCAACACAAACCCGTTGGTGACCTATACTCAAGATAGGTCACTAAAGGCAGATTGGAATGGGCCCCCGCCGATCAGCTAATCGCAAGCTGCTGCTGATGTCCAGAACTGTCAAAACACTGTCTGTAGAGTGATGGCCTGATTAGGTACTGCAGCTCTCTCTCATTGATGTGAGGGTGAGAGAGCTGCAATACCAAACTGGACCTCAGCACCAAGGACGTCAATTTTACTGTTCCAGCCTTGTATTTTGGTTCCTTATCAGCTGATCAACTGGGTTCCTGAGTGGTGGAGCCCCGCCGATCTGCTATTGATGACCTATCCTAAGCTTAGCTCACCAATAATTTTGATCCTGCAAAATCCCTTTAAGGTATCTAACTGGGTGAATAATTGCTGAAAACAGCTAATTTGGGCAATAGTTGTTTCACGTACAAGCGGCCACTGACAAAGGAAGTGAAAGGCCAGGTAAAAATATACAGCTAATTAATACATTTGAGAACCTCGCTATTAGAAGTGGAAAGAAAAAACAACGACAAAAAATTAAGAAGGAAAGTAGAGGAGCAAGAGACACCAATCACAAACTAAAATGTTTCTACACAAATGCCCAGAGCATGGAAAACAAGCAAGGAGAATTGTAGCTCCTAACACAGGAAGAAAAATATGATGTCATAGGCATCACGGAAAATTGGTGGGATGATTCACATGATTGGAATAAAAGGCTTGAAGGATAAAACTTATGAAAAACAGACCTAAAAAAGGGAGGAGGTATTGCGTTGTATGTTAGGAAAATATTAATCTCCAGAGAGATTCAAGCTTCTTTCACTGCGGCAGAGGAATTATAAGGACTAGAAATACCTTTACTGTGTAATTCCCTTTAAAACTTAGCTTTTAATAATTTTATAAATTTAAAAATGAAAGGCTCAGAAAGGACAAACAATAACATATAACAAACACTATTTCCTATCTGGTTTGAAAGTTGGACTCAGATATGATTATTCGGACTAAGCGTTGTTCAAGAGCTGCACAAAAATGGTACCAGTAATAAAATAGGCCCCACCAAGTATATGTGCCTTCAATAGATTGAAATCCATCCATTCAGATAAGGGGATAGATTAACCCTTTCCAATCCACTGTCTGACCTCTAAAGATATTATGATTTAAGGCTGTACAGCTCCGATGTTGGAAGACAACCGTCGGGGTTCTCTTACTGTATATTGTGAGCCGCTCTGCTGTCGGAACCTATCCAACGTGTCACTTCATGCAGTACTGGCTTTAGCCCGCAGATAGAGCCGTTTTATAACGGCAGAAAAAGAGCAAGCCCCCTAAGAAAACTAGGATACAAATTGGATTGGAAAGGGTTAAGTTTAAGTGAGGCACAGTACCAGTGCCTTTACCTACTACTCAGCACTAGAATGTTCACAGAGATACTTCACTAACTTTCAATACATTGCTCTGATAATAGAAATTGGTTCACTAGCTCAACGCGTTTGTCAAAAGCAAAAGAAAAGTCAAAGATGCTATTGGATGCTTACAAGATGAAATTGGTGAATTGGTTAAGAAGAATGTTGAGGCCAAACTTTTAAATTCCTATTTTGTATCTGTTTTCTCTCAGAAAGTAGATGGAAAGTCAACTGATCTTCCCTGTGCTGTTGGGGAAATAAAAGAATGCAGGCTATCTATAAGCAGAGAGATGGTGAGAGAACACTTAAATAATGTAAATTAAGTCAAGTCTCAAGGTCCAGATGAATTACATCCTAGGATACTAAAGGAAGCAGCAGAAGTAATTGCTGAACCACTCGCCACAATCTTTGAAAAGTCCTGGAGAACAGGAGAAGTCCCAGAAGATTGGAAAAGGGCAAATGTTGTCCCTATCTTAAAAAAGGGAAGAAGGTAGATCCAGGAAACTACAGGCCTGTGAGCCTGACTTCTATACCAGGAAAGATCTTTGAACAAATTATCAAACAGCATGTATGCAAGTAATTGGATAAAAATGGAGTAATTAACCAGAGCTAGTATGGGTTTGTAACAAACAAGTCATGCCACACTAATCTAATTTCCTTCTATGACAGTATCACCGACTGGGTTGATCAGGGAAATGTGGTGGATACAGTTTATGTTACGCTGTGCTGCTGGGACCTGTAGTACTAGGGTTTCTAGCAGCACAGCTCACAGGTGTTGAAGGATTGAGCTGGCTGGGTGTGGTGATCTCCTGCTAGTCTATCCCCTGGGTCTTTGCTCACATATAAACCCAGCTCCTCCAGTGTTTGTCTGGTGTTCAGGGTGAGCAGTCATGTTACTTCAGCTGGCTGTGTGATCTGTGCTCTGTCCTGTCCTGTTGCAGCTTGCTGTGTCGTCTGTGCTCTGTTCTGTCCTGTTGCAGCTTGCTGTGTGAATTGTGTCTGGTGCTGCTGGACTCCTGGTTAGTGTAGGGACTAGCGGTATAGCCAGGAGCCGTAAAGTGGCCCGCTAGCTTCCACGTTTTGATCAAAATGTCAACTAATACCTGGTATTTATATATAGCTTATCACCCATTACTAGTGGTTGCATTTTGGCTGCTGTATGCTGTGTTTTCTGGCTCTGTGTGTCCTGTGGTTCTGTCCCTGTCATGTGGCATGTGTATGTATCCTGTTCTGGTGCGTGGTTCCTAGGATCAGCTGGGCCGCCCTTTATTGGGGCGATGTCCCCGCTCAGGTAGGGCTATGACTTCCTCCCTGTAGCACAGGGCCAGTTGTCTGAAACCCGTGTTTATCCATCTCTCTCTTGGTCACGATCGTGTGGGCCCCGTGCTTAGTTTGCCCACACGATCATAACAGTTTAGCTTGACCTTAGTAAAACATTTGACAAAGTATCTCATACCATGCATATTGAAAAAATGACCAAACATCGGATTGACAAGGTAACTTTTAGGTTGATTCACAAGCAGCTGAGTGATCGTACTCAAAGAGTGGTAATAAATGGCTGCACATCCAAGTGGAAAAATGTATCAAGTGGGGTACCTCAAGGCTCTATCCTAGGCCCAGTGTTGTTCAACATTTTTATAAACGATCTGGAGGAGGGAATTGATGGGAAACTGATCAAATTTGACGACGACACAAAGCTAGGATGGATAGCTAACATTAGGGAAGAAAGGGAGAGTATTCAAAAAGATCTAGAAAAGCTTGCACAGTGGGCAACGACTAACAGAATGGTATTTAACAAGGAGAAATGCAAAGTCCTGCATCTGGGCAAGAAAAATGAAGAAAGCACATACAGAATGGGAGGAATTGGGCTAAGCAGCAGCACATGTGAAAAATACTTGGGTATACTCATAGATCATAGACTGAAAATGAGTCAACAATGTGATGCAGCAGCCAAAGAGGCAAACACAATTCTGGGATGTATTAAGAGAAGCATAGAGTCTAGATCATGTGAGGTCATTATCCCCCTCTACTCTTTCTTAGTCAGACCTCATCTGGGCACTCCACTTAAAAAAAAGCCATAGACAAATGGGAGCAAATTCAGAGAAGAGTTACCAGGATGGTGAGCAGTCTGCAAATCACGTCCTATGAGGAATGGTTAAAGGATCTGGGAATGTTTAGCTTGCATAACAGAAGGCTGAAAGGAGACTTAACCCTTTCCAATCCACTGTCTGACGTCTAAAGACATTCTGATTGAAGGCTGTGCAGCTCGGATGTTGGAGGGCGTCCGGCAGGGTATTCTTACTGTAGATTACTGGCCGCTCTGTTGTCGATAGGCCCCTCCAGCATGTCACATACCGCAGTACTGGCTCTAGCCAGCAGATGGCGCCATTGCATAATGGCAGAAAGAGAAAGACCCCTAGGAAGCACTGAATCCAAAATTGGATTGCAAAGGGTTAATAGCTGTCTACAAATATCTGAAGGGCTGTTATAGTTTAGAGGGATCAACCCTATTCTCATTTGCACAAGGAAAGACTAGAAGTAATGGGATGAAACTGAAAGGGAGGAGACACAAATTAGATATTAGAAAAAACTTTCTGACAGTGAGGGTGATCAATGAGTGGAACAGGTTACCACAAGAGGTGGTGAGTTCTCCTTCAATGGAAGTGTTCGAACAAAGGCTGGACAGACATCTCTCCACAGGTAAATTCGGGCTCATGCGGATTCTCCATGCAGAATCCTGCAGCGGGTCCCTCCTTTGCCGCAGACATGAGGCTAAAAAATAGATAATACTCACCTGTCCAGACGCTGCGGGTTCCCGTCCGTCACAGCCGGATCTTCTTCTTTTCTGCCTGGCGGCGTGCCTCGCGCATGCACCGTGCACACTTTTCTTTTTGAGCTACTGCTTTCCCACGGTTCCGCGGCACAGCACGAATACAGCTGCGGGTGTGCCGTGGGACCAGACGGCTTCCATAGACTTCAGTGATATCCCGCACAAGCGATCCGCGTGCCAGGGAAAAATGACATCCGTAGGTATTTACTTTGCGGGTGCTCAATGATTCCCTATGGGCGCGGATCCGGCGTGCGGGACAGCTGTGCGGATTTGTTAAATCCATTTTGCTAGTGGATATGAGGCCTTAGTGAATCCTGCACTGAGCAGGGGGTTGGACCAGATGGAGGTCCCTTCCAAATCTATGATTCTATGGCACTGAACTACAAATTGCTCATTTGTCAGAGTAACTTGTTTTTAGCTCACCTGTTGGGCCATTTGAACAGGAGCAGATCAATCTTTGAACAACTGACTGTTACCGTGAATGGAGGCGGGCGGCCAGAGGAAATCTACGTCCGGCTGCACCTCCATTCAGAGAACAACTATCACGCTTCTGTAAAAGCACAGGAGCGATAGTTGCTGGGACGACTGTTGGGCACTTATGCAACTGACAGTCATCCCCTGTAAAAGTACCTCTAGATATTGGAATTTAATTGAAAAAGTGAAATCTGCTGCAGATCTGTGACAAAATCCACACCAAATCTATGTGTGAATGCACTCTTAATAGGAGTTTCTTTAAAATCCAGTAGGAACTTGTAGCAATCCAGATCAAGATCAAAATGAAGCAGACACAGACATTTCCGTAACATAAAATCCAAGTTCAGTCAGGGTTAAAATGAAAAGCAATCACAGAAAAAACTTACTTTAGGTGTGCTTTAGCTCCATGTTTGTATGCTACCATGTTTCCCCCAAAATAAGACAGGGTCTTATATTAATTTTTGCCCCACAAGATTTCCCTTTTTTACATGTATAGCTGCCTAGACACTATTTAAATTTACCTTTTTATTAACTGTAACTAGGGCTTAATTTTGGAGTAGGGCTAATAGTACAGGAATCCTCAAATCCTGAAAAAGCATTCTGCATCCTCAAAAATCCTGCAAAATCTTGCTAGGTCTTATTTTCAGAGTAATTCTTATTTTCAGGGGGACTGGGTAGATCTACAAGTTACTATGCGATGTTGTAGAGACTCCTATTAAGATGTGGTAGAGCTCTGAAACCATATGCCTATTTAAATGTGAGCAAATTAATGGCAACGCTAGGGCATGTTGGCTGTCAGGGAGTATATATACACTGTATGTGTCTGTATCATGTATAGGAGTATCTAGTGTATATTTAGGATAACTTAGGGGACCATCATTTTTCCTCTACTAGATGGGTGGCAGCGCTCCAGGAATTCACATCCAGACCAGAATTTTAGTAAAAAAGGGCTTTTCCGGTGTTTATTTACATAAACACCCAAGAATCTTCACTCTTGTTTTTAATAGGTTCGTTCACATAAGCATATTTAGCACGCATTTCATTCGTGCAAAGATTACGCAGAATGCTTTCTTTTCCTGTGTATTTGCGCATGAAAATAGCACATACTGAACTAATTAGCTTGATTGCCCATTTCAGTGAATGGGATCATGGTTGCTTGTTTCTTTGCGCGTGCGAAACGTACATTAAAAAACGCACATGCACGCACAAATAACCAATGCACAAATGTGCTCCCGCCCATGTGACACCGGCTTAAAGGTCACTGTATGCCTTAGAGATAGCACCGTTATTCTCCCACCAGAATGAGTCAGTTTACCTTTGAGCCTAAGTTCTATAACTTTGTAATTACATTTATTACTTATTTGGCAATGGCAATGATTTATTTACAGCCCGTACTATTGTCTAAGAGCTGCACTTACAACTCTTCCTCTAAATCAAAGCAGACACTTAAAAGCCATATCCTATGGCTGGATAATAAGTTCTTTCCGTGGGACAACCCCATTTAACCCCTTGAGTGGCACGCCCGGAAAATTTCTGGGACGAGCTCCACTGCTCATAGCAACATAGCCCGGAAGATTTCCGGGCTATGTATCACTATGGGAGCTGCAGAGCACAATGCCACAAGCTGTGACAGTGTGCTCTGCCTGCACAGACCCACACAGAGCAGTGCAAGGGCTTTGAAAAACCAGCAGAAGATATTGCCGACATGTCGGCAATGTCCTGCTTTGTTTACAAGTTGCCATAGAGACCATCGGCTTGTCGGAAGCAAGCCGATGGTCTCTGTGGCAGGGAGAGCTTGGTGCTTGGCTGTCAGAGGACAGCTAGGTACCAGCTCTTACAGCAGAGATCAGAGAAAACCTCCGATCTCTGCTGTGTTAACCCTTTACATGCTGCAGTCTATGTGACTGCAGCATGTAAAGGGTTGTCACTGCAGCATGTAAAGGGCTGTCACCATCGGACCCCCGGAATGTGATCAGGGGTCCTGATGGGTCCCTGTGGAAGTCCCCTAAAGGGACAAAAAAAAAAAATTTAAAAAAATTTAAAAAAAAAATGTAAAAAAATTATTAAAAAAAATAATAAAAACACTTGTCTCCCTTTACTTTGTAAAAAATCAAAAATACAATCACACATGTGGTATCTGTGTGCGTTGTAATGACCCAGAGAAGGAAGTTAATACATTATTTAACCCCTTAATGACATGGCCCCTTTTTTTCTTTTTTCCCCATTCTTTTTTTCCTCCCCCCTGTTTAAAAAATCACAACTTGTCCCGCAAAAAACAAGCCCTCATATGGCCATGTCAATGGAAAAATGAAAAAGTTATGGCTCTTGAGACGCAACTGCAAAACTAGTTGAAATTCAATGATTAGACCATTTTAAAAAACCTGCCCTGGTGGGCACAACAGGGTGGTAGGAAACCTGCCACTCAAGGGGTTAAAGGGAATCTGTCAGCTACTTTTACCCCTATAAGCTCAGCTTATGGTCTCTAAGTAGCTGATCCACCGAGTCCGGCTATGTAAGTTTTATATGATGTAAGTATAAGTATAGTCAGAACTCAAAGTGACTACTGAAGCGCTTTGAGCAGTGAGGTAGGTAGTCCTCCCATTCTTAGTTTAGAATGGGAGGACTACTTAACGCACTGCTCAATGCACTGACACCAAGAGAACGATGGAAAAGGTAACTATAACACTTGCATCCCTAGAGTCAGTTGGTCAACTACTTGGAGCCCACAGGCTTAAACTTACAGAGCTCAAAGTTGCTGACAGAGTCTCTTTAAGGCTCTGTTCACATCTCATTTTGCCTTCTGCCAGAGACAAACGTCAATGGAAGATGCTAATGTATGCTGTGGCTTGTTTTTTTTTTTTACCGTAGGCTTCTGTATAGGAAAGCACAACAGACTATGATTTCCTATACAGTAAAAAATAAAAATGTAAAAAGGTATCATGCCATATATTGGCTTGGTGTATGTCAAAAGTATGTCAACATCTGTCGTGTAAAACCAGGTGTGGACAGAGCCTAAGTTCCTATAAAAGAGTCTGTCAAATAGTTTTCAACAGCAAGGTCCAAAACACACACATATATATATATCCTATTTTAAAGATGATGTATACAATAGTACAAAGGTCATTTGTGAGCTTTGTACTGGAAAAATGAAGAGCTGTGCCAGCCCTATGACAGCAGAAATGATCTTCAGCCTGACAGAGGCTCACTTATCATGTTCTTTTGGCACATTTCCTACTTTTATTTACACTGTGCCTTTGCCAAAGAATGAAAATAAAGACAGATGAAGAAGTTGTAACCTTTTGTCTGCCAAGCATAAAAACGCGCTTAATCAGTAGTCAATTTTTATTATTCACCATTTAAAGGGGCAAGATTTCCAAATTCCTTTTTAATTCAGGAGAAAGTAGCCAAAATCACAGACAGACATATATATATATTTTTTAATTAAGCAAAATTTGAAAATCTTTATATGCTGTATGACTGTAGCTCAGCTGTGAACTGTAAACATGTGAGGGATCGCCCAAAAGAAAATGGAATCTTCTTCTGGTGGGCGGGGGATTCTTAGTACAGGCTTCTATTGCTAGGTGAATGTCTGCGGAACCCTTCTTAGGCGGTATGCCGGTAGACATTGTTGGGGAACATAGTAACATAGTATGTAAGGCTGAATGAAGACAATGTCCATCTAGTCCAGCCTGTCTATCCTCCTTTGTTGATCCAGAGGAAGGCAAAAAACCCCAAGGGCAGAAACCAATTTAGCCTTTTTGGGGAAAAAATTCCTTCCTGACTCCCTAATGGCAATCAGACTGTTCCCTGGATCAACCCCTAATAGTTCCTACCTGCCTGTATACCCGGATTGACAATTAACCTAAGACTTGTATCCTATAATGTCCTTCCTCTCCAGAAAGACATCAAGTCCCCTTTTAAACTCCTCTATGGATTTTGCCATCACCACTTCCTCCGGCAGAGAGTTCCACAGTCTAACTGCTCTTACTGTAAAGAATCCCCTTCTATGTTGGTGATGAAACCTACTTTCCTCCAATCGTAGTGGGTGTCCTCTTGTTACCGTCGCGGTCCTTGGTGTAAACAGATCCTGGGAGAGCTCCTTGTATTGTCGCCTCATGTATTAATACATGGTTATTTGATCACCTCTTAGTCGTCTTTTTTCCAGGGTGAATAATCCCAATTTGGATAGGCTCTCTGGGTATTCCAGTCCCGTCATTCCATGTATTAGTTTAGTTGCCCTTCTTTGAAGGGGAAGGTTGTTTTCGGCTCCTGTGATATATATATTTTTTTCAACAAGTTGTTTAGTTTTTCGCCTATTTTGCGATGGCCGATTTATACAAATAACGTGCATCTTTTGGAATAAAAACAATAAAGTTATGCTACAAAGAGCCCATAAGATACTACCATGAGTAAAACGCAAGTTTATGAATAGTTCTTCCATTTCAAACAAGGTGAAATGTCAATTAATGGTCAACCTTGTTCTATATATCCTGTGGCAAGGAGGTGACTGGCTCTTCTATCATGACAACACACCTGCCCACACAGTGCTGAGTGTTAAGTAATTTTTGGTGAATAACGGCATAACACCCTTGCCTTACCCTTCATATTTACCCGTGCAACTTTTTTTTTTATTTCTTTGGGTTAAAAGAGACCTCAACAGAAAACATTTTGTTGATGTTAAAGACATGAAACAAACAACAGGATGTACAAAAACATCAAGAACGGCAAGTTCAGTAAACGCTTTCAGCAGTGGTAAAAACATTTGGGCAAATTTATTGCTTCAAATGGAGAGAAATCTGAAGAAGACTAAAGATTATTTTAAATAAATTAATCCCTGTTTATTTTGGGTACCCCCCTCGTCTAATAAATTAAATGGAGTCTGAAGGGGTAGTCACACAGATAGTTGTTGTTCCCAGCAAGAGAAACAAGTAATCTTCTAGATATGATACCTTTTAATGGCTAATAAAAAAAAATTTTGAAAAACAAATTAGCAGCAGATTTACGCCGTGGGAGGTCTCCATTAATATAGCAGTAATGGAGACCGTGGAATTCCGCGATCACCAGCAGGCATTTTTTTCGTTTTTAATCGCGGTACTCCCACAGCATAAATCTGCGGGTGTATCCTGCGTTGCTCGTGAGCCCTTAGTAAAAGAAAGATTTTTTTTTTTATGTATTTTTTTGAAGGATATGTTCAGATGTAGTGGATTTGCTGTGCATTCACAGCTGAAAATCCGCACCACTTGCTGTGGAATTTGACATGGATTTTGGTGTAATCCTTACTGCTTCATAAAAAGGTGAATCTGCATATTAATTGACATGCTGTGGATTTAAAATCCCTACAGCATGTCAATTCTGTTGCAGAATTTGTGCAAAATTGTTCCTCATCATGTGGACGAGCTTTTTGCTTTAAATGTCATCTATATAGCTTGTACAGATACTCCCTTACTTGTGAACAAGTTCCGTTCCAGGAACCTGTTCGCAAGTACATTTGTTCGTATGTCCGAACAAATGTTTGTATAGAGCAGGATCGCGGGTGGATCCCGCTCCATACAACGTCTGGTGCAGGCTGTTCTTACAGCCGGTACCCAGCTGCATCAGTTCCGACGAGCCGCACCGCTCGTCGGAACTCTTAACACTTTAAATGCCGCTGTCAGAACTGCTGCCGCCGGGTGTCCGCTGTAAGAAACAGCCGACACCCACGTTCGGGGGTCCTGTACAGTGTCCCATGATAAGATCGCGGGACACTGTGGTTGCTAGGCAGCTGGAGGCCTTCTGAAAGGCCTCAGGGCTGAGCGCACGGCTTGATAGGCGCCCTGCATAGGCAGCCCTGGGGCCTTTCAGAAGGCTTCTGGCTGCCTAGCAACCACAGAGCATCCCGCGATCTGACTAGATAGGCTTGATAGAAGCCTGTCCAGTCCCTGCACAGTATAATGTAATGCCATAGCATTACATCATACTGTGCAGGACAGATTGTTCGCATCTTGCGAAGTTCTAACTCGAACGTTCGCAAGTAGGGGACTATCTGTACTGTATGTGCTGTAACTTTTCTTTCTCTTGTGAACATATCCTCAGAATGCAGTTGCTCCGGGTACACAGCTAATTTTGCTAACAAAAGCTGTTGCCATCCCGGAATTTTCTCTGCAGTGTCTTGTGCAATGGAAATAAAGTGTTGTATGGTGGCCCTTATAGGACATACCGTATGAACAACTGTTATCTTCATCAGGAAAACTACATTTAACCCTTTCTAATCCACTGTCTAACGACTAAAGACATTATGAATTAAGGCTGTACAGCTCCGATGTTTTTGAAGACACCCGTCAGGGTTCTCTTACTGTATATTGCCAGCCTCTCTGCTTTCGGAGCATATCTAACGTGTCACCTCATGCAGTACTGGCTTTAGCCAGCAGATAACAGCAGACAAAGAGTAAACCAGGATACAAATTGGATTGGAAAGGGTTAAAGATATAAAAATGCAAATTAGCTCACATTTGCCAAACTAGACACTTCTCCTAAAGGAGAAGCAACCTTGTGTAGACACACTCTTTCAGGGTTCATGCCTCTCATGAGTACAGAGCAGGGTACTGGTTGACTGTATCTATTTTTGGCTGACATGAGCTAATTTGCATACTTTTGGAACATTGCCTGAAAATAAGTCTCCATATACTCAGTGATTGTTTTCATTGAGAAACAGTACCTGCCCCAGGATATAAACACATTAAACAAACCGTGCTCTAAGCAACATCAGGAAACTCATGAAATGAAGAGTGTATGTCCCTGTTAAGTATAACAGGGTATAAGGTCCATCAATATATTATTAGGAAGAAAATCCAGTAGATACTGATCAGGAAGGAGGAAAAATAGGTGAAGCTTTTAACTGTGTTGCTCTATAACAACACCAGCTAGACACAAGACAACAGAATTTGGCTTCAGCTATACCATTTGCCTTTCCCAGGTAGTAGTACTGTTTCCCAGTACTCAAATACTCTCAAGGCTTACAGTTCGGCTTAATTATTTAACAACCGAACAATAATATAAAACACTTATTAACACAAAAGAATTGTGATGGTAATAAGATGATGGCACAAACAGATGATGATGCTAGATAATGGACCCGACAGATGATGATGATGGTATCAAATAATGGAGCAGATGCTGAAGTTGAACAGGTAATAACAAACTGATAATATTTGATTGTGAAGATAGCTTTGTCTAAGTCTTCCCCTAATCTGACCCTAACACTAGACACTACTGTCCCTAAGTATCCCTAATGGAAACCCTATCTGAAACACTGACCCTGATAAACAATGAAAGGGCACTAAAATCCAGGAAAAGAAAATGAAATGCAGCAGAGCAGAATTAGGAATCAAGACCGGAACAGATATAATAATGGATAAAGCAAAACAACAAATTACAAGGTTAAGAAGCAAGGAATGAACTAGAAATAATGACAGGAACAAAACTAAACTGACAAGAAAGAAAGCTAGACTACAGAGAAAATACCAGAATTTAAAGGATCTGCTGCCAACGTCTTGGTGCCAGATTATCACAAGACACCTTCAGAGGTCTTGTGGATTCCATGCCTCGATTATGGGTCAGTGAAAAGTGGAAGTAAGCCTTGTGATAAGCCATCACTCAGAGAATCACTTCACCTATGCCTGTAACAAGCAAAGTGTCTCTTCAACTAGAGAAGAAATGCATCCTTAGAGGGAAGTAGAATTAGATTAAATTCAGCACTCAATCTAACAAGAGTCTACAGCAACATAGCCTTCAACGTATATTATGAGGAACACAATGGTATTCCTGTCCATCACATTTGAGCGTGAATTAATTTCTTGAAGCTTGGAACAAAGCACAGCACATGACAATAAAATAAACTACTAGCTCATGAGAAATGTTTACTCCGTAAAATTGAAATGTGTTTAACAGAGAATAAATAAACTTAACAGTAGATGTACCACGGGTCACTTTTATAATTCAGGCCTTTGGGAAAATGTGTGTTAAATCTGACAATCCAAAAATCTCTCTATTCCATCATTTATGTGGCCAATCCCCCCTTTGCACATTTTGAGTCTTTTTCCAGCTATATAAACTTCCAACTGGAAATGTCATCATGATAGATGATAGAAAAATGGCTAGAACCCCTAAACATACCCTGCAAACCCAGATTGTTAATGTCCTGGATATACTCACCTATGCATGTTCTAAGGCTTCTGACAGTGCAACCTATATATTGCATTTTGCATTAAATGGCATACGTCATATATGCAGTACCGCAGTTCAAAAACGATCTGATCTATACTGTCTCATGTCTCTTATATGAAAGAGATACAAACAGGGAGAGACCTGTCAGCCTAGACCAGTGCTTCTCAACCTTTTTCAGCCCAGCGCCCCCTTTAGGTATTGGGACGGTAGCCAGCACCCCCCAAGCCTTACTAGTTTAAACCCAGTCAAAGTTTACCTTGTTTACAAAGTTAAAAGTACAAATTAAAATACTGAATACTTTTTTTGGAAAGTTTGATAGTGTTTAACAGATTAGCATTAATTGTGAAAACATGTCTCTAAAAATTACCAAAGAAGTGTTTGTCAGCTAAATTTTAGCTGCTAAAATGTAGGCGCTAAATATTTAAAACAGGTTAATTGTGGATGCAATAGTAAATAGGTTTTATTGCAGAAGATAATTTTTTTGGGGGGAAGCAAGAAATACCACCATTTTTAATTATCATTCGATAGAAATGTACAGCGTATAAAGAAAAATGCAAGATACACCTTAATCCTCAATGATCAGAAAACTAATTAAAATGCAAGAACAATGAAATTCAACTAATAATAATAATAATGTTTGCCACATCAATCTGTGTCATTAATGACTGACTTGGGCCTGATGAGCGGACGCCAATTTTACGATATCTGGTTCTATCTTTATCAACTGCAGTCTCAACTCGCCCCTTGCACATATCTGAAGTTTTTTTCTCGCTTTTGTCAGGAGCTGCTGGGAAGTTGTCCATTTGTAGGAGAAGGGATGAATATGTATTTCAAGAATTCATTTGAATATTGATGGCATTTCTTCTTCTCAGCCATTTTATTAAGTATGCTTCAATAATGCCCTGCTAATGTTGCTCTATCATATAATGATGTATGACTTTTAGAACTCCATGACTCTGCTACAGATCAGTCACACTGGATAACCTAAAGAACATCCTAACCCGCTGTATTCCATAATGACGCTGATTGGCTGGAATTTTCAATCGTGTTGGTCTCTGGGAGTTGTAGTTTATATCAGTGTTTTGAAAAGACACTTGGCGTCCACTAAGACTACAACTCCCAGAGACCCACACAAATGAAAGCTCGAAGCGGTTCCAGCCAATCAGTGACATTATGGAATACAGCGGGTTAGGTTGTGCTGAAGGTTATCCAGTGTTATGAAGTATGATTGATCCATAGCGGAGTCATGGAGTTATAAAAGTCATACATTATACGATAGAGGCGCGCAGGCAACACACAACTCCTATTACATGTAAGTGATTCATATGGAAATAATTACCTCGGTTTTGGATTTCACCAAATGTTTTTGGATGGATTATCGACGAAAACCGAGGTATCACTACAACTTTTTAGAAAAATTTAGTTATCAGTCAAAAAAAAAAATCAACAAAGCAAACACAGAACATCCCCCTAACGCTCCCTCTATGTTCCAACGGCCCCTCTGCCGCCCCTTTTCATTCCACCATCCCCTTGAGAAGTAAAAATGCCCCCCAGGGGGCAATAATGCCCATGTTTAAGGACCACTGGTCTAGACGATCCTAGCAGGGAGAGGCCTTTCTGCATAGGCTTAAAGTATTAAGGGCCACAGTTGTAAATTGGCCACACAAGTAATTCAAGACCAAATTGGAGCTGTTAGTCCTGGAGAAAGATAATTGGGTTGAACAAGAAGAGTGCTATGGTGCCCGCGTCCACTGTTGATAAGTGTAAGCACGTACCTGTTAATTCTTCCGCGACTATCTATAGGGTCAGGTGTCACCACCTTGATGACAGCAGTGGCACTAGGAAAGCTTCTGAGCAGGATGTAGGCAGAGCACACAGCCACCTAGACAATTTAGTAAAATGTACTCTTGTGGGTCAGAATTTGCCACGTAGACACTCCAGACTCCATGGTGAAAAAGTCTGCAATGTCTGAACTTACTATCATTGTGGTTTTATTTTTTTGGGGACTGAATCACTGTATTTTTTACAAACTCCGAACTATTTTCATCCAGACTATTAGAAATGCTCTTTAACTGAGAGCTGTGGTATATGCAGTATAGACGTTCACAAGCAGTTATACTGGGGATTTATCAGAATAGAAGTATATTAAATTCAAACGCTACAAACCTGCAGAAAATACTCACAAGGACAACCGCACAATTGAATACTGCTGTGTCTGGACTATTTAATTGGACATTTCCATGATAAATATGTGCTTTTACTACAAAAATAGCTAATGAAGCATTTGTTCATATGTATACAATTTTGTATACATCTTGCTGCTGAGAAAATGAAAATCTCCTAAAGTTAATATAGAACAATAGCACAAAGCCTGCATAATTCATTGTTGATTCCACATGGGAGCCCAAGCACTTCTTGTTAATAAACTGGAAAATGAAAAGCGGCAAATGCTTATTTATATGATAAAGAACATTTATAGCTTTTGGTAAAAAGAAGGAAAATACTGAAAGGAAAAATCAAATCAACAATGGGTAACAATGTGTTTTACTGAGAAATGCACTGGTTCTACAAATATACACAATAGATACTGTATATAATACTATTACACATAAAACTGAGCAGAAAAAAAACTGAAAACGAATACAACACCCCAAAAGATGTAAAACAGAATTTTTTATATCATGAGAAAACTTTCTCTTTACTAGATTGACCTGATGTTCGCTACGTGAACATAAAATATTTGGAAAAATGGTTGTAAATATTTTAAAAACTGTTGAGCCGAGGATTTAGCTTGAACTATTCACCGTCCACGGCTTGGTCTTCCACGTTTTGGGGACATGGCAACAGTCAAGCAGGTAAGCACTCGAACAGCTCTTAGCAACACTTGACTCTCCCTAGCGGTACTGTTGGCTGAAGTACAAGAGCGCCGCTAGACCTAACATAGGAATTTTGACCTCGCCTGACAGGTCACTTAATGTATCAAACTCAAATTTTATAATTTTACAGGGGTGGTGAGGATGTCCCAAATCTAATGACACCAAAATCATCCACCAAAGGTCACGCAAAGAGGTCAAAGTGTGGTGCACGAAAAAGCCTGCAGGCTTTCTTATATTAGATATATATAACTCTCTTACCCTGTAGCACAGGCATTGTAACTGGACCAATTAGGAGATAATAAAGTCTCTCGACCTTTTAGTGCCCACATTCGGATTTTCTTAAATCAGTCGTATCAAGTGTCAGTCTTTTGGAACAGTGCATCGGTGTTCCATATCAAGACAATTAATTCTTTTGTGACAGAATAGTTTAATTACACGTAAGAGATACATTTCAGATTTTTTTTTCACCATATATCAAGAAAGTGGCCTACTTCTAGTTTTATCAAATAGGCATTGTGAGGTATGGCCTTAGTCCCCCATGGTTTTGCAACACTGCTGTGTAGTTTATAAGTGGAAGGGTTAAGTGCTTTTCAGCATCTAGGAAAGCTGAGTGTTGAGGGGGCTTTGAAGCAGGCTTTGGAAAAACTGTCACATCCCTCAGGGAGTCTGTAATGTACAACAGCCCCTTGCTAAACCAGAGCAGGAAATATTTACAATACTAGATAAGGACAGGAGCAGCCTTTACACCCAGTAACTTCTCCTCCCAATTTTTGGAACTGGCCACAGACAGACCTGATATCAGTTTGGAGCCAAATTCTAACAAAGGAAATGTGCTCAAAAAAGAGGAAAACTTAACTTGGAAATTACGACTAAACTGTACGTCACAGTGCACTGACAAGGATATTTTGTGAAACATCATATCACACAAATCAATCTCAGGTGCTCCCATCCTTGTGAGACGCTCAGATACCCCAGAACCGCATATCAGGGAAAATATGTATCTGAACACATTCGTGTGTGGACTCAAACCATATGTAAAATCATGAGAGGAAACTTCGCTGTCATATTTCCACACAAAGTTATGAAGGAAATATGGAATTCAGTGCCCTTGTGCTCTGATGTAAGACAAACCCCAATGGGGGGTGGAAGGAGCTAAATGAGAGTTTCCTTGCTGAGGGTTTAAAAATGACACATGGGCTCGTGTTCAGAACCAGTCCCTCGGAGTGCACAGTGTCTGCGGACTGTCCTGTAATTCCGTGTGGCTTCACACAAAAAATGGGGATTGCTGTAGAATTGTGGCCGAAGGTGATGGTTGCTTGTCCGGTTGACGTGCAGAATCTCGAAAATTTGCGTACCATTCACTCCACAATCTAAGCCTCCCCTCGCCTACGTGACAGGCGTATTGCTTTAATCTAAAGTCATACGCAGTAGCCTAGAACTACTGATTGAGAAAGATATTAATACAATGCATATACATTACAAACCAGTCACTTTTACAAAAATAATCGGGACAACCCAATCCCGATTCCCATAATGTCATAAAAAGTAAAAAATGCGTTAATTAATTTCGCCTCCGAAAGGTCCTTAATGCAGCTCAATACCTCCAGATTGCATGGGAATACAGTCACACATCTGGGGAACACTGTGCTAATAAACAAAATAGTATGCAGTGGTGTGGAATTTACTCTGGGCACAGGAGTGTCACTGAAAACAAAAGAAGGCCCACATAGGGTCTGCTGGACCAAAAACTACGCCAAGGAAGACAGCAGGCGTAGTGCTTTTTATAATAAATTTAATTTTAAAGAGAAAAATTATACCAGGTAAAGAGCAGACCAAGAAAAAACATTAGAGATACAGCTCTGTTACGTGTGCTGCTGAGACATGTTGTACTATTGTGATTCCAGCAGCACAGCACTCTCAGGGTTAATGATTGAGCTGGCTGGGTGTGGTACTGTCTGCTAGCCAATCCCCTGGATCTGTGCTCACATATAAACCCAGCTCCTGGTCAGTCTGTATGGCCCCCCCAGGTAAGTAGTCATGAATGCTTGTCTGGTGAGGTTTGCAGTGTGACTTGGTTCATGTCCGTTTGTACGTTTAAATTCTGTCAGTTTTGTGTTAGCTTGCTGTGTGACCTGCAGTCTGTGTAATGTCCCGTTGCAGCGTGTGGTGAACTGTGTCCGGTTCTTCTGGACTCCTGGTTAGTGTAGGGACTAGAGGCATAACCAGGAGCCGTGAAGTGGCCTGCTAGCTTTCAACATCTTGTACAACATGTCAACTAATACCTGGTATTTATAGTCAGCTTCCTATCTGTTACTAGTGGTTGCATGTTGTATGCGGTGTATTCTGGGTCTGTCATGTGGCATGTGAATGCATCCTGTTCTGGTGCGTGGCTCCTAGGATCAGCTAGGGCCCAGATCCGAAGACCGCTGGGCTGCCCTTATTGGGGCAATGTCCCTGCTTAGGTAGGGCCATGTCTACCTCCTGTTAGCACAGGGTCAGTTGCATGAATCCCGTGTGCGTCCCCTTTGGTCACGATCGTGTGGGTCCCGTGCTTTGCCTGCTCACACGATCGTAACAAGCTCTTTCTTGTGTGTTTAAAATATTTTTGAGGGGAAAGAGAAGGGAAACTAGGAGGAGGAAACATTGTAGAAATAGGAAAAGGAAAACAGTACCAACATCACCTTGAGTGCAGCCTGTACCCTTTACAGAAATCTATGCTCCGTCATAAGTGATTAAAACTTGGCAGTGTGCTAACTGATCAATGGAATCTGCCATGGGAGTGCAGAAGTCATGTGAAATCCATCCCTGGTTCACTTTTATAAAGGTCAGGCAATCCACATTGTCTATGGGTGCATCTGTCAAAAAAAGTTTGTTTGCTGTTGCAGAATTCCTTTTAAGTGCGAACCAATCACAACCATATCTGTGCCTTGTCATAAGTATGTATGTTATAAGTGTGTATAAATATCCATGCCTCTTCAGATCCAATCCATTAGCCTGAAGAAGAACCCTGCGTTGGTTCGGAAGCTCGCTATTATTACATCATGTATTTTTGTTAGCCATTAAAAGGTATCATATCTACAAGATTACGTTGTTTCTCTTGCTGAGAACAATCACATTCTGTCAATTATCACACCCCGGGCCGTGCTGAACACCCTTTCTGATAGCACACTTGCAGCGGGGCAGGCAAGCATCTCTAAAGCATATTATGCAAGCCCTGGCTACTTGTCCAGCTATACAACCAGAAGTCAAATGGGCCAACACCATGTCTAAGTACATCCACTTGAGAAGTGATGGTGCTGCTGCAAATTCCTGCCCGTCCGTCATGAGCCTCAGAGCTGCGATTGCTCCTGGATGCATCCCCGCTGCCATAGGGAAAATGCTCTGCTCAAGCTGCTTAACAGTCTGTCCTGCTAGTGCTGCATTTTGAGGTCCCTTTCAACTACTGGAATGAGATTTGTCAATTTGGCCTTGCAGCGGGAATCAAGTAGGGTGGTCACCCAGTAAAGATCTAATGTTTTGATGTGGGCTATGTGATGGTCATTCTGCAAGCACTGCAACATAAAGGCACTCATATGCCTCAAAGTGCCCTACTGGTGATGGTCCACATTCTTCATGGTCAGGCCTAAGAGTGTCCTCTGGCTGCTCATGCCATACATGGACCATAGCTGGGGTTTGTGATAAATGGAATGTCCTTTGGATAGCTACACTCCCTGCGGTGTTGAGTTATGGCAGATTGGCCTGAAACTTTGGAGGATGGTATCCCTTTCCCCTCCTCCTGTGACAACGCATCATTGTTCCTGAAGCTCTATAACACAACCTTGATTTGTAGCTGTTCCATCTACTAATGGTATACACCATCTGGTACTCCATGTAAGCATGTCACAGATGGGGCAGTTTGGTAGTTGCTTGAGCTATCACTGCACCTCCGCCAGATGAGAGGCACCTGGATGTGAACACCGAGAGTGCAAGCACAGTTTCCTAGACTTTTCCAGCAGTGGATGTAAACCTGGGTAATTGGTTGGGAAGGGTTGGAGTACCAGGTTCATGATGGGGGTCAGACAAGATACATGTGTAAGATTTTTGAGCAAAACAGCTGCCAGCAAGTTTGCCCCATTGTCAAACGAGACCTTGCCTGGCTTTAGCTTGTGAAAAGCTGAACTTGCAGAGCCCTCAACAGCTCTTCAGTGATGCAGCTGCATTCACCTAGACAGATCCATTTTAGTACAGCATGGTGCAGTTTCCCCCATGCAGTGCTGCATGGAGGACGGATTTTGTGAGATACTGACATTGGTGTCGATGAGGTATAGGAAGAGGAGGATGAGGCAATGAACAGGCATGGATGAATGTCCTGTGGGTCTTATTAAACAAGGGCCACCTATTTTGATTTCATGCCCCATCTCCAGGACATTGACCAATATGCTGTTAAGAATATATAACCCCACTGCCCATGCTTGCTAGAACATATGTCTATGGTCAGGTGTATCCTGCTACTGACAATGTTCTGTAGCACCATGAACACGTTACCACTCACATGGTGGTGCAGTGCAGGAACGGCTTTTTTGGCAAAGAAATGGCAACTAGGCCTCTGGTAATGTGGGTTAGCATGGAGCATTACATTACAGAAGGCGCCTGTGTCCACTGGACTGAAGGGCAGCATTTCCATCACCAAAAGGTTTGCAATGCTTGTATCCAGGCTCTGTGCTTGGGGGTAGTACTTTTTTATGCTCCCATAGCTGGAGGATGGAGGGCTGGCTGTTGACCTGCGACATGCTGTAATATGAGGTAGATGGCAATGTCAGGGCAGGCGATAGTGGTAGTGCTGGCTCCACATCTGCTCTTTGTTGCCCACTGCTGGCTCTGAAGCCTACAGCCTGGTAATTAGTGTCACAGGAGTGTCCTGAACTAGCTCTGATATTGCCCTAGACAAAACTGCCTCTCTGTGCTCAGAGGCTACTACATGAACAGGGAGGGAGATGGAGGAAGAGGCAGCTACAGCAACGGAAGAGAGAACAGGATGATGCTGACTATTTACCTTGTAGCCCAGGTGGCTGCACACAGCCAGGCAGGATTCTGCATGCTTCAACCCTGTGTACTTACCTTCTTTCATCTTCATTTGTATTGCAATGGACATGGCGGCTCATTGTTGGACATGCGCAGTACAGATTTTTTTCTTAAATCTGTATTCTTCCCGCGCCGTCGCTAGGCGATGATGCGAGTACCCGCAACCGATCCGCAATGTCAATTGCTGATCGGTCGCGGGTCAGACAGCTTCCATTGAAGTCAATGTAAGCTGTCCGTGCGGAATCCACACAAAAATAGAACATGCTATTATTTGTCCCCCACTCGCGGAAATCGCAATTCATTTCCGCGAGTGTGTAGGAAAAAATGATTTTGTATAGCATGTTCCGAACAGTACATACAACTGTAACTGATTGTATGACCCTTTTGTTTTTCAGGGACACCCAACCCCCCTGTCTTGAGATTATGCTGACCTAAAAAATCCACCTCTTCCCCCTCCGAATTGCTATGATGACATTCCCTGCCTTCATACCATTTTGGGTCAAGTACCTCATTATCTTCCACCTCCTCCTAATCATCCTCTTTCTGAGTGGATTCTATGTTATAGTGAGCACAAGTGCCTTATACAGTGGAAGAATAATGTTCTCATCCCTATACTCTTTTAATGCACCCCAAGACTTTATTTGCTTTTGCAGCAGCTGACTGGCATTGATTGCTCGAGTTAAGTCTACAGTCAACTAGTACCCCCAGGTCTTTTTTCATATCACTTTTCCCTAGCAGTACCCCATTTAGTGTATATTGGTGACATCCATTTCTCCTACCCATGTGCATAACCTTACGTTAATCAATATTGAACTTCACTTGCCATTTTTCTACCCAAGCCCCCAGCTTATCTAGGTCCATTTTTCAGCCGTATATTGTCCTCTGTTGTTTTAATTATCTTGTCTAGAACTTTTCTTTTTGGTTATTTGAAGTGCCCTGTTGACAACCATGGATTAGAATGATCAAACTGCTCTTCAAACACATTTATGTGGACTGCTTCGGGGTGTCTGTGAGATTTGGCACAGGATGAAGTAGAGGGGGAATGCTCATGACTGACAGGTGCAGACTGACTGCTCTGTGTCTGTGACTGGGAGGAAGAGGAGGTGGTGGTACTTGAGGCATGCTGTGTCATCCACTCTACAACCTGTTCTGCATGCTGTGGATATAACACATGGGCAGAACAACTTCTAAAAAATGGCAGCAGGCTTGCCTTGCCTTGTGTAGAACAGGGAGCTGTTGCTTTAGTTGGAGCTGCTTAAGCCTCCGACCATCACCATACTATCAACACATCGACCACTTTTTGCTTTCTTCATGTTTTCTTTTTTTTTTTTACCCACAGACGTAGGTACGCAAAGTACTTATTAATATAATATGGCAGACTCAGAAATTTGAAGAACCTCTGATACCAGAAAGAAAGTATATATTTTTTTGTTTTGTTTTTTTAGTTTACAGAAACTTACAGTTAGGTATGTGACAATCTAATGCGGCAGACTCAGAACTTTGAAAAATAACTGATACCATGTATTTTTTGTTTGTTTTTTTAGTTTACAGAAAAATAACAGCTAGGTAAGTAAGGTACATAACAATCTTATATGGCAGACCTTGAACTTTGGAAAACAGCAGATATCAGAAACGGAGTATATGTTTGTGCTTTTTTTTTTAGCTTACAGAAACCCACAGGCAGGTGAGTAATAATCTAATACAGCAGACTCAAAACTTTGAAGAATAACTGATACCAGAAATAGAGTAATTTTTAGGGTTTTTATTTAATTTTACAGAAAATCTCGGGTAGCTAAGTAATGTATGTAACTAAGGCCGCCTGCAGATGGCCGGGGTCCCGTGCCCTTGCAAAGGCCTGCGGCTCAACCGCTTCCCTGTGGCTTCTCTCTGCGTTGTGTGCCAGCCAGGCGGCGTATGCGCAGAGAGGAGCCAGCCCGTCACGGTTGACACTTCGGTGCGGGCCTCTGCGAGACCCGCACAGAAATAGAATGTGCCGCGATTAGTTTTCCACATGTGACTTCAAGCAGACAGATCGCGGCCTTCTGCCTAGGATTGCGTTTACTAATGCAATTCTATGGCAGCGGCCACGGGCGGAAATTCTGCGGTAAATCCTCGTGTGCAGGGGGCCTATCCCATTTACATCAGTGTTCGGGGAGCAGGAAAACGGAAACCCCTGGCTGAATGGCTCCGTCTTAAGGCCCTTTTTACACGGGACGATTATTATTCTGGTTGTTCAAAATGATAATCGGCCCATGTAACTGCATGCAGAAACTTAATGAATGGACGAGAGTCATCCAGTCATTCAGTTTTAAGCATGCTTAAAATCCAAACGACCATCGTTTGGTGTAAACAGCAGCCGTTCAGTACTGAATGGCCGCTGCTTACAGTGAATGGAGAGAGATGGGGGAAAGCAAGGAGAGAACTCTCCAACCGCCCCACCTCCCTGCTGGCCGCGCTCTGAGCGATCAAGCAATATTCGCTCCTGTGTAATAGCGGGGGAGCAAGTATACATGGGGGTGACTGACGAGCATCGCTTGCCTGACACTTGGTCCGTGTAAAAGGGCCTTTATGATGTAATTGAACGGACCCCCATTGACTATATAGGGGTCTATTTGATTTCTGGCTAGCAGTTTGGCATTTTGCCAGAATTTACAGGATGAAAGTGCAGCTTTCTGCACCATTTCATCCTGTTTTCTAGCCGAAATCAGCCTAATATAGCAGACTCAGCATTTTGAAAAATAGCTAATATTAGAGTAAGCTGAGCAGCTGCAGTGCACTGAATATTCAGCAGACTATTTCCCCCACACTATAGAGCAGCTTTTTTGTCTGTTAGTATATAGTTTCAGCAACTGCAAGATATACTCTGCGCAGGTATTAGTGTATCTTGACACCACCGGAAGCTAGGGGTTTGACAGGGGGGACGCCCCTCTCACACCCCCAGCTCCCGATAGAATGAAGACACTAAGGTCCTACCAGCTGAAATGAGTACCTGTAAAAGTTAAACAACCAAAGTAACCCTCACCCTAAGGCTTCCTCAAAAAACAAAGGTATGCTTCTGCACGCTCATTCCCGGCCTCTGCCTCAGTCATCTACGGTTGCTGCCTGCCGGAGTCTCTGTGGAAGGTAAGCAGCGCATCTGCAGGATCCCATCTGTGTGAGTTGAGCAGCCGTTCCCCAGTACCAACTTGAGGCTAGGTCCCGGCCGGTAAATGTGTGCAGTCAGGTCGCTTGCTGTCGGTGGCTGTGTTCTCTGTGACCGCCACTGGTCTGCTGCGATAAGATATGGAGCCTCCGTTTGCGACGCTGCCTCCGTGCTCTCAGTGGTTAGCAGGCAGGCGCCTCATTGCTGCCTGACCGCCGCTACCCCGCTGACAGCTCCTGCATCAATGGCAGTCTGCAGCAATGTTCTTCGGACATTAAGGGGGGAAGGGCGCTTTCATGTCCCTGCTGCAGAGGCAGCCTGACGCTTCATCAGTCTGTAGGGTTCCTCCTTCAGGGCCGCAAGCGGGGAACAGGCTAGCAGTTGCGGCTAGCGCTGTATGGCTTTCTCAATAATGTTTTGGGGCCTTACAGGACCTGCAGCGCGAGTGCCTATGCAGCCAACCAGGTGCAGGGGGCGTCACCCCCTGTCAATCTTGACTCCACCAGGACTTCCTGGTGGCGTCAAGATACACTAATACCCTCTGCGCACCATACCCCCCCACACTATAGAGTAGTTTTATGTCTACTGCTGAGCTGTAAAATGTGACATAGGCACTGTGCCGGTAACACAGTGGCTATATTATACATAGCTGGTGTAGTGGCCTGGAGTTAACGGGGCCCCTCCATAATGTATGCATGCATTTGTCTTGTGTCTATGTAATGTCATTGTCTTGTTTGAATATGATGTGTATTGCAAAGCTGCAGCACTGAATGGGTTAACTGTCTGGTATGTGAGATGTCTGAGAAATGTATCTTGTTGTTTGTCATGTGATCATGCTTCATATATGTGATTGCAAGGTGTTGTGCAAGGTCTTCTGTTCTGGACTTGCAAGATTAAGGAGTGTTGGTGGAGCTGCAAGTGAGCCACAGACATAATCAGTTCTGTGTGGTCCGGAATGGAAGAGGCTGAAAGGTATCCTCAGCCTTCCCTGGGCTTGCTTTACCCAGGAGATGCCAGTGGTATCCTGAACTACGGAGAAGAGAGAGAGTGGAACCGCCATGCAGTGTGGAGTGCTTGCCTGCCAAATGTGAGTGCCGACTGGTAGAGAGCTGCCGAGTGTAAAGGAGTTTGGTACTGGGAACTGAACCCTACAGACAACTAGGACTGTAGCTTCTTCTGCTATCCTGTGATTTGCTCCCTGTCGCATCACTTTGTGATTGTGCACCATTTTCCTGCTGGCGTGAGTCTATTACTTTGGTTGGACTTTAAATAGTTCCTCAAGTAAACGAGCACTGTGCCGAGCGTTCTCGGCTTTGCTATTTAAAAGTTCCCTGTGTGTGTGGACCATTTATTTAATCATTCGGATTTACCGCAGAGGAAGGAATGGTGACGTCACCCGTGACAAAAGACTGTTAAAGGTAAACCACGTATTGGGTTACCTCTCTGCAAGTTTTCCCTCAGCTGTGACGTGGACGGTTCCCGTGCTACCCTCAGGGTGGAAGATGGTAGAACCCCGTGACAAGGCCCAAACTCTACTCCGCTGTCTTCTAGGCTATGGGGCCAGCTCCTTGGATGCTGCACTGGGTCATGTGATACAGATGTCCAATGAAAGGGTCTGCCATATTAAACATGGAGTACACATTTGCAGGCATCATCAAGATGGCCTGCCTGCTGATTGGCTGTATGCTGACCTGGTTCAGCATGCATTATGGGAAATCCAATTTTCCAGAGATTTTTACCAAAAATCGAGTCCAGCTGACTTGATCTGATTTTATGATTTCATCACCAGGCCAATCAAGACAAACAGCACTACTCCCAAATATGTTATAGTCACAGATACTGGAGTCCACACTAAATGGTTGTTCTTTTAGAGACACCCATTTAATAGCATGTTAAACTTCCTTTGGTGTTTAGAACTACAGCAACTCACAATTTCACTAGTTGTTGAAATCATTCAGCAGAAATATTGGTCCATGCAGATAGGTTGGCTTTTTGCAGTTGCCGTTGCTTACATGGAGGTATTGACAGGTAAGAGCTGACAGGAAGATTTTATGGATTCATACTGGCAGTTCCAAATTCTGACTAGAAATCTAGAATCATTTGACTAGGTGATGTTTCCACTACTAAGTGATCCGATTTTTAGTGCTCTTTTGCGCACTAGAGTCTTACCTTAATTTTTCTCTTAGATAGCAATGGCACTCAAACTGGTCATCTGCCAGTATAGCCCATGCGTGCTAAGGAATGACAAGTTGTAACTGGCTGCAATTGATTCTCGACATCCTCCTCCGAATCCTTTCATCGAGTTGTTTACATCCACATCCGTTTCATTGGATGATTTTACTCCATTACACCATTCTCTGTGTTTTCTTGCTATCGTTACATGAGAAAACCTCACATGGTTGTCATTTTTGAAATACTGGACCCACTAGTCTAGTTTCGATGACCATACCTTGTTTAACACTTTAAGGACCAAGCACAGTAAATTTACGTCTCTTGGTCCTGAGATTTAATCCTGTCTGATAGCAAAAGTACAGCGTGGAATTAAAGCTCCTGCTCCTCTTAGGGACATTTGAGGACCTGGAAAAGAAGGCAGAAGCTAATTTTAACCACATTTGCATTCTCTTTTACAGCAATCAATGAGCACCATGCAATGCAGAGAGAAAGCAGAAGTGTTACTTCCGTTATTCGTCCCAGGGATCGCATGATTGCTGGGTGCCCCCTTTCACAGCAGAGCTGCATGGTCCTTGCAGACCAAGCTCAGCTCTGTTAGTGACTACTGTCACTACAGGGGGATGTTATCACCTGTAACTGGGGCTCCTATGGATGCCCCAGCTACAGATGAAAAAATGTGAAATAAAAAAAGACAATGTGAATGACCCCCAGAGGTCTTATATGATGTCATGAGGAAGGTAGATGGTAAAACTAATAGTTACAAAAGTATGTTCAAAAATTACATTCTAAAATAAAAGTGAAGTTGAGTGTGAGTTGTTTAAGCTTAGAGATGAGCGAACACGTTCGGCTCCGCCCCTTTTTCGCCCGAACACCGAACTTTGCGAACACTTCAGTGTTCGGGCGAAAAAGTTCGGGGGCCGCCGTGGCAGCGCGGGGGGGGTGCGGCGGGGAGTGGGGGGGAGAGGGAGAGAGAGAGGGCTCCCCCCTGTTCCCCGCTACTGCCGCCCGCGCCGCCGCGCATCTCCCCGCCCCCCGGCGGCACCCGGACACTTACGCGCGAACACTGCAGTGTTCGTCAAAGTCGGTGTCCGGGTGCGGATGTGTCCGTAACGGACACGTTCGCTCATCCCTATTTAAGATGTTTTGAATTTTGTCTTGCGAGAATATAATACCAAGATCTCTCTCCCAACTGGAGATATAAGAGGGATTTAAAAAATAATTTTTTAGAGCATTTTAACCCCAATAAAACTAAAAAAAATGGGGAAAAGAAGGTTAAAAAAATAGCCCTGTGTGTCACGGAAAACAATACAGCAAAAATAATTTGGGTAGCTGAAGAAAAAAAAATAGGGCAGTAAAATCAGCACATGGGTAAAAGAGGTTAAAGTTGCTCAAATTGCTTGATTTTTTACCGTTTTAATAAAGATTCATACCGAAACCGATCCACAGAAAACTGCTCACTTGATTTTATTCTGCGCTCCAAGGTCACAAGTCTGATCTCCATACACAGAAGCTCCAATTATGAATGGGCAAGTGTTTCTAATAAAGTGGCTATTCAGTGTATGTATAATATATTTCCATCCTCCCAAGAACCCCCAGCTACTGCATTCAGGGTGGGAGGTGGCCCTGACTTTAGTCCCAGAGGTGGGCCCTGCTCCTGTCAAGACTTTTATGCCAAATGTAGTGGCTATGCCAAAAAAGTCTGACCTGGGAATATCCCTTTGACTTTACATCCCCAGCAGATAATTGCCCATCACTTAATGTGCCCCTAGATACAGTCTCCCCCAAAATCAATTTTGCTTTCCTTTACTGGAGGAAGGAAACTACAGGAGCTTTGAATACTTTCATCCATGCAGCTATATTCAGGAGGGTCAGCTATGTTCAAATGTCACTACTACAAGTCAACAAGTCATAATTGGTCAGATTCATTTTTTTTTTAAGTTTCCCTTCGAGGACCTAGAAGCAAATGATGTGATTTTATTTCTTTATTTAGAATTGTGGCAGAGAAAGCAGCACAAATCCTTGGAGGACCTCTCCAAATTAGGATAAAAGACAACTGGAGGGATAAGAACGTGCGCTCCAAGTCGTGGCCTATTATACTTACCCTCTGTAAATGGGTTTCATTACCACAGAACGCTGCTTAGTACACGAGGCATCTACAGTTCATTTGTAAAACAGATGGAAAGTGATATCTACACATGTATTGTTTTACACTAGAAATTAACCTTATTTATAGGAAACAAAGCTTCGGGCTTTTTTCCTAAATTTTACTTACAGCCTGCCTTGCTTGTGGCTGCTGTTAGAGCAGAATGGACTCCAAAAATAGATGTGATAGTGTTTGCCTGGTCTTCGGACCATCTGTCTTTGCATTAATTGTGCTATGATTTGGATGCTGCCTGTAGTGGATAAATAGGTTAGGTGTCTTAAGCTTGATGCGCACATAAATTGTGATAATTATGTGTCTGCCAGTGCAGCACTTCAGTGCACATAAGAGGCAGATGCTTAGACTGATTTCATCAACAGCTTATTTTTTTACTTAAATTTGCATGGCTGTCTAAAACTTTGTCGTGTTTCTTATACTATGATATGCTCTGCAGTAAAAACATAATATAAATTAGTCACAAGGAGTTATACAGTCCCAGAATGGTCCTTTTGCAGCTGTAAAATTTTTTTTTGCTGCAGAACAAAAATAAGTAATATGTTAATAGAGTATATTAACCCCTTAGTGACCAAGCCTGTTTGCGCCTTAATGACCAGACCAAATTTTGGAAATCTGACATGTGTCACTTTGACATAGCATAACTCCGTAAAGGTTTTGCTTATCCAAGTGATTCTGACATTGTTTTTTCGCCACATGTTGTACTTCATTTAGGTGGTGAAAATAGTCCGAAAGAATTTGTGTATATTCATTAAAAATGCCAAAATTGGGAAAATTTTGAAAAAATTTTCATCTTTTCACATTTTCAACTGCGATATCTCAAATATGTGCAAACATACTGTACAAATTCTTGATAAGATAAATATTTCCATCTGTTTACTTTATTCTGGGTGCACATTAGAAAAAGTTGTTGTTTTTTTTAACCATTTAAGAGACGTGCAAATTTAACATTGATTTTCAGCATTTTGAGGAACACTTTATTTTCCGGCACCAAGCCAAGATTACAAAGGCTCATAGGTGTCAGAATGATAGATACCCCCACAAATGAGCCTATTTTAAAAACTACACCCCTTAATGTATTCACTGAGGGGGGTCGTGAGTATTTTTACCTCACAGATTTTTTTCAGGAATTAATGCAATTTAGAGGAGAAAAAATAAAATGTCATGTTTTTGCAAATATGCCATTTAAAAGATGGGATTTTTTTTCTATAATGCACATAAAAAATGCATATTTGCACCCAAAATGGATACCCCTGTTTGTCCTGTGTTCAGAAACATACCCATTGTAGCCCTAATCTTCTGTCCATATGCACAACGGGGCCCAAACCGAAAAGAGCAGACGGTGACTTTCAGAACAGTCATTTTGCTTGAAGGCGATTTCAGCCCCATTGCCCAATTGTAGAGCCCTTGATGTACCAAAACGATATAGAACCCCCACAAATGACCCCATTTTGAAAACTAGACCCCTTAACGAATTCCTCTAGGGGTGTACTGTGTATTTTGACCCCACGGTTTTTGAATGAATCTAAGCAAAGCAGAAGGAAAAAATAACGATTTTCATTTTTTTGGCAATCATGTCACTTTTAAACCGTTTTTTTTTGGACAGCACACATATAAATGAAGACTTTCACCCCAAAATAGATACCCCCGTTTGTCCCGTGTTCAGAAACATACCCATTGTGGCCCTAAAATTATGTCTGTATTCACAACGGGGCCCAAAACGAAAGGAGCAGCCGGTGGCTTTTAGAACAGACATTTTGCGTGAAGGCGTTTTAGGCCCCATTGCCCACTTGTAGAACCCTTGAGCGGCCAAAACGACAGAGAACCCCCAGAAATGACCCCATTTTGAAAACTAGACCACTTAACGCATTCATCTAGCGGTGTACTGCGTATTTTAACCCCACAGTTTTTGAATGAATCTGAGCATAGCAGATGGAAAAAATTACGATTTAAATTTTTTTGGCAATTGTATCATTTTAAAAACATTTTTTTTTTGTACAGCACACATAAGAATGAAAAAGTTCACCCCAAAATGGATACCTCCTTTTGTCCCATTTTCAGAGACATACCCATTGTGGCCTTAATATTATGTCTGTATGCACAACGGGACTCAAAAGGAAAGGCGCATCAAACTTCAACTGTGTCTTAAATTTTACGTAATCGCCATTATCTATTGGATAACGGCGATCACGTGACCGGAAACCACTCACTGCGGCCCTTGGTCACTGCTCCAGGCTCTTGGCTACATTTAGTAGCCAGGAGCAAGGAGACTTTGAATTTCCAGGGCCCTCAACAGCTTTTGCGCTTGCGTCCGCCATTTTGCTAATGGGCACATGCGCCAAAGTTGGGGAAAGGTCCGTGGATAAATATCCCGTCGGGGGACATCACCAGAGGCCTTAGATAAGTAATTTCACCTCCCCTCACGAATCTGATCTGTGATTGGAGGTGAAATTTTCACTTTTTTTACTTTTACCTGATCGCTATTTTCAATTGGAAAACGGCGATCACGTGAGCAGGAACCGCGTTCAAAAAACCGTTCAAATGTACTAAAGTGATTAATAGGATTTGGTCTAAACATGAACCAATGACTGAAGGATGAACAATAATCACTCGCTTGTAGAGATGAGCGAGCGTACTCGCTAAGGCAAATTACTCGAGAAAGTATTGCCATTTTCGAGTAAATGCCCGCTCGTCCCAAAAGATTCGGGGCCGGCAGGGAGGAACGAGCGGAGGGATCCCTCTCTCTCTCCCCCCCCCCCCCCCCCGCGCACTCCCGCAACTCACCGCTCACCCCCGCCGGCCCCCGAATCTTTTGGCACGAGCGGGCATGTACTCGAAAATGGCAATACTCGCTCAAGTAATGTGCCTTAGCGAGTACGGTCGCTCATCTCTACTCGCTTGTCATTCATTTAATATAGGCATAAAAAAAACCATGGTTGGCTCGTTCACTTATCATCCGGTTTAAACCGCTCGTTCAATCCCTCTCATTCACTTATACAGGGACTGTGAAAGACTGAACGATTCTGAACAATTTCTTGTTTGAACGAGACAATGATGTATCTCCCAGTATAAACAGACTGCACGATGGAACGAGCTAAAGATGAAGTAATTGACTTGCTCAAATGATAAATCATCTCGTCTAAAAAGGCACTAAGATCAGCTTCCACTCCGACAGACTTAATCTATCCATGTATTAAATGACAGGTCACTCAATAGTGTGCCGGGGTACCAGGAGCTGGACGAACAGTGATCTGCTGCCAGGGGCTCCTTCCTATCATAGTAAGTTATGGCATATAGGTATTGTAGTAAGTAATATTTTTGGGGGACTTAACATCTATAGACCCTGCGGGTAAAAGAAGGGGAACTATAAGCTGTGAGAGAGATGTATATTCCCCTTGAAGAGGTATTCCGGTGAAATATGACATTTGACAGGACAACCCTGATCTCCTCAGGAAATGGTGTTTATTTTATGTGCGCACAGACTCTGGCTGGATTTGCATCCTACACCCAGAGTGAGTATACAAAGAGCTTCTGACAGCCTTATAGAGTGTGGGCTGGCTTAATCATAAATTCATAATATTATGGGAATAATATCTTATTCCAGATGAGTTCACTGCTCTGCTCCAAATTGGTTACAATGAGAAGTTGCATGCATGCAGATTAGAGATGAGCAAGCGTACTCGAGTGAGTATTGCCATTTTTGAGTACATGCCTGCTCGTTTGAAAAGATTCGGGGGCCAGCGGGGGTGAGTAGTGAGTTGCGGGAGTGAGCAGGAAGGAACGGGGGGGGGGGGGGAAATCTCCCACCTGTTCTCCCTCGCCGCCCCCTGCCGGCCCCCGAATCTTTTTGGGCAAGCAGGCATGTACTCATAAATTGCGATACTCGCTCAAGTAATTTCCTTAGCGAGTACGCTTGCTCATCTGTAATGCAGATATACTTGAGTCTGAGCCCATGTTGGTCATTCTCTAACACACTTATGGTATATTCATATTATAACGATACATACCGTATTTTTCGCTCTATAAGCGGGAGGAAAAAGTTGCTGCGTCTTATAGAGCGAATGTGCCGAAAATTCATTGCGATCGCCATTCTTAGCGCGTTAAACTCGGTGCGATCATTTAGAAGTTCTCTCTCCTCCCCACTGCCGCCCGTACGTACCGCTGATTGGTGGTGAGCGCCGGTGGGTACTGCTGCTGCTCCCCACCTCCACCAAACGGCTTTTTCCCTTCCTCCTGCCGCACACAAGCGCCGCTGTGACATGGAGAGCCATTTTTTCAGACCTCTGCTGCTTCTTCTGCTCCGTCGCCCGGCACTAAACCCTGCACTGTCCCTGTGTGAGTTCAAAATATTTTTTCCCGCTCTAAAACGGGGGTGCGTCCTATAGTCCGATGCGTTTTATAGAACGGAAAATATGGTATATAGTTGAACATGTCGCATCAATAACCCATATATGCCCCTAACATCATAACAACTCATGATTGGCTTAGTATGAAATGACGCTAATGATTAACATATGTTAACGCCCCAGGTGTATGCTGCTACCAAACACGTAATTTCTAAGACTCAAGTAGCACAGGCTTTATTAATATCCCTGCCTGACCCATAGGAATGCGAGAGAGGAGATAAGAAGCAGCTCTCCTAGATAAGTTTCCTGTGAGAAAGATGCATAGGAGTGTATAGCACAACATTCTGCTTGCACATACCAGGGTATAATATTGAGCTTGTTAACCATTTAACTGCTAGCTATTTCCTATGAATGAATATATATATATATATATATATACACACACACGTGTTTGCCACACTTGTAGGAAGAGCTAAGAAAGAATTTACTATCACCTACAAAACAAGCAGTAGGAGGGGGTTGGAATCTTGGTATCCAATTATAACAGTATGAGCAGCTAAGATTACAATATACTCCAGTTTTCTGGGTGATAACAGAAAGGCAATAGCAGTTAAAGTACATTCATTTTTCTATGTCCTCGTACTCCATCGGGACTTTTAAAATTATTTTCTAATGATGACACGCTGTTCAGATCTCTGCCGATCTGCTGATTCCTCAGGCCACTCTCACTTCAATCAGCACAGGAAGCAGAAAGCACTCACTATAGCACAGCAGTATGGCAGGCATAGCTCCCTTTAAATTCAAGGGGAGCTGTGCCTGCAATACCAACCCGCGCTACTTCTAGCACTTTCTGATTCTTGCGCTGACAGCCCTAGGAATCAGCAGATTGGCAGGAATCAGAGCTGCGGGTCCCTGCCGATCATCTATTCATCTCTATGAACTTTTTTTTTTTTAAAAGACCTGGAATACCCCTTTAATAAGATGTGCTATAAAAACAAAAAGGTTCACTTTAAATTAGGAAATCACTTTTCACATTAACCCTTTAAGGACTTGGTCATGAGGACAGAACAGTTTTTGGGGATTTTTATGTCCACTTTTAAAAAGACACAACCTTTTTTATTTTTCTGTCAACATGGCCAAATGATGGCTTGTTTTTTGTGTTGTGATCTGTAGTTTCTATTAGTACCTATAATGTATTGTAGACTTTCTTTCTTTTTTTTTGAGAGCAAGGAGAGAAAACACATCAATTCTGCCATTTTTTTTGCAGCGTTAATAATACCGCATAAATGACATGATACATATTTTTCTGCGGGTCGGTATGATTGTGACAATACCAAAAACATAATTTTTTTAGGTTTATTTTTGCACAATAAAAACCTATCTTTTAGAATTGATCATTTTTAGATCGCTGATTCAAAGTCCCATAACGTTTTTCCATGGTCGGAGCTCTCTGAAAGCTTTAGCTTTGCGTGATGAGCATTTTGCCTCGCTTTTTTAGGGGGTTTCAGTTTTTGCCGTGAAAGATAAATAGTGTGTTAAAATTTATTGTATAAGTCTCTATGGATTCGATGATACCAAATATGTGGGATTTTTTGAATGTTAAACATTTTTTTTACAAATAGGGGAAAATGTGCGAAAAGGTTTTTTTTTCTTAATTTTTCCATTTTTTTTTACACTATATTTTTTACTTTTCTATGTTCATGTACCTGACTTAAAGAGCTATGATAATGTATTGACTGATAATGTAAGGACTACTGTACTGCAACTTCCTTATCATTTATAAAAGCGATCATAGGCAATGGTAAGCCAGGACGGCAGTATCTGGCGTCCTATTGTGCCATGGCAGCCCATCGGCTCTGCATGATTACACAGATTGCGGCATGTAGGGGGTTAATAGCAGGGATTGCTGTTCTTATGTATCCCCACTGTTGCAAGGGGGCGCCTGCTATCGGTTAAGCCAACTTCCACTGCGGGATGGCTCAAGTTCAGCGTCTGATCCCGCGCCAGCCATATGACATAAGTTTGTGTCCTATTATGTTAAAGGGGTTGTCCCGCGGCAGCAAGTGGGTCTATACACTTCTGCATGGCCATAATAATGCACTTTGTAATGTACATTGTGCATTAATTATGAGCCATACAGAAGTTATAAAAAGTTTTATACTTACCTGCTCCGTTGCTGGAGTCCTCGTCTCCATGGTGCCGACTAATTTTCGCCCTCCGATGGCCAAATTAGCCGCACTTGCGCAGTCCGGGTCTTCTTCTTTTCTGAATGGGGCTCCGTGTAGCTCCGTGTAGCTCCGCCCCGTCACGTGCCGATTCCAGCCAATCAGGAGGCTGGAATCGGCAATGGACCGCACAGAAGCCCTGCGGTCCATGGAGACAGAGGATCCCGGCGGCCATCTTCAGCAGGTGAGTATGAAGACGCCGGACCGCCGGGATTCAGGTAAGCGCTGTGCGGGTTGTTTTTTTAACCCCTGCATCGGGGTTGTCTCGCGCCGAACGGGGGGGGGGGGGGGTTAAAAAAAAAAAAACCCGTTTCGGCGCGGGACAACCCCTTTAAGTATCCGGCAGCCAGGACATAAAATTACGTCCTGTACTGTTAAGGGGTTAAAGTTAAGATGTCAATAAAGTTTATATAGGACTGACAATGAAAGTACATGATTATAATTAACAATTCAGTCGTTGCCCAAATTTGGTGACTCTATGGATCAACTCTCAACATTTTTGTCTATCAAGTACAGCTTCCTTTTACTTGGCAAATAGTCATGCCAGTGTCTGCCATGATTGTGTCTAACCAGCGAGTTCTTTGGCGACCTCTTCTTCGTGAACCACTGAAAAATTCCAGCATTATATCCTTCTCTAGTCCATTAACTCACATAATGTGTCCAAAATAAGATAGCTTTTGTTTTGAAATCTTCGCTCTAGGGATGTTTTTGGCCTGACGCGATCTTGTACGATCTTGTTAGTGATTCTCGCTGTCCATGGCATCTGAAGCATTTTACTGAACCATAATTCAAAAGCGTCCAACTTCCTCCTGTCATCCTTTCTAAGTATCCAGCTTTCACAAGAACAAGTTGCAATGGGCAAAATAATTGTATTCACTAGGCAGCACTTGGTTCGGAAACTGATGTCTTTGCTTTTCCATATCTTGTCCATTCCTAATAAAGCCACACGACCCAGCACTATTGTTCCTTTAATTTCTGAACTGCGTTAGCATTGCGATTTATCTTGGACCCGAGGAATATGTAATCTGCTACAGATTCAATCTCTTTATTTTTCATTTTAATGCTCTTTCACACTGGCGATAGATTTTCTGGCGATGTGAGAGTGAGTGAAAATGCATGATTATGAAGCTATGATTTTCAATGGTTCCATTCTCTTTTGCGATCTGTTCACTCAAACCTAGCTGAGATTTAAAAAAATCTGCAATATCACCCATTGTTTTCAATGGGGCCGGAGTCCCATTGAAATCAATGGGAGAAGATCGCAAAACTACCTTGGAATCCCCATAGTGAGGAGAGAGAGAGATGGTGGAGCTACAGGGGATCTCCTACATATCTTTCCATATTTGGAGAGATAGGGGGTGGGGCAAGTGGGCTTTCCCGACAGCGGGGGCAGAGCTAGAGAGATTCTCATAGTGATTCTTCTTTGGCCAAGAGAAGGGGTGGGGCTAGCGAGTTCTGCTCTCTAGCCTCACCCCCTCTCTTGTCTAGAGAAGAATCACTATGAAAATCCCTCTAGCCCCGCCCCCCGCTATCGAGAAAGCCCTCTTGTCTCGCCTCCTATCTCTCCAAATATAGGGAGATATGTAGGAGATTCCCTGTAGCTCCGCCCCCCCTCTCTTCTCACTATGGGGATGCCAAGGCTGTTTTGCGATCTTCTCCCATTGAAAACAATGGGCGATAACGCAGATTTTTTTTATCACAGCAAGGCTTGAGTGAATACATCGCAAATGAGAATGAAAGCATTGAAAATCACTGGTTTCATAATCATGCGTTTTCACTCACTCTCACATCGCTAGAAAGCCCATCGGCAGTGTGGATGAGCCCTTAATGGTGGTTCTACCATTACCACCAGCTGTCATGATCTTTGTCTTTTTGATCTTTAAGGAGAGACCTTCTAGCTCACTTCTTTCTTTGACTGCCATTATTAACTGTTCTAGATCCTCTTGACTTTCTGCAAGAAGGGTGGTATGATCAGCGTATCGTAGATTGTTTATACTCCTCCCTTCTATTTTCACACCGATGCCTGATTTTCCTCATAACTGCTTCCGCATACATGCTGAAAAGAAATGGTGGTGACATAATTCACCTTTGGCGTTCTCCTCTGATTTTGTACCAGTCTGTAAATGGGTACAGTGAATAAGTACAGTGCATCATGTACGGCTCTGGTGTGAACATGGCATCTAACCTCCTGCTTTCAGTTATTCATAAAGGAAGAGCCATCAAGTATGCAACGGCAGACAATAGAAACAAGGGCGGACATTGTGTAGTTATGATAATACAGGCCCTGGAATATGACACTGTGTTCGGCTTTATAGAAAAAACTATTTAGGGCTGATTATTTACATGTCTTGATCATTCAAAAGAAAACTGTTTACAAATCAAACAATTACCCCTTGTATTATACATTTCAATCAAATATTCAGCCTTTATCTGTAAACAAAGGAACATGGAGATGAAAGTCGGCACCAGAAGCTAGATGCATGAGTGCACTTAACAAAGGGTTACAGTTCGCTTTTCAATTTGACAGAAACTTTACATCTCTAATCTGCCAGGGGAATGCAGTTTAACTGGATTTGCACACAGGATTTATTGAACCAATGAGGCATAGACTAGCAATGTACACAGATATCTACTCTGAAGGCACTTGGAGCCTACAAGCGGTATAATTATTTGGCATATGCTAAAATTACTTGGCATTGAATCTAATGCCTTCAAACATTTTGAAAAGTAAAATAGGTACACCCACTCCCCCAATCCTGAAATTCTCTAACTATACCTTAACATTTCCATATGCTACTAATTTCAATAAAGTGTTTTCCAGCTCTAACTAACTAATGACCTATTCTAAGGATTAGCCATCAATAGCTGATCGGCAGGGTACTGCCACATGGAGCCTCCGCCAATCAGCTGTTTGCTTGACTCTTGTTTCAGTGGAGGCATACAGCTCCGTACATTGTACAGTGGCCTGACATGTTGTTGCAGGCACACTGAAGTGAATGAGAGTTCTGCCTCTGAGGCTGAATGCACACAGCAGGTCCAGATGTCGACAGCGGAATCCAGCCCTGACTGCGGCCGGTGACCCCGCGTATCTGTCTCCTTCTTTCTTTTTCTGTACTACGGATGGTCCGTCTGTCGCACAAGCACAGTACAGAATTTCCTGCGCCATTGCTTGGTCGATGACACAGGTATCTGCAGCCCATCCAAAACTGACATTCCGAATAGGCTGCGGGTCGGACAGCTTCTATTGACTTCAATGGAAGCCGTCCGCATGGAGCCCGCACATAAATGGAGCATGCTGCTATTTTTCATCCGCAAACGGAAAGCGCAATTGGTTTCCGCTCTTCTGCATGAAGGATCACTTTTCCATAGCATGCTACGGGCAGTATTTGCTGCTGACGCCTACTGCAGATTCTGCGAATTCGCCTGTGTGCTTGAGGCCTAAGGGCTCTTTCACACGGCCATTGGCGTTTTAATGTGCGCCCGCAGACGCAGTAAAAATGCGTGAACGGGCGCACAAATCTAAATCTATTAAACACCTGCTCCTCCCCACCACTTGTCCACAGTCAGCAATAGGAGGGGGCGGAGCTAAGCAAACAGCTGGAGGGGAGGAGAGAGGTGGAGAGAAGAGGTAGGGAGTTTAGCAGTCACGCTGCAAAACTCCCTCCCACCTCCCTTCTCCGCCCGCTGTCATTGGCTCTCATAGGAGCCCATGCAGCAGCTGACGTATTTCCGAAGGAAAGATAGTTCCAGGACTATCTTTTTGGGCCGGCGTGAAAGCGTTCGGCGCTATATTGGCCCAGCTGGGCACTTTTACGCTGCGGTAATACGGCCATGTGATCTGATGCATTAGAATCCAATGCATCAGATTGTAGTGTATATCAGCCAACCGTGAAAACGGCGGCCGATATACGTTCGTGGGACAAAGCCCTAAGGGTAGTTTTACATCTGTGTCGGGGATTTTGTCACAGATCTGTTTGAAAATCCCGGAAGAAAAAGCTTTTTTTCTTCCGTTCAAAAGCCGGCCAGCAGTGCGGAAAGCAGGCGGGCTCCATTATAGTTAATGGAGTCCACCCGATGCTGTTTAGTTCCATCCAGAGATGGGACAGTTTGGCCGCAGGAATTCTCCTTTCCTCCTATCCGAACGGAGCAGGAAAGCGAAATCCCCAGCGCAGATGTGAAAGCACCTTAATACCATGCCAAGCTAATGCAGGATGTATGGAGATGTTTGCTTCCAGCTCCGTATACTGAAACAACAGCCCAGCAAACAGCAGACTAGATGGACTATGTGATCTTCTTCTTCCATAAATCTTCTATATTTCTAAATAATCATGTAAATGTATGGAATTTAATACAAAAAAGTACAAAAACTTCACAATTTTGTGATTGTAATGAAAAATTAGCATCATTTTACAAGCAGGAAAATGACAATAGTTTCTGTACTGACGTGAATGGCCTTAAACTGGAGCTAGATTGTGACTATGTACCTGAGCAGTGGAGATTATTCATAAACTTTGGCCAAGCTAGCCTGAAAGCCGTATAGCTGCACAATGGCAACAAAAAGCCTTCTGTTCCCATTGCTCATGCTGTGGGAATGAAAAAGACATACGAGTCAATGGAACTCTTTTTGAAGCTGCTCAACTATTCAAATCATAACTGGAACATTTGCGGTGACCTGAGAGTTGTGGCACTCCAGTTGGGTCTATGGTTGGGGTACATAAAACGTGCTTTCTGTGCCTATAGAACAGCCGTGATGACAGCAATCATTACAAAGTGACGCAGTGGCCATCCAGAGTTCAGCACACTGATGGCAGATACAATGTGGTTGCTCCAATGAATGTGTACTTTCCACCACTTCACATTAAGCTGGGCCTGATGAAAAACCTTGTGGTGGCTATGGATCATAATGGAAATCATTTCCAGTATCTGAAGGACAGGTTTGGAGAAAACAAAACGCAAGCCAAACTAAAAGCAGGAATTTTTGTTGGTCCTGAAATTCACAAATTAATACATGATGACACATTCAGATCTATTGAACAGGCTTGAACTCGCAGCTTGGGATGCATTTATGCTAGTTGTGCAAAACTTTCTTGGCAACCATCAGGCTGAGAACCACGCTGAACTTGTAAGCAACATGTTAGCAGCTTATCAGCAACTCAGCTGCCGAATGTCCCTCAACATTAATTTCTTACATTCTCATCTGGACTTTTTACCTACAAATCCGGGTTATGTGAGTGATGAACGTGGGGGAAGATTCCACCAGGGTAGTCACCAAGGACAATGATGGGCAACTACTGCTGGTTTCTGCAGTGGTCAACAGGCATTCACAAGCACTTTAGAACAGTGTCTGTGTATTGTGGAAAGACTCAAGTGACCTTTTTATTTTACACGTTTGTTAATGTGAACACGTTTTTGTAATCTCTCAGGTCTGAGGTACAATATGGTTATATGCAGTGGCCGTATAACCAACATAAAATCAGTTTCTCGCATCTGTATGAATAGCCAATGATACAGTGTATAACTTCAGAACATGGCGTCCTAGGCAAAACCCCACTATAGATTTGGACTCTACTGTCAGGAATGGGGTCCAGGATACTGGAAGTCCCTGACAAACCCGCAACCCCTGTCCCCAGGGCGACAACTGGGCGATGGTCCCTACACTCTCTAGGAAAGCGGGACAAAGGGACAGACAAACAGACAGACACTGGAAACAAATAACACAAAGGCAAAGTCAGACTATTTGGGTCCGCAGCAGAAGGGTACACAGTACAAAGAGGTCAGGCAAAGGCAAGTTGGGTCCAAAAAGCAGGGAGTCAAAATGGGAGTCAAGTATATGAAGACACGGGTGCAGCTGGAAGACCAAACTAACACTGGCAAGGATATGCAGACCCAGGCAGGTTTAAATACGGTCATAACTCCCGCCCCAGCAGCTAATTGGGGCGGGAGTCTGACAGGAGCCGGGTACACCCAGCAGCGCTAGGAAACCCATCCCCAGCTCTGCCAGAGGGAGAGAAGCGTGCTGGGCTACCATGGTGCCGAGGACATGGCGTGGGGCGGCACCTGCCGCATCCCTAGCAACCCGGCGGTGAGAAGGAGCCCAGTGGCCAGGGGGGGTAACTTGGACCGGGGCTCCCCTGCACCGCACGGCAGGCGCCTGTGTGACAGGATCGGCGGTGAGAGCAGGGAGGACCCGCGAGCCGCCGTTACTGACATCTACACACTCGGTTTAGTACAGGTCACATCAAATTCCCCTAGTAGCAGACATATTTTTTTTCTGTCATTCACTGTAATTGTTCCATCCTTCAGGGCTCCTTCACACTGGCGATCGCGATTTTGCCGTGAGAAAATTGTGGCAAAATTGCACCTTTTTTCACGTGATTTTTAAGCACCAGTGCTGCTTTTTCTCACAAAAACATTGCTGCACTGTCTTCACTGTAATAGTATTCTATTTCTCAAACTATTGCTTGTATGGAAGCAGGCTTACAACCAGAAAAATATGATTGCTGTATTTTTCCATATGTTGTGGCTATGGAGCAATGGTAACCTGACAAACATGAGAAAACTTACTTTTTTTTACCTTCATGAGAATGGGTTTTAAGAAAATTGCCTATTGTTTAAATTAAGATTTTATTCTGCGCATGTTTTTGATAATTTTTTTTACATCACTCTGTATAATCTTGTAGTTTTCCCTCGGACTACTGAACCTAATAATAGGCTGTCGCTTCCTGTTCTGTAGAGATCGCTTTTCAATAATCATCTCATCATCATCACAGGCAGTTATGAAAACAGTGAAAGTGATTGTCTATATCAATAGCGCAGGATCCGCCATTCACTATAGGTGAATGTCACAGCTTCCCTCCCTGCAAGGTGACCTCTGTACATGTCACAGAGTATGCCTAGGACACTTTCCTATAAAAGTCAATGCGTCCTCTCCAGTCTACTGTCTCTATAGCTCATGAGGCTGCTGTATAGAACATAATGCATTATGGTGGTTTCACATCTGCCTCTGGGGTTCCCCTTTCCCTCCATTCAGGGAGCAGGAAAGACGAACGGCTTCGTCTTATCACAGAACCAAACCGAGTTGAACGGACCCCATTGACTATAATATACATTGATTATACTCAGCTGCTCGGCTTTTAGAAGGAAGCAAAACTTCTGCATGCAGTACTTTTTCTTCAGTTTTTTTGAGCCAGATCTGCAACGGAGACCTGCGCTGTTTTACACATACGCCCACGGACATAAGCTCTTAAGGCCCATTTACACACAACGACTATGGCTCATAATTCGTTCAAACAATGGCGAATGTAAACACGGCCGTCGTTCACTTTTCGTCTGTATGATGACTTTAAGGCCTCATGTCCACGGGTAAATTAATATTTAAAATCCGCAGCGTTTTTCCCGCACGTGGATCCGCGCCCCATAGGGATGCATTGGACACCTGCAGGTGGTTAAATACCTGCGGATGTCATTTTTCGTGTCAGGCGTGGATCTGCGTGCGGGAAAAAAACCGCGACATGCTCCATTTTTGTGCGGGTCTCCCGCGGGGACGGCTCCCGCAGGCTTTCATTGAAGCCTATGGAAGCCGTCCGGATCCGCGGAACACCCGTACCAGAATTAAAACTCACCTCTCCGGACGCTGCTGGCATGCCGAGCACATCCGCTGGGCCGAAGAAAGAAGATCCGCCCAGGAAGGAAGGAAGAACCGCAGCGTCCGGAGAGGTGAGTTTGTTCTTATTTTTTGGCCTCATGTCCGCGGGGCAGGAGGGACCCGCTGCAGATTCCCCATGAAGAATCCGCGGCGGGCCTGATTTTCCCCGTGGACATGAGGCCTAAGGTGAGCTTAAAATCCATTGTTCAGCTAGAGAGAGATAATAGGGACTGCACACTGTGTGTTCTCAGCGGGTGCCGGAGATTGCATTGTATTCTGCCGACAGCCCCTGGGAGAACAGTGGAGCTGTGTGCAGAGCTCAGACCACATTCTGGGCTCTGCAGAAAGCTTCTAGAGGCCCTTTTACATGCAAATGAAGGTGATAAAGTGTTGTAATGGACATTAGTGTCCATTAACACTTTACGCAAAGGATCACTAAAACTGTCAATCTTTCAATTGTTTGAAAGATTATCTTTGCGTGTAAATGGGCCTTTACTGTATGAACATACATGATACAGTGTATTGAAAAGAACTACAATAGATATTAGTAAACCAGTTAAAGATATGCAGAGGAAATCCCCATATGGTACCAAACTATAATAACAAAGAAAAAGGAAGAAGTGTTAGGCCACTCTTACACATGCCGTCGGCAAAACACAGTGATTTTAAAGTTTCGCAGCAATTTTACCGCCGTTGTCGGACGCAGGTTACTGCCTCTGATAGGGGGTTTCATTGCACCCCATCATTCTGTTGGGTGATGACGTGCGTTAATCGCAGTAAAATAGAGCAGACAGCGCTAGAAAATCCCAGCAAGGCTCCATTGCATTGTACGGCGATTACCGCAGTGTTCAAAACGCCACGGTAATGGTGGTAAAAAACGGATGTGTGACAGTGGCCTAAGGGTCCTCTCACACATTGACGTGGCAAAGTGCCGCAATTTCAATCGCAGCGCTTTGCTGCAATTTTACTTTAGTTTTTGCCCGCAGCTCCCTGCGGCCGAGGACGTTTTTGAGAGCACCGCATCATTGTGATGGGCGATGAGGTGCGCTAAATGTCCACAGATAGAGTAGCTAGCGCTCAAAAATCGCAGCGCTGGAAAGTGCCGTTCAGTGCCGCAATAAAACAAATGTCTGCGAGGCCCCAGTAATTTCAGTGGGAGCGTTATACTGCAATTAACGCGGCGTTCAAAACCTGCATTTGTACACGGAGTGCAGAGAGCACATGGTGGGCTTAGACACAGCAGCTCAGCTGTAGCATACTTATAAGTCAAGCAGGCACCATATAATAGATTCTAGTTATACACAGTCTAGGTTCACACAGCCGATTGCAATATTGCCGCAAGACAATCGTGGAAAAATCACAACTTTTTTTGAGTGTCAGCAATGCTTTTTCTCACAAAAGCTTTCTTTGTGCGACTTGGCCATGATTTTTTAGTGCAAAAGTCAATAGAACTTTCTAATGATAAAAACGCATCACATCGCATGAAAATCGCAAGTTTGTACTTTGTGATACAATAAAAAGGGAGGCTCCATAGGGAAACATGGGAGATAAAAATGCAAAACGCAGAAAGAAAGGACATGCTGCGATCATCGCATGAGTGAAAACATCGCAAATGTGAAGGAAACCATTAAAAATTATTGCTTTTTTACTCACTCTCGCATCGTGCGAAAATTGTGCAATTTTATCGCCCGTGTGATACCACCCTGATAGTGTTTACAGTGTAGTTACCTTCAGTAATCCCAGGTGGCATCTTTTCTGATTATTTCACTTTCCCTTTTCCTCTCTATCTGGACCCAAATTACCATGAAGATTTCTTCCAACCACCACTCACCTCCATATTTTCCCACCACCCCAATACTCCTCTCAGTGCTCCTTTATACTAATAGTGCCCCCTTTTGTGCCCCACAAATTAATAATTACCCTGTTTCCGCCAAAATAAAATAATACCTCTTTTATGCCCTACAAATAATTCCCCATTATGCCCCCTCACAAGGTAGTAGTGTCCACTTTGTGCTCCTGAAAAGTAATACGCCCAAATAGAGCCAGTACCAAGTAATATTGCCCCCTCTGTGACACTTAAAGGGGTCTGTCAAAGCCGCGGCAGAGGATCGTGGCATTCCCCTATTGCTTTCAATGGGGCTGCTGCCGCCAGCCCCATTGACAACAATGGGCGATATCGCAAAAAGAACGAACGTGCTGCGATTTTTTTCTCAAGTAGCATTGCAGAAGTGAAAACATCGCAAATGAGAATGAAACCATTGAAAATCATTGGTTTCATAATCATGCTATTTTTTCTCCAGTGTGGAGGCCCCGGCTCTGGAGCAACTGCTATACTTGCTGTATTGAAAGTTATGCCCATGTTGAGAGCAGATTCCCTTTGCATGGTGGGGGAATGTGCTATGCTAAGGCAAGGAAGGATGATGATGGGCCTTCTAGAATCCAGGCTGATAGTCACATGCGTAAGATCTCTGCACAAACAAGAACCTACATGGCGGTTGCCACAGTTTGTCTTGCTGAAATCTGAATGTTACATAGTCACGGTATTAGTGTATCTTGACCACCAGGCACTGCTGGTGGAGTCAAGATTGACAGGGGGGTGATGCCCCCTGAACGTGATTGGCTGCACAGCTGCTTGCTCTGTAGGTCCTGGAAGGGCAGTAAAGGATTGGAGGCAGCAGAGCGCAGAGCGGGGGGTGGGAGCCAACGTAATGGAGCCCCGAGGCGGCGGCCAGCACAAAGGATGTTAGGATGGATAGCGGGATGCAGCACCGACCAGCCGCCCGGCCTCCCGGATCATTGGCGGCGAATCACATGCACATCCTGCGGACGCAATTGGGACCGAAGAGCGGGGGAGCTGACGTTATGGAGCCCTGAGGCAGCGGTCCGCACAGAGGTGACAGGTGGATGCTGGGACGCAGCAGACAGACGGCGGGCGGCTGTCCTGGACGGTGAAGCACATGCACAGCTTGCTGCTGCTGTGGAAAGAATAGGGAGCGGGGGAATGGGCGTCAGGGAGCACAGAGGCGGCAAACGCACAGCATGGACCTGACAGAATCGCTGCGACACCTGTGTGTGTATTAATTAGTGCCTGGGCTGCAGCCTCAGCCCGAGGATTGCTTTTCTTCAGAGCCTTACATTATTAGATGTTAATGCTGGCCTAAAAACGGCAACATTAACATCTAATAATGTAGGCCAGCGAAGACAGGTAACCCTCAGGCTAAGGCTGCAGCCCAGGCACTAACCAACGCACGCTGTGCAGCTAGGACCTTCCCGTCTTGAGCCAATCGGGAGCGTGTGAGAGGGGCGTTCTCCCTGTCAAACCCCTAGCTTAAAAAAAAAACTTTCTGTTGCCCATAGCAACCAATTACAGCCTTGTGCTGTTGGGGAGCCTCACCTACCAGGTTATTACATAGGCTGCTTAGAAAAATGCAGTGTACCTTTTACTAATGTGTTTATTTCCAATCATTAATATAGCGCTAACGTTTCGTACAGCTCTGTCAATAATGGGATGTTCATGTTGCTGCGGAATCCATAATACACTCATTGTCAAAATAAATCCTTCCATACATGGTTGTTTCTTAGAGCCCCGGGAGATCCTGCTAATTTATTTACGACTACAATAACAGAACCCAAACAAGCCGACAGGTGCAGAAGCAGCACATCAGGATGTAGTGTAGTTGTCCATAACCATGTGCATGAGGTGCGTCAGACATCTGCTCTCCGTACAGGACAGTAACCTCCACAGTAACGACTCTAACATTCCAACTCTTGTCCGAAAAGTGCAAATAAGGAAGATAGAACAATACCTCTGCAGCGCCACCTATAGGAATGCAGCATTACTGCAAATCAATATCAGACCCTTTATATAGGTCTTTATAACAATGACTGGGAATTGAAAACCAAAAGCCCGAAAACTATTCACAGACACGCTTGCAGGCATCGCACAGTTGGGGTTTTTCCTTTGCTGCGTTCTCTTGAGGAGCAAAAACCTCGACTTTGCGATGCTTGCAAGTATGATCACAGACTAACGGCATTATTTCAAGAAGGAATTCATTCAGCCAATTGGCATGCTGTGAACGGGCATTAAAACTCCCATTTTAATGCCCATTCAGATGGCCGAGTGTGGCGATAATATGCCGCACCTGGAATACCGTTGGGCAGGGGAAGGCATTTTAGCTCTGCTCAACTCGAGCCCCCTCTCCGCCCCTTGTCGGCTGCCAGCAATGGGAGGTTGCGGGGCGAGAGCTTAGCACACCAGCTCCGACTCTGTCCCGCCCCCTTCCATTGCGGACAGCCAACAATGAGAGGAGGGACACGCTGATAAACTCCCTCCCACCTACCTTTTTCCCAGCAGCTCCCATAGAAGTCTATGGGACGGCCGACACATTCCAGCCGGAAAAGACAGTTCCAGAACTATCTTTCCCAGCTGCATAAAAATGGCCGGCAGCAGTGCGCACCATATGTGTTATATTTGCCGGACAGCCATTTTACGCATCGGGAATACACCCATCTGAACTGATGCATTGGTTTCCAATGAATCAGATGGAGAACGAATATCGGCCGGCCATGAAAACGCAGCCAATATACGCTTGTGTGAACAAGCCCTTAAGGGTGGAAGCACACAGTGGAGCTAGCAACGATCAGCCAAACCAAGACAGCACATAACTGCGCAGCCGTTGGCCACCGCAGGTAGGCATGGTCTGGCTGTGTGCAGCCAATCACACCATGTCCTTCCATCATTTAAGGGGTTTTCTTAGACCGTGTTATCTAAAAAGGTCTCCCCCGTGGAGAAAATGTAACAAATAGTTTATACTCACCCTTCCCTGATCCCCGCCGGCGGCTCGGGTTCTCACTGCTGACATAATGTTTACAGGCTCCCATAAACCTACTACTGAAGCTAATGACAGAGCTCAGACCATTATCTAAAAGGGCTTTGTATGCTGTAGTATGGAACTAAAGGGCCTAGCCTAGACCCTGAAGAGGAGCCTCATCCAGATCTGGCAAACCCCTTGTAATTTCCTTTGCTAAAGGGGTTTTTCAGGACTTTCTTTTCTATTGATGAATAACAAGTCATCAATAGATGATCGGCAAGGATGCCCGCCGATCAGCTGATTCCTGGGCCGCTGTCAGTGCAGAAAGCAGATGGTGCTGACCATAGCACAGCGGCCTGAGGCTTCTGGTCCTGCAGGCACAGCTCCTATTGAATTCAATGGAAGCTGCACCTGCAATACCAACCTGGGCCACTGTACAAAAGTCAGCACTTTCTGCTTCCTTCGCTGACCTAAATGGTAGCGGCCCGGGAATCAGCTGATCGGTGAGGATCAAAAGAAGAAAATAAAGTCCCTTTAACAGAGAAAATGACAGGGGGAGAGTATAACAGGCGGAACTACCGTACATGTCCCAGCATGCTGTTAGGTGATATTAGAAAACCTTACATGGAGGGAGTATGAACAGTCATACATATTAGCTGGAGGGTTAATGGGCTACACTATAGGTGGTCTAGCGCAGGAAAATGTCCCAATGGTCCTGCAATTGCTCCCCTATATAAGAGAAAAGAGCTACAGCTTCCAGAATTGTCCAGGACACTATGGGTTAAAGGGGCATTCCGTATATTTTTTTTTCTATTGATGGCCTACAGCATGTGTGACAGGAAAGAGGGCTTGTTGCTGTGCTGAGGGCTGTAGAAGGGGCATTATACTCAGAGGAGCTGGCCCTGCTACTATCCTTCCCTTACCAAGTGTTATAGTGGGCACTATGCATACTGGTAGGTAGTGGTCACCAGGCATCTGCAATGCCATAGCGGAATGCGGCTCTGACCGCGTCTAGCGATCCCGTGTACCAGTCATTTCTTTATTGCGGATTTTTTTCTAATCTTTGTCTTTTCTGCGCCGTCGCTGGGTGATTTATTTTATTTTACACTTGAATTTTTGAAAGTAAACTTTATCAAACTTTTTTTAATACATTTTTTTTTAGTCCTACAAGGGCAAATGAAGAAGCAATTACGTCATCGCCAGCATAGTACACTGCATTACTTCTGTAATGTAGAATACTATACATATGCCGTCAGCTCATTAGACTGCCGGAGGCAGTTATGAAGACAGTCAGGCTTCCTGCTACCATGGCAACTGATCACTGAGTGCCCATGGGTGACAGCAGGAGCCCATTTTACGTGCGCAGTGCGTTCTGTGATAGACATGATGATTGCTATTATAAAATGTCTATCGATTAATATAACCCAAATGTATTTTGCTGTTGTAATGACTTTTAGCTCAAGAGTTTAAAGGACACACACACAATCTAATCATGGTATTTGCTAGACAATGGATGGGTGATGTATTTGCTCTAAGTACATAGAAGTTGCTCAACCAGTTTCTAAGAGTTAAAGGGCCATAGTGTTATGTGTAGATTCTGTGTCCAATACTGAGTGTTTACCTAGGCCCCCTTCCACTCTCATCCTGAAGCTAGGTAAACAATGATTCATCACTACACGGAGATGACTTCAGCTACACAGAATCTTCTACAACAAAGAAATTCCTTCAGCCTAAGCACATGTTGATAAGAGTTGCCACATATACAGAACCTGCTTAAGGTTGCCTGCATAGAGGACGAAGTCCATGCTGCCTCAACACTTGGAAGGGGGTGGGCAGAGAGGTGGGGGATTCTATATGATCCAACAAATGAGAATCTTATATGTTACTGATGTAATCTGTTGCACGCCCATTGAAGGGCGGTTGTCATGTGTTATAATAAAAAGCCTGAGCCTCTACACAGTGTAGAGACTCTCCCGGTTTTAGACAAGCATTTGTGTCTGATTCTGGTCGACGATGTGTGCACACGATACTCAATTCGGAAAGCGACAAAATACCCCAAAGCCTGCTGGAGAAATCATAATCCAGATCAGTGGAGTCCCTGGGTGAGCGAGTGGATCTGTGAGGTCACAGCCTGGAACGTACAGAGATCGGCAGATGGCACGCAGAACTCAGGGGCCCGAAAATCTACAGAACAAGGTAAGATTGCTTTATGTAAATCTACCGATGTGAGCTGGGTTCTGACTGCTTTTCTGCCTGTTCCTGATCCAGACTGGACCTTCACTGAAAGACAGGTAATAACTCTAGTTCTGTCCACTCGGAAAAACCACCACGTTACCTGTCTAGGGGTATTTTGTACGCTGTGTATGCTGTTGTGTCTGAGACGGTTAAAAATTGTTTATGCAAGACCAAGAGATAAATTCTGTGAGGGTTAATGTGTCGGGAGGGCGGACTCGACTGTTTAAGTCTGAGGGAACACGCCAGTGACACGTGCTCCTAGGTAAAACTAGTGTGAGGTTAGGAAGATTTATGATACGTATACTTAACTTTATGATTGAGCGTGTTATGTTCTCATATGTGGAAAGGTATATACGTATGAAGTATAGTCGTGCTTTGTGACGGCTGATTTCTCCAGAATATTATTGAGGTTTTGGTCATTGAAAATAATCGTCAGTCTCTGTGTATAGCTAAATGTCCTGTCTAGATCGTGTACAAGAAGTGCTCTTGGGGATTACTAGACGGTGGGTTGTTAAAAAAGGTAGATGAGATATATATATACCTTGAGCCGTTGTGGGTATTCTCCAGTAATCCCGTCTGTCTGGTATTATAGAAAGAATGTGCAGTGTTTATTGTTGGGGGGAGGGCTGCTGATAAGAGTGAACTGAAAGCTTTTTTCCAATTAACCCTTTCTGTTTACTTTGTCGTTCCCTGTGTTTTGTAGAATTAATGTGCATTGTAATCTGAGTGGGAAAGAGGTTATATGGGAAGGATTTGAAGAAAGCAGATTTTACAAGAGAAACAGTACTGTGTGCAGAAACTTCGAATAGGCTAGAATAAGCAGGTAGCATAGAGTTGAGCAAAGTGAGCAAGGACAAAGGTCATAGAGCTTGTGATTTGATTACTGAACAATGGGAAAGGACCAGGAAAAGTTGCAGAAAGAAATGTTAGGTCATGGACAGATAAGCAGAAATGAGTATGGACAGATAAGATAGACTGTAGAAAGTTTACAGAAGATGAGCAGGAAGCCTAGCAGAAAGAAAGGTGTTTTTAGATTGCTAGGAGGAGGTATAATGTAGTTAAGAGATTGAAGAGGAGAAAGCATGTAGGGGGGTATGTGTATTGCTTATAACAATGTAATGTCTTTGTGTTGACTACAGCCCCTCCCTGTAATGGCGGCCGTGCTTGCAATGTTTACAATCCAACATAGTGTGACTCTGCAGTAAATGTAGTGAGGCCTGCCCCCACCCTGAAGTTACTTCCCCCCATGTGCTCACTTTCAGGGTGTGTGATGTTACTTCCGGTCCCTCCCCATCCGGGACAGGACCTGGCCCCGCCCCTTCCTCCTCCAGCGGCCATCTTGCCTCACCTGGAAGTGCTGCTGCCCCTGGCCCGCCCGGTCCTCCAGCGGCCATTTTGCCTCACCTGGGAGATCTGTAGCCCCGCCCCTTTCTGCCTCTGGCGGCCATTTTGCTGCATTTGGGAGGCCTATATTCCCCAATGCCACTGTATCCAGTGCTAACATCATGATTGTCTGAAGTAAGGTTTTGTTTGACCAGACTTTGTTACGCTCCAAGATGTGGCCACTTTGGATGTGTGATAAGTTCAGGGAAACAAACCTTTGTGGAGATGCAGCTTGGGACATAGTAGATGACTAAGCTGGTTTATAGTGCATGGAAGGTTGGAGTTGATGCATGGGGGGCAGAGACCAGGAATACATGACAGGGGACGCTCTCTCATGTTCCCAGGGGCTCTGTTTTCCACTGCCCGCTTCTCCAATGGATACTCAGACCGATGATGTTATGGAAGGCTCCTACAGATGAAATAATTTCCCTATAGTCACCCAGCAAACTTTTTCATGCAATTTGGTGAAGTAATTTTACTTTTTATGTGAAGAAAGAGGGACTGAATTGCCCAGAGTAGGATGTTAAGTCATCCGTATTCTTTAGTTTTCTTTAAGTCTTTTGTATATTCTAGTGTCAGTCTACACTGAAGCTATAATTATATTCTGACAGGAGAGTAAAAGCTAAACGCTGGCCATACCCTGAAATACTATTACACTGGGTGACGTAAAATTTGAATCGTGTGGCGCCCCCTTGTGTTAAAAAATGCTAACTGCGACCTGAAAGAAAAATAAAAAATTTTTTAAGGAGATTTTCGCTCAGCCTTCGCTGCATACAATGTCACCTTGACCTACAAAGTGCTTGTTTTTGTGCCTCTTGGTTTACTAGTTTGAACGCAATGACTCTTTTTCCATTGAGTATTGCGGTTCAAAAGGGGGGAGGCATAGGTGATCTGGGTCATAGATGATCTAGGTGTTGTAGATCAGCTATTGGGTTTGAAAAAATATATATATATAAATGATTTTGTGCTACAAGATTCCGAGCCATGTGAAATAAAACATCAGCACGATTATTTAGTACTAATTCGGTAAGAAACTGCAGGTATGCAAACAGTTACCAGAACCCCTGTTGATAATGCATATGTTGAGCTTTTTGCAGATGGTACCAGGGTGAGGACTGATGACTCCACATCGGATATGCAGTGGTCACACAACAAGATGTCCTAGAAGCAGAAGCTCTGCCTCCGCATGTCACAGTACAAGAAGCGGAATTGAAGGCCCTCACTGAGGCGTGTAGAGTGGCGAGAGGTAAGACGGCAACCCTTTACACTGACTCCTGGTATGCATTTGGCATAGCTCATGATTACGGCCCAATATGGAAGGCCAGACAGTTTTTACCTTAGCAGGACAACCAATTGAGAATGGTGCAGCGGTACAGAGTCGCATGGAGGCCCTGCTTCTACCTGACAGAGTTGAGAGTTCGCACCGATTCCTACACTGGAGAGGCGAGAGACGACACCCTCGCTGACAGCGCAGCAAAGGCAGCGGCCCTCAAGCCGTGGAAGAAAGAAGAAAGATACTGACAGCATGAGTCAGTGGTAAAAAACTTTGGACATTGATAAAAATTTGGACTTTGATATGCTAAAAGACTTTTACAGTTACAAGCCAGCAAGGAAGAAAAGAATAAATGGACTAATATGGGAGCAGCAGAAACAGGACAGCGTGTGGTGAACGGTCAACAGCACTTGCCCACCACAGTTCCTGTATCCCATGATGGCCCAGCTGATGGACGCAAAGACCCACCTAGTAAAGCAGCACTGACGACGACGCTTGAAAGAGGTTGGGCGACTTCTGGGTTCTCTGTAGCTGCTGCATCATTTGTCCGGTTTAGCATGATCTATGCCATAGGTGAGTCAGGGCAGAAGTAAATTTGCCACATCACACTTGCCGGGACCACTCTACCCATTTCAGGGATCGCAAATTGACTACGTTCAGCTCCCACATGTTGGGAAGTATGACTACGTGCTTGTTGTTGTTGATGTCTTTGCAGGTTGGAGGCCAACCCTGTTACCAAGGTAAACAAGTAGGTAACCGCAAAGAAGCTCATGAACGAGGTAAACTGTGAATATGGGGTACCAGAAGTGATTCAGAGTCAGACAGAGGTATAAACTTCGCAGGTGAATGTAACATGTCATGTCTGCTCTGGGTGTATCCCAGGCCTTTTACATACTCTACCATCTTTAGAGTAGTGGAAAGGTGGAGAGACGTAGTGGCACGCTAAAAGTAAGATACTTAAAAATGACGCCACTTTGGAAAGACTGTCATCCAATAGCCTTATACAGTGTTAGATATGAACCCAGGGGGGATTATACATTGTCTCCCTACGAGATTGTTTGGGCTAGCCCCAAGGCTACGTCGTTAGTATCCTCAGTGGTTACAATTACAATCTGATGTGTTGACTAAGTATGTGATTTCCGTTGTTAAAGAACTAACCAAAGCCTATGCACAGGTGTTCTCTTCCAGACTCAGAGGCAGACACTGGGACACATATCTTGCAGCCTGGGGATTGGGTGTGCGTCAAGAAGTTCCTCAGGAAGCACCCTCTTGAGCCCCGATTTGATGGCCCCTACCAGGTGCTTCTGACTACTGCCACAGCTGTGAAACTAGCCGAAAGACTTACATGGATCCATGCTTTATACTGTAAGAAAGCTTCAGATCCGGGAGACCAATCTTAGTTGTGCCAAAGACATTACTCTGGTTAGGGCTAGTGAGAGAGGAGGGTGGCAACTGGAATCCTTAGTCGGAAGAATATGAGGGTATGGTTACCTTCTAGTATAACTCGTCCAATGCTCAAGTAGCCGCATATTCCTTCGACTATTGTACTGTGGTCCCGTGTCTAGGCACAAGATCCCACCGCAGGCCAGATTTAGCTCAGTCCAGCTGGTTATATGACTCATATACCCGGGGAATACAATATGTTCGTGCCACTGATAACGTCTGGGGAGAAGACTGCCGTTATTGGGGATTAGTGGGATGGAACGCAGGAACAGACTAGTCCTATAAACCGCGAAGTGCCTTAAATAAGAAAGATAGGAGCGGGAAATCCCTAATTAGTCGTATAACCCTCCTTGAGAATAATAAGGACAGCAGGTATTGGAAGGCTGAACTTAGTATGTTGCTTGGTTTTAATACGGTTTTTACATTAACCATGGGAGATCCAAGCCCGGGGGACGGGGAGACTTATAGTCTGGGGACATACCGGTACGGGAGGACAGATCCCTTAGGGAAGTTTAAAATAAGGGATATGGTAGATGCAGCCGAATGGAAGCCTTCACTTAGTCCCGTGCCCATAATTAACCCCCTCCGCCGTAAGATAAAGACCTTGACGAACATGATGATCATAGCCGACCCTACCTTTTGAGGACACCTTGACAGTAGCGACTGGCTACTCTGACCAGAATCTCTGGTTGGAGTTGATGAGGTACAATGCTAACAGGAGCAACAAGTCTAACTGTTGCGTGTGCGGTAGTGCCCGACTACACTCGGGGATGGTCCCCCTAAATCTCCCTGTAGATGCTGAAGAGTGGTTTATTAGTCTCTTCACGAACATTTCCGCTAATTACACTGTCCGTGAGAAATGGAAGAAGGAATACTCTATAACTACTTAAGTGTTTTGCACCGGAGAGAGTATTACTGACTACCCTGGAAACTACACCTGCCAGGCAAATAGGCAGGGTGGAGGGAGATTTTTGGGGAACTCGCCAACGGGTATTGCTCCTCCTACAGTATGATAGGAGGGGAATAGATGCAGAATCAGGTCCAGTCCTTAGGAGACGTTTACTGGCTTTGTGGAGACATGAGGTAGAGGACCCGCCTGGAGGGTAATTGGACAGGGGAGTGTGCCTTAGTAAAGCCCTTATGCTCCTCCACATCCTGTCAGACACTAACGTTTCCCTTGTTTGAAAAAGATGAAGAGCCAGTTCTGATAATGCCAACCACGTACGCTACCAAAGAAAAGGAGAAATGTACTAGTACTGCGCCTGCCCCGATCTCCTAAGATGGATTGTCAGTGGAATTCCCATTTGCCAAGGGATAGTGCAGAAGACCTTAGGTTCCGGCGAGGGCACACCCTGTGGGGTGTTAACTTGTACAGATAGAGGGTATGGATGCCCGGAAATGAGCCCAGGGAATCCATGGCCTCCCTCTGAGGTGAGGTAGGGATCCCCCCCCTCCTAGGAGTAGGGACTTACGGGCAGTGGGAAAACCCTGACGCAAGGGTGAGGCGACTTGGACGTGTTCACCATTAGGATTATCTCCAGGAGGGACATTGGTGTGGGTGAAGATTAGGGAGTCCCACACCGTGCGTGCCTGTGCACACTACTTTATGCTAGAGCGAGAAGAGAGACCCCTGGTGGTAGTTTTGATCTACACGTATAAATTGACGTCATAGGATAGCCAAGGGGGGTACCTGACAAGTTTTAAAAATTAGAGATCAAGTTAAAACTAGATTCGAGTCCATTTTCCTGATCATTAGGGTAAATAAATGTTGACTGGATTAATTATGTTTATTATAATTAGCAGTGGTTTATAAATTATACTAGAGACGCCTTATAGGGACTAGTCGACCAATAGGACCTACCTCGACTATGACTTTTTTTAAAATAGAGTAACCTTAGATATGACTTTAGCTAAAAAGGGGAGTGTCTGTAAGATGATAGGGGAGACTTGTTGTACCTACATCCTAGACGACACGTGACCCGCGGGTAAAGACGCAGTTGTCATTAAGAAGCTGACCGCACTAACTAAAAAGAGCTAACTTTTGGGACCAGCACTCGCCATGGATGAGCGGGTGGTAAAGGATCCTGGCACAGACGGGCGTCGCTGTTGTATGTGAACTGATGGTTACCTTTTCTGTTCTAGTCTGCTGTGTTATCCCGTGTCAGAGAGACCTGTGAAACTGATGCTGGAAAAGCCGCCCCCACCATGAGTTTGCTGAATGCATCCCCAGAAGGAGTGGACAAGTCCTACACCCCCTTGAAGACCCTAAAACGAACCTTCAACGCGCTCCAGTTATAGGCTCATGCGCAGAAAACTGTGAAAATTATATAGAGAATTAGAGGATAGACATTTTAAGGGGGGATTGTGATAGACATGATGATTGCTATTATAAAATGTCTATCGATTAATATAACCCAAATGTATTTTGCTGTTGTAATGACTTTTAGCTCAAGAGTTTAAAGGACACACATACAATCTAATCATGGTATTTGCTAGACAATGGATGGGTGATATATTTGCTCTAAGTACATAGAAGTTGCTCAACCAGTTTCTAAGAGTTAAAGGGCCATAGTGTTATGTGTAGATTCTGTGTCCAATACTGAGTGTTTACCTAGGCCCCCTTCCACTCTCATCCTGAAGCTAGGTAAACAATGATTCATCACTACACGGAGATGACTTCAGCTACACAGAATCTTCTACAACAAAGAAATTCCTTCAGCCTAAGCACATGTTGATAAGAGTTGCCACATATACAGAACCTGCTTAAGGTTGCCTGCATAGAGGACGAAGTCCATGCTGCCTCAACACTTGGAAGGGGGTGGGCAGAGAGGTGGGGGATTCTATATGATCCAACAAATGAGAATCTTATATGTTACTGATGTAATCTGTTGCACGCCCATTGAAGGGCGGTTGTCATGTGTTATAATAAAAAGCCTGAGCCTCTACACAGTGTAGAGACTCTCCCGGTTTTAGACAAGCATTTGTGTCTGATTCTGGTCGACGATGTGTGCACACGATACTCAATTCGGAAAGCGACAAAATACCCCAAAGCCTGCTGGAGAAATCATAATCCAGATCAGTTCGTGCGCTTGCCCTTGCGGTTTGTGTGAACTTTTGCCCTTTTTTTCAACGTATATTTGCGTGCGCAAAAAAATCCCCCAAAAAACACGAACATACTCGCAATGATTTCAATGGGCATTTAATTTTAATGACTTTCATATGTGCTATTTTCGTGTGTGATAAGCACAAAAATAGAATATGCAGTATATTTTTTTGCGCCCAAAAAAAGGGTTTGTGCAAAATATGTTCATGTGAACGAATCCATTGTAATCAATGGGTTCTATCCCCCCTGTACCACGATAGGTCATGCCATGTATCTTTTCACGCGATCGCACATCACATGAACAAATATGTTCATGCGAACGAACCCATTAAAATCACTTATGTTCTATTCACTGCATATTAAGCGCACAAAATTTGGGAGTGTAATATGCTGCGCAAATATGCCCGTGCGAATAAGACCTAAGACCAGCTTCACACGGGTGTATTTACGTGTGCAACATGCAGAAAATAGACCTTGATGGGTTTGTTTACATTTCCGTATTTTGTGCTCGCATGCTTCATGCTGCAGCTTGTCAGGAGGCGCTGAGACTACAACCCCCAGAATGCCGTGCGGCTGCGGGCGCCGGCTGTGACACAACTAGTGGCCTGCAGGTTGTACTTCTGCACGGAGACGCGGAGGAGCGGCGGCTATCACAGAGGAAGCAGCAGCCCCGAGCAGACGCCATGGCCGCCCCCCTCAGAGTGTGCATCGTGGGCTCCGGGAACTGGTGGGTGCGGCGGTAGTGATGCCGGGTTAGCGGGCTCTGCACCCTCCTGCTAGACCGGACGGTTATCGTGCAGACCAGTGATCGTCCGATCTGCCTGCAGCCAGTGACTGAACAACCTGCAGGGATCCTTCGCCTTTCATTCATCTATTGTACCTTTTACACGCAGGAGGGTCGGCTCAACGACTGCTGAGGTCACCGCTGAGGTCATTAGCGCCTGTGCGGAGCGTTTACACGGACGGACTTCGCCACTGGGTTCTCGCTCAGCGCTCCCACCTATGGGGAGCGTTTACACGGAGCGACAAGCCCACAATCCAGCGGGGTTTGTAATGTCGGCTGAAAGTCACCGATAACAAGTCAACCAATAGTGAGAGATTTTCACTTTTTTTTTTTGCGCTTCCACGGCGCGATTATCCATCAGATTTAATCGTCCCGTGTAAACGGCCCGCTATCGTCCGGTATAACCAGCGTGCGTTCAGTCACTGATCCCGCGAATGTGACGGCCGAGCGATGGCTGCTCCAACTGAGCGAGAACGGCGGACGATTCTCCTCCTCCGGTCGTCGGCTCGCATTTAGACCGAACGACGATTGTTCACTTTCATTTCTTTGCACAATGATCGTTCCGTCTAAAAGCGCGCCAAAGACCGAATGAGCAAAAAGCGAACGATTTATCGTTGGTCGTCCGATCGTTGCCCGCGTTTTACACGGAATGGTTAGCGTTCGCTTTCTTTTGAACGGTCTTTTTGAGCTTTAATCCTTACGATCCGCTCGTGACGCGGGCCGTAAGACTCCCGTTGCGAGCGCGGTGATTGGTGTAGGGCTACGTTCTCTCTGTTCCGCTTTTGGTGCAGAAAAACGGAAATAAGCGTTTGTGTTTTTCGCTGTTGATTTTAAAGGGCTTTTAGTTTGCTTCTGTTCTCTTACGTTTTGCGGGGGGGGAGGGGTTTACGGTCTGTCGCGCACTTTATGCATGCGCTCATTAGGCCGCCTGCACACCACTGGATTTGCATTGCGGAATACACAGCGGCCTCCGGGTTCCGCAGCTAATACCGCCCCTAACATGCTGTGGGATAATCAGCGGGGAGCAATCGCATTTTCTGCTTGTGGTGGAAAAATGTAAACGTAAAAAAGTCGTACATTTTTGTGCAAGTTGTCCTTGTGCAAAACTTTGCAACTTTTTGGTCTTTTCTGCCTCGCTTGCTACTTTTTTCTAAAACGTAGGCTTGGCGGGGCCGCCAACACCAGTTCATAGACTGCACACACCGGTGCATGGTTGGCCAGAGGTGCAACTAACCTATTAAGCGGCTTGTGCCTCCCAAAACACTCGTTGCATCGCTAAAGTCACTAGAAGCTGAGCATGCAGATACAAGCACCGGCCACTACACAGGGGTCGGAGCAGCAGCTTCGTTCCCCAGTTCATGGCAGCGGGCGCCTGAGAAGCTGATCAGCTGGGGTCCCAAGCCAATCAACTATTGATGATCTAGCCTGAAGATAATGAGACCACACCTATGAATATGTCCTAATATGGAGTAATAGAGGGGCTTCCTCTCTCAGGACCCCCATCTATGACGGAGAACGTAGCCTTTCTGGACGTGGCTTCCCCCTGGCAGGATCTAGAAGTGTCTGATTACTTCTGCTGTTCCTGACTGATGTTGTGACAACTTTCCCTCTGGGTAACATTCACTTCTATTGTTCGACAATAATGGCTTCTCGTTAATTAAGGTGTGAGCTTTTAATTGCCTCCTTTATTTGTGACAGTCAAGCGTTATTAGGCTCTTTAACGAGACAGTCCTAAGTGCGCAGCGGTTACAGTTGTGATAACGCCACAGATATCTGTTATTAAATGTCACAGATGAGGACAAGCGGACCCCTCGTGGGCTCCTGGAAATAACTGGATGTCCTTCAGCTCGGTCTCGAAGTTATTTAACTCCTTCCTAGAAGGACTATAAGATATCGGATGTCTCATAGAAGGCTGGTGGGACCTCTGTCCGTCCTCTGTGAACATCACCTCTATTATCTCCTTCAGAAGGAAACTTGGCAACATCCTAAGTCTGGATAAGTCGGTTTGATGGCCTTCGAGCGCGGTGACCCCCACCCCCAGGATTGCTGAAACAACGTTGCAAGTGGTGTTCCACAGATTGTCATGCTGGCCCTACTAAACCCTCTGGAGGCCACAAGAGTAGCCTTTTATAGTCCCTGCTTGACATCACGGCCTCATAATAGAGGTAGTAAACAGTGCTGCCGCCCGTGTGCACGAGGCCTTAGAGCTATGGTGACCGTTTATGGTGCAAAATCCTGATGATGGGTTCCCTTTAAGACCTGCAATTGGACTGGAATTTGCAGCCGTAATGCGAGTCTCTGAAACGCGCCGTACTAATCTTACGTGAAACTGGCTTTAGCGTTTGTTTAGGCGGTGCAGAAGGTTTGTAGCCACAAAATACTCTTGAACTCTATGACTTGTAGGCCATACTGACTTGAATATATCTTGTTGTTCTTACGTCTATACAGGGGCTCTGCTGTTGCAAAAATTATAGGAAACAATGTGAAAAACCTGCAGAAATTTGCCCCCACGGTCAACATGTGGGTGTTTGAAGAGAATATTGATGGGAGGAAGCTCACGGACATCATCAACACGGATCATGAGAATGTGAAGTACCTTCCTGGTCATAAGCTGCCGGAGAATGTGGTGAGAGTTTACTCTATCTAGTTTTCTTGCTAAACATGTTAATTTTCTGCTCGTTGATTACAGTTCTTGAGTTTCATCAAAGAGCGGGGGCGCCTGAGACCCCGAGAGCGGGGGCGCCTACTGTCCCCCTAGTGGATGGAGTGGTGGTCATGCATGAACACTGCTGCTGCATGCATTTCAGTTGGATTGCAGGGCTCATCTGTCTTTGGCATCCTCATTAACATTAATGTCCCATTTAGACGAGAGTCGTGTAAACAGCTGCGCCGATGCCACCGTTGGGCTGGGTTCACACAGGGCGGATTCGTCTCTAGTCTCCATTGATCCCATTCTTGGCAAATATAAAATTCCACTCTTTCTAAGGCTGCATTCACACGAACGTATATCGGCTCGGTTTTCACACCGAGCCGATATACGTCGTCCTCATCTGCAGGGGGGGGGGGGATGGAAGAGCCAAGAGCAGGAACTGAGCTCCCGCCCCCTCTCTGCCTCCTCTCCACCCCTCTGCACTATTTGCAATGAGGAGGGGTGGGGCTAATTTGCAGAACTTAGCCCCGCCCCCATCCTGCTTCCTTTCATTGCAAATAGTGCAGAGGGGTGTTTATTAAATTTAATTCTGCGGGTCAGTAGAATTGCATTGATACCAAATTACCAAAATTGCATTGATGCCAAAAAAATAATAATGTTTTTACTGGCACATTTTAAAGAATCCCCTAACTTTGTTTTTTAATCATCCCAGCAGGGCAGTAGCTTTTACCATTGCTATTGCAATTTTTAACATTTTTCTTCTTGTCCCACTTGAGGGCTTGATTTTTATTGGGAACGATTGTTCCTATAATACACTGCAGTACTTCTGTACACTGTAAATGGCAGAACCGAGGCAATCTTCAAGTCCTCAGGCGCCATGGTAACCCATTGGCACACTCCCGATCACATGGCCCAGGGAGCCCTCTGACAGAGTTTTGCAAGCTGTGCTCCTACCAGTACGGACCACCAGTACCGGTCTTATCGCAATGTGCCGTAACATGAGGTATGCGTTGGAATAAGGAACCTTGGTGAGCGCTGTAGAAAAGGTGTACTGATGGTCACTAAAGGTATAACTCCCATTGAAATCAATGGGGCCTCGCAGACATGCACTCGATCGTGGCATCAGCTGGAGTCTGTCTTATTTTTTTGCGCTTGGCGCACCTCATCAATGGTGAGGTGTGCTACACCCCGCTGTCTGCATGAAAGTAAGATCGCGGCAAAGCTCCACGCTTGAAATCGCTGTACTATGCAGCGCTGCGGTGTGAGAGCGGCCTGAGGAGGGATCATCCCCGGCCTTGTGTTAATGCTGCATGCTTACATTGTGCTTACATTGTCTAGGTCGCTGTTCCAAAGCTGAGTGACGCAGTGAAAGATGCCGACCTCCTCGTGTTCGTCATTCCTCACCAGTTCATACACAAAATCTGCCAGGAAATCTCTGGGCAAGTCCACTCCAAAGCTCTGGGGATAACCCTCATCAAGGTGACCCGCGTTTTATTTAGGCTACAAATTGAAACAGTGGGGGGGTTTTTGTTTTTTTTTCTATTTATGTCTAAGTATTTACAATGGTATGAAATGCCCTGTATCACGTGGGCACGATATGGGTTATGTAATATCACAACTTTTAGAGAAGAGAAGAATTTCAATCCCAATGTGAGGCTTAAAATGAGTATTTCCGATAAACAATACTCCATGCGGTGCGTTACATGAGATGGGACTCGACTACATCTAATAAATAATGGCTAAGTGGTGTTGCCCTTCTGGCTGTCTTGTTCTGAAACACTGCGGAGTTTCAGAATAAATACACTTTGAAGCTGGACTTGAACCTCTCTCCCCTTCTGTGTATAGGGGGAGAGCGGTTACTGCGTGCAGCCTGCCAGAGGAGAGCGGTCGCTGAAGGTAGAGGCTCCAAGTCAAACCTCAGGGTGTAGTTATTCTGAAACGCTGCAGCATTTTGCACTAGAACTGCGCATGCCCGACGGCGAGCTGTCCGGACCATACGCAGCACAAAAAATGGCAGGTAAGCGAGGACATCGGCTAGGCACAGGGTCTGATTCTGGTTGTGCAGCTGGCCTCATGGACGCATCGCACACCATGTGGCTCTTACCCGTGCGGTTATAGGGTGCGTCACTGTCTGATTCTGGAATAGCAAGAGATAGCAGCAGCACTCCAATCAAATAACACCACTGGTGTAAGGTACCATGCAAAGCCCAGACAGGATCCAGACTCCAAGGGTCCACCGTTAGTTACAAACGTAGAAGATAGAAGTCAGCAGGGCAGCATCCATTTAGAATCACTTCTTTTATTAGGTAAAATGCATCAAAGGTGAGGCAAGCAGCCACGTATTGACCCTATACATGGGTCTTTATCAAGGTAATGCCTCAGTTACAACACCCACAATAAATAGTATCAACAGACCAATCAACGTACAAGACAATAATACATAATATAAAACAATACTATTGTCTTGTACGTTGATTGGTCTGTTGATACTATTTATTGTGGGTGTTGTAACTGAGGCATTACCTTGATAAAGACCCATGTATAGGGTCAATACGTGGCTGCTTGCCTCACCTTTGATGCATTTTACCTAATAAAAGAAGTGATTCTAAATGGATGCTGCCCTGCTGACTTCTATCTTCTACATTTGTAACTGTCTGATCCTGGGGCGGGGTCCGGATGTGCAGCCGGCCTCATGGACGCATCGCACACCATGTGACGTTTGTTACCCATGCGGTTATAGGGTGCGTCACTGTCTGATCCTGGGGCGGGGTCCGGATGTGCAGCCGGCCTCATGGACGCATCGCACACCATGTGACGTTTGTTACCCGTGCGGTTATAGGGTGCGTCACTGTCCGATGCTTATTAACAGCACTGCCAGCCTATCCAATCTAGAAAAAGAAAAGTAGATGTAGGGCTGCTGACAGATAGTCAATGGAGTAATATAATTAAGACCTTGGCGAGTGTTTAACCAAAGGCGCAGATCCGCTCCGTGTTTATTTTTTTTAATAAAGAGAACCCGTTGACTCTCCAGACTGTTTGTTAAAACTTGCATTCTCCATCTTCAGGTGCATATTTTCTTGAAAATTATGAATACATTGAAAAACTGGGTGTTACCAGTTCGGTACGTGTCACTACACAGTCTGATAGTATTAGACTGGGTAGGGATACACCCATTTCACAAGGGGAATAGTAATACTCAATTGTTAACCCCTTCCTGACATCCACTATACATGTACGGTGGGTGTCTGATATCATTTGCCCGCACTGTAAATGGTGGGTGTTGGTTACCTTTGATACCTGAAACCTGGGCACAGCTGCTAGGATGGGAGATGACTCGGATCGCAGCAGGTAACCCTCTTTAGATATCAGTTCTGATAACTGTGTTTTTAAAAGGCCAACAAAGGGAGGGGGTGCTCTGTCACCCAAACAGCTCACACGCAGCAAGATTGCTGGTGGCTGTTCGCTTGTTATGGCAACCATGTTTTTTCTGCCCATTAAAGGGGTTGTCCCGGTAGCGTGGTGTAATAGAATGCTTACAGAAATGTTATATAGTGCAATTATCATTCATTCAAGACTTATGGGGATTGAAAAGAAAAATTATTTATAATATATAGCTTCCGCTCCATATCCCTGTGTGTTGAAGCGCTGACAGTGGGTGCCAATCAGCTGATTGGCCAGGGTCCCGAGCAGCTGATCACAGCCAATCAGCTATTGATCCTGAGATATATATAAATAAATGCAATGTATATGTATGACTGTTACACATTAAAAAGGAGTAAGGAACACACCGCTTATAACAGGATCCCTTTAAATCCCATCTTCCATGCCAAGTCTCCTAGCAGGCTGAAGTGCGGGCGCTGCCAGTAGCTGTACATCCACCTGTCTCCACATGATATGACAATTGCTCTGCTTGTCTTCAGGGTGTAGATGAAGGCCCCGAGGGTCTGAAGTTGATTTCTGACATTATTCGTGAGAAAATGGGCATTGAGATCAGTGTGCTGATGGGAGCCAACATTGCAAATGAAGTGGCAGCAGAAAAGTTCTGTGAGACAACAATAGGTAATGTATGTATGGAAACTGATTTGATGTAAAGTTAACAGTTCTCAATCATATCTATAGCCAATTAATGTACAGTATAAAGGGAAGGCTAACAGAGCCCCATGTGGTGCAATGTTAGGGCAGCAGAAATGCAGTCCTAAGCTCTCGCTCACAACCTGAAGGTTTGCAAGTTCAATCCCCACATGGTTTAGGTAGCTGGCCCAAGGTTGGTAAAATGAGTACCCAGCTTGGTTGGGGGGTAATAAATAGAAATTGCCTGAAAGCGCTGCTATTTTCCAAAGCAGTACAGCAAAAGAAACTATATAAATTTTGGTATAGTAGTAATCGTTCTGACCCACAAAATAATATGTCATTTCTGCTGCGGAGTGTACACTGTAGAAACAAGACCCACACCAAAGATGGCGAAATTGCCTTTTTGCCGTTTTGTTTGGACAACTTATTAAAAAATCATGGACAGACACCTTTTTTTTTAAGACCCTTTCGATACCGTAATAAATGATCAAAATTCTAAGTGATACATGATTATAGGTCAAATACTACTATGAAGTCATTACCTGCCTTTACTCTGAACTGTAAAATGAAATTACAGTCATAACAACCTAGTCAAGGACCAGCAGCCTCAAAAAAAAATCTGATTCGTTGGACTTGGGAAAAAGTGCCCCATATTTATGGACTGTCCAGGAGTTTCTGGACGGTTGACAATCCTGCCTGGCCGGCTTCAATATTGAAAAGTTTTGTCAAATTGAGACAACCCCTTCAAATGACAGATATGTAGTGAAGATTGTCTAGGTCAGCTCACCAAGCCCAACTGAGTTTTGATTAACGAGCTAGGATGTTATTGCCCCAGTAGAAGCCTCACCGTTTAATCCAAATCCTTCATGGACGCCATTCTTTATGTATTAAAATCACCATGAAGAAGGGATAAGACCAAGTCACAATGCGAATAGCTAACATGTCTTGTCTTTTGTCATAGTGAGAAATGCCTCAGCGGTACCTAATGTGACTCTTCTGTCTTCTGTATGTGTTTTTTTCTTTTAAGTAAGGCTTTGCATGGCTTAATTTAAAGATTACCTCAAATCCTTTGAATTTTAAAAAGCAAAGCGCTGAGCATCTCCACTTCGCTGCATGTGTCAAGTGAACCTCAAAGTGCTGCGGCATCACTAGAGGCTTCTCCTTTACTAATTTCTGATCCCATCAGGGGCCGTCAGGTGATTATCTACCCTCAAACATCACTTGTTACAGATTGTCATAGTATCATCCTGTCATCCTGAGACAACGAGAAGCTGTCTGGGGACGCTTCAGTATCAATGAGGAAAGCAGAATGTGTCTAGAATGTATATATCTATATATAATCAGCTGAAAAGAAGTAAAAATATAAATTGTGATATATTACAGCATAAAAAAAACTGAAAATAGTTATATTTATAATTATAATATAATTTTTTTTTTTTTTTAGTTGATATGAATATTTTAATGCAATCAACAAGTATTGATGGCCTTATATGAGACCTGGTACTTGCCAAGTTTCCTTTCAACAAAGCCCCTTAGTAACTGCTTTAGGCTTCCTGTCCACAGGCGGGTCGGATTCAGCATGCGGAATCCCACCCTGCCCACGGCTGAGGACACATAATTACCTGTCTGGATCCAGTGCAGCTCCCCTACAACCTATCTGGATCCTCTTTCTCTTTCATTGCGGATGTGCGCAGAAGCGCTGTCCGGCGCACCGCGCACATGCGCAGTAATTTTTTTTTTTAACCCCTGCTTATCCACGGTATCCGCAGTGTCAGCTTCAATCGGCCGCGGATCAGACTGCTTTCATTGACTTCAATGGATGCCGTCCGTGCAGGATCCGCGGCAAAATGGAGCATGCTGCAAATTTCTTTTCCGGACCGAAAGGTCTGCAAAACAAATCCGCATGCTTTAATCCATTTGCGGGTGCCCATGTATTCCTATGGGCGGCTTGATTTGTGGATCTTCCACAAATCCAATCCGTCTATGGACATTGGGCCTTATTCAGAGAACTGTTCTAAATATTTTATTTTTTTATTTTTTTTAAGTTGATAAAAAAAGAAATATCCAAATTATGTAAAACATTAAACGATCTCACCCAGCAGACAGAATAAAAAGCTATTTATATCTAATCAAGAGAATATACTCGAACTCCTTGAGACGCAGGGTCTTCTCCTGGCCATGCATAATTTCATTATATCTCATCCTAATGTCTCGAAAGGCGACAAATCCGAGACATAATGTTCTAGCTATCCAATTTCATGCTTTGGAGATCAGGTAATAATGTGACACCCATAAAATCTACTTAGGTTTATTAATATGTATATTATGATGGTCATTAAGACCTTTTCTAGGTAGTTGATGTATCTAAAAGCATGGGCTCTTATCTCTCTCCGCTGCATGTTCACTGAGCATCATAATTGCGCCTTTCCTCTGTGATATGTGTTAAGTGAATGTTCTGCGGATTTAAGATAAGTATGACTTTTGGGTCAAAGAAAAGAAACCGAAAGAAGCTATTTAATATTTGTATAAATGAGACAAAATGATGAGACGTGTGCCGTCCAGCTCTGGTACAAATCTGGATGCCAGGGACCTTTTCTGAAGACCATTGTCATTTTAATTTAATTTTGTAGGAAGGAAAGGAAATATAAATTAAATAAAAATAAATCTTATTTGTATAGCACCAACGTATTCCGCAGCACTTTCAGTTAATTTATTACCCCCTCACCAAGCTGAGTGCTCAGTTTCCCGACCTCTGAAGGATGGAAGTCCGAGTCATTCTTGAACCATTCTTGCGGGGATTGAACTGACAACCTTCAGACACTGCTGCTGCCCCATTTAAAGCAATGGGTTGTAGGCAACCACCTCAGCGATGATCTTTAACCCCTTGAGTGGCACGCCCGGAAAATTTCCGGGGCCGAGCTCCACTGCTCATAGCGATACTGCCCGGAAGATTTCCGGGCTGTGTATCACTATGGGAGCTGCAGAGCACAATGCCACAAGCTGTGACAGTGTGCTCTGCCTGCACAGACCCACAGAAAACAAAGCAAGGGCTATGACAGAAGCAGAAGATATTGCCGACATGTCGGCAATGTCCTGCTTTGTTTACAGGTTGCCATAGAGACCATCGGCTTGTCAGAAGCAAGCCGATGGTCTCTGTGGCAGGGAGAGCTTGGTGCTTGGCTGTCAGAGGACAGCTAGGTACCAGCTCTTACAGCAGAGATCAGAGAAAACCTCCGATCTCTGCTGTGTTAACCCTTTACATGCTGCAGTCTATGTGACTGCAGCATGTAAAGGGCTGTCACTGCAGCATGTAAAGGGCTGTCACCATCGGACCCCTGGAATGTGATCAGGGGTCCTGATGGGTCCCTGTGGAAGTCCCCTATAGGGACAAAAAAAAAAATTAAAAAAAAAAAATATATAAAAAAAAAGTAAAAAAATTATTAAAAAAATAAAAAAAACACTTGTCTCCCTTTACTTTGTAAAAAATCAAAAATATGATCACACATGTGGTATCCGTGTGCGTCGTAATGACCCAGAGAAGGAAGTTAATACATTATTTAACCCCTTAATGACATGGCCCCTTTTTTTCTTTTTTCCCCATTTCTTTTTTTCCTCCCCCCTGTTTAAAAAATCACAATTTGTCCCGCAAAAAACAAGCCCTTATATGGCCATGTCAATGGAAAAATGAAAAAGTTATGGCTCTTGAGACGCAACTGCAAAACTAGTTGAAATTCAATGATTAGACCATTTTAAAAAAACCTGCCCTGGTGGGCACGACAGGGTGATAGGAAACCTGCCACTCAAGGGGTTAAGGGGAAGGCCTTGAAAGTATAAGCCCTTTCTTGAAAATCAGCCCTAGCTGTAAAAAAAAATTGATTGGCTGAGTGCTGTGACCAATCACAGGCAGCACTTAGCTGTCATTCAATACCGTCCGGGCGCTGCCTCTGGTCACAGTACTCAGCCAATCGGAATCGGAGGCAGTGCTTTCTGGAGGTGGGAATTTTTCAATCCCCGGCCTCCAGAAGAAGACTACCGGGGCCGGAGAGAAGAGCCGGACAGCTCTTCTAGGTGAGTCAAAAAAATTTATTTGAGAGCTGGGCTGACATTTAGTGAAGGGCTTATATTTCAATCCCTTCCCCGAAAATCATCGCTGCAGTGGTTGCCTGCACCCCATTGCTTTCAATAGGACGGCAGCAGCGCCGTCCCCATTGAGAGCAAGGGGATAGCATCACTGACCTTTGCCACAGCTGTGGCAGAGGATTGACCGTGGGGATGAAGGAATCCCCTGCCATAGCTGTCACAGCTGTATCAGGGGAGTGCGACGTACTCCTTATGGTTTCAGTGGGGCTGGTGCTGCTGCCGGCCCCATTGAAAACAATGGGCGATAGCGCTGCGAGGCTTCAGTGACCACATCGTAAAGGAGTATGAAACCATTGAAAATTATTGGTTTCATAATCATGCGTTTTCAATCACTCTCGCATCACTACAAAATATATCGCTAGTGGGTAGGAGCCCTAATAGTAAGGGTCCTTTCACACAGGGCGATTGAGTCCTTAAATGCCAGACAGTCATCCCATTGATTGTTTCTGTGCTTTTGATGATGATGATTCAGTGACCGGAGGCGAAGTACACCAGAAATCTCTTCCATGGACAGGCCGCGGATCAGACAGCTTCCATTGACTTCAATGGAAGCCGTCCATGCGGGAACCGCACTGAAATGGAGTATGCTGCAATTTGATTTCTGCATCCGAAGATCCGCAAATCAAATCTGCCTGCTTTAATTCAGCTGCGGACGCCCATGAAGAGCCGGCGATGCCCCTAATACATGAATTAATATATCCTCATATATTAAGCATATCGTGCGCTGGGGAAGCTACCAAGACCCGTGTTTCATATTCCAGTCGTAGTAAATTTCTCCCATTGATTTTAAAATTCAGTAAATTTGTAATGTGTTAAGATCTCTACAACAGTTAATTTTTTTGAAGTCCTTTTATTTTTAATTTTCCCAGCATCCCTTGTGTTCAGTTGCCTTTCACGCATGCTGAATATTTCTGCAAGACTTCGGCCGTTTGGTGCATTACAGCGAGGGGAAAAAATTGCATGTCCTATTGTTTCGTGTTCCTCGGAACACATCGCCCATTGTTTTCAATGGAACAGTTAAAAACCCATTGTACACTGTGCAATGTGATGTTTCCCCATTGACAACAATGGGAAAACGCTTGCCGATCCTGTACCGTGTCTGTAAGCCGTGCCGGAGGAGCGCTACTTCACAAAAGTGATGGGAGGCGTTTTTGTGTAAAAAGGCACATTTGCGAGCGCGATATCGGGACGAGTTTCTCAGCCTGATATCGCGCTCGCCCGTATATAAGTAGCCTTACTTAAAAGACGCTGGTTTCTGCTCCATTACCCGCATGTATACCTAATGGATTTTGCTACAGAATTTTTTTCGTCATTAGGTGCGACTTGCAGAAACCTTCCGCATGTGAGAGGTGCCTTAGGATGTATTGACCCCATCTGTGCAGTCATCGTTTGGTATGTGCGCTAGGACACCTCCCAGTGCATATGTCAAACATATCCAAAGTTTTTGCTTGCCCATCGGTGTCCTTTAGCTATTCCTTTTTTAATCATCTTTCCCAACAATGCAGAATCGTGTAGTCCACTATTTCATAGAGCGGCATCAGGGGAAAAAGGCAATAAAAAAACAAATACAGCTTTATTAACATGGGAGCCCTTGGGCAATGTATACCTACCTATACTGTGAAGGCTTCCACCCATATAATTGCAACATGTACTGCATATTCAGTGTGAATAGACCCTTATATAGATGGGTATTGGTGTATCTTGTCTCCACCGGAACTAGGGCTGGAGACATGGGTTGGCCTGCTCACCACCCGAATACCGTATACATGTTGGTTTGACACATGAGTCCGGGCAAGTAAATACAACGCCTCCTAACAAATGTATAGACAGGCATGCAATAAAACTTCTAATTCAAGCAAAGTAAATTGTTTTGCCAGTAATGTAGAATGCAAAAGAACATTTAATGAAACAAAAAAAACTATTTTCATAGATGTTTTCTCTCTTACGTCTAGGAAGTAAAGTCCTTCAACACGGCCTTTTGTTTAAAGAACTTTTACAGACCCCAAATTTCCGTATTACTGTAGTGGAGGACGCTGATACCGTGGAACTGTGCGGCGCCTTGAAGGTAACGTCTAAAGAAACAGAAAATGGACATCCTGCATCTTGCGCCATTCACTAGTTGATTCTTGCAAGTGTGAATTGCGTAATATATCTCAACGTGATGTAGCGATGTAGAGAGACTAAAAGTAGAACTACCCATTCAGCTAACTTAAGGTTTTCCTACCTCTAGTAAGTGATGGTGTACGCTTCTAGTGGCCTGCGCAATATCCGTAATCCCTTCACTGCCCACGTAGGACAGACTGCGGCGGTTTGAGAAGGATACAAAAGAACAGCAGTCGTTGCAGTAACAATGTCTACATGCAGCAGCCTTCATGGGGTTATTGTTTCTTCTCCCTTGTTTTGATTCCATTAGAAAAAGTGATCTAGGTTTGGGTGGGACAGAAGCTGACCCTTGGGCTACATTCACATGAGCGAGTGTGATATTGAGCCGAGGAACTCTGTCCTATATCGCGCTTGCCAACGTCTGTTTTTTCATGCCGATGCAAGGCCTTTTTTAATTCATGCGCATCAAAAGGGCGCAACTGTTACCTATTGATTTCAATGGGAAATCCCACGCTCGCATGCACATTGCGTGGTATGAGAAGTCTTTTAAGGTCCCATTGAAAACAACGGATGAAGTATTCAGCGGGAACACCCAAAGATAGAATGTGCTGCGACTTTCTTTTCGATGCTGTGATGTAAAAAGCTCACGTTAATAAGTCTATTCAAAAAATGGATTTCCTACGCGTGCGTCTCACATTGCAGGAAACGGGTGAGATTCTTGCCCGTGTCAATTAGCCCTTATTTTATAAACCTGAACGTTCTCTAAAGGGCTGAAACTGCACCCACAGCCAATGCCTGTAGGCAGAATTATAAGACCAACTTATAGGATATCAGACAAATCCAGCATAATCAAACATGGTGTCATTTGATAAAACATCATGACGAAATATCATTTAATTGAATAAAAACTAAAATTTATACAAAACGGGTAAATGGGCAAGCCCAACACTAACTGCTAAAAACTAGTATTGTCTTTCGCAGGGTTTGAATAAAGAATACTGTGTTTGTTTTTTCAGAAACAATGCCACAGATTTTTGGCAGATGGACGCGCAATTTGATCCAAATGTTCACAAAGCCTCAAAAATTTCTATGGCTAGTAAATATAGCAGCCATGTACAGTAATTCATATGGTCAATGACGAAATTTGAAAAATGCCACAAAAACCACATTGCATAACAAATGCTGCAATTTACGATTTTCTCGTGTATTTTAAAAAGAGAGCGCTACATGGAGGACCCGCAATACTCTAATCCGATATTCAGGTATTCGAAGGCTTTTAATTTCTAAGTAGGGGGGAAAAAAACAACAATTGCACAATTTTGGAGCGCATGTTTTTTACGGCATTCATGGTGCAGTAAAATTGACACGTCTTTATTCTATGGGGCGGTACGAGTACAGTGATATAGTTAATTTTTATATAAAATTCTTTTTTTTTTTTTCCCATTGTGCAATGGCTTGATTGTTGTATTCGTACCTTTTTGGGGAACTTTTAGATAGTTTTTGAACAAAAAAAAGAGCAATTCTGCCATTTGTGGATCCCCCTTTTCTTTCTGATGAAGTTAAATCATGTGAAATTATTAGTGTGACATATTTAATAAATTGTAGCTTTTCCAAATTTAGCTGTTTTTTTTGTCTATAAACGTGGGCTAGTTATATACAAGCGTGGGCAATATCGCTTTTGCCATCCATGTGAAAGCTCCATTGATGCGAGGTGTTGTGATGTGAAAACAGCCTTGCATCACTGCAGGGATGAAGGAATCCCCCTCTGTGGCTGTCGCAGCCACGGTAGAGGATCGCAGAGTTCTCCCATTGCTTTCAATGGGGCCGTCGCTACTGCCACTGGCCCCATTGAAGGCAGTGGGCAGTATCGCCGGAAGATAGAACATGCTGCGATGTGTTTTCTGCATAGCATTGTGGTGCTATGCTGGAAAACATTGATCGCATGTATTACCCCATTCAAATGAATGGGGTCCATATTTGTGCTTCTCACAATGCACAAACCTTGCTTCTCACAATGCACAAACCTTGCACGATTTTCTTGGCCATGTGAAACGGCCTAAGTGTTTTTTTTCTTTAACCTTGCAAACATTTGATTGCTTACACAGTATAATGCAGTACTATGAGATTGTATTAACAGCTCTTCTATTAAAGACGTGCCATAGGTAAACAATCGTGGTAGCCCTGCGAGCCTTCAGAAGGCCCCAGGCCGCCATGACACCTGGACAGCACACCCACAATCTTCTCACAATCCGGCCATTCAGAGTATTAAAATGCTGCTATTAAAATTGAAAACGGCCACAATCAGTCATCTGATCGCAGCTGTTGCTGGCAGGTGGCGGCTGTCTTTGATGGAGCTTGTTCTGCCCCTGAGCCCTCTCAATATATAGCATATGCTGTGAATGTCCATATGCATGCTAATTGCACGGGGTATATATGATGTGAGGGGGTTGAGTAGGTTTGTAGATGAGGGGCCTTTTTATTTCCATATAAAACCTAACCTTTATGTTTAAAAAGACGATACAAAGTCTGATCTCTAAATCCCCTGTGACCCCCGACCCATCACTGAAAAATTAAAACAAGTGAAGGAGAATATAGATGGATAATCAAAAGTATGTCTATAATGGAATGAAAACTGACCAAAGACCTGTAGTCACTAACTTAAAAACTGAAGCAAACTATAAATCGAGTTCCACAAGGTTAATCAGAAAAAAATTTAAAATGGTTCCATGGCACTGCACAGTGGTCTGACTTGGTACTGCAGGCTGAGTCCCATTCAAGTTACTGAGACTCAGCCTGCAGTACCAATCTGGGCCACTGTACAGTATATGGAGCTGTCTGCAGCAAAATAGCTGAAAGTGGGACAACCCCTTTAAAAAAAACAAACAAAAAAACTAACAGGATTCCTTTTGACTGTAAACTTTCACCTAGCTTTAAAATGGTTGTGTATGGTGCTGCTAATTACGTGGGCACTTTTTTGTACGACCAAACCAAATAGGAGCAAAAATAAATTTTTTTGTTTTATTTTTATTCATTTTTGTGAACCAGTAAAAGTCTTAAGATCTAGCATTCAACATAGAAGTGTACTGCTCCAGCTTCTGTATTCTACTACCCTTGTTCTCTGATTCTAGCACTACACATCCCTTGGCTCCTACACAATACCTGGGCCCTATCATAGCAGCCGTTCCCTCGCCCGCGGTGTGCAGCTCCATTCTTCAGTCGGCTAATATACAGAACATAGCAAACGTATGTTATTTTTAAGCCTGGCATTTCCATTTAAACCCTTAAACATCTACAGCTCTTATTACCTATAAAAGTATTGAATTGCCCATTACCTAATGTGCCCTGATGTCCTGTTTATCTATCGGCATATTTTACATTGCAGTGTCCTTTCTTGCTTTGGACACTCATTACTTAAAAGGGCATTTATGCGCTGACTTGTAGCTCTGTGCTGAATACCCGAATTGCTTTTGCTTCATTTACATGCAGCGTGTGTCTGGGAGCATGGGAAGCGGCGGAGAAGAGATCCATATTTTTGCCTGCTTAGTTTTTTGGGGTTTTTTTCTTAGTTTTTTTTATTAATATTGCAGAGTGGTTAAATGTGAGGTCCCTGAAACGTATATATTTGATTTAGGTATTATGCACTTAGCTGTTCTTCAAAGCCCCCTGTCTGTATGACGTTCCTGTGCCACCCAGAGTCTACGAGAAGCTTCTAATTACTGTCTTTGTGTTTACTCTAGAAATGCCCGTAGATGTGTGGGCGCTGCGAGATGCCTTCACACCTAATTGCCTGACTTATTGAAGTGGGAGAATGCAGTTAATATTGTATATTTGGGGGATAGGACAGCGCTGGAAACTCAAGACCGGAATTTGATTTAGCGCTGCTAAGGAAGTATTGCCACGGGTCTATGAAGAAACGCTGAGCTGCTCTTAGCTGGCCGTTACTGTAGAGTTAATCAAGGTTCTCTGCCCAGCACGTCCTCATTAAGTGCGCGTCTTAATAATACGGTTTTATGATGAGAGAGATACATTGCAGAAACATCTCAATAGACATGTAATTGATTTGGTTCTGGTCCACAGTGCTAGAGCAAAAATGATTGCTCCGTGTAAAGCGTTAGTGGATATGGTGCATTTTAATTTGGGGGGGGATGATTTCCTGTTTGGTTACCATTCGCTATAGCCTTGCTGACTTCTCATTTGCTGTGATATAACTTATGTTTTTTCCTCCCCTCTTGCTGCTTTTGTTGTGTATTATATGCTTTTTGTTCTAATTCCGACTTGTGTGAATATCTAGGACAGCGCAGCTTATCACATGTACATGCAATAATCTCATTACTCTATGAATACACAAATTGGCTTTTCCTGTTAAGTAGGCTAGGCTTGGCACTGCGGAATTTATTGCGGATGCCGATCACGGAAAAACGTGATGTGATTTAGTTCGTGAGCATTAGCCCTGTAGGGCCTCATTTCCACTTAGTGCTTTTGTCTGTGTTTTGACTTTTGGCATACATTTGAGTGTTTTTATTATTATTATTTACATTTATGTAATTTTTTTTTGCATCCTCCCCCTTAAGTCCAGCTGCACACGAATGGGTGAGATTCCGCAACGGAATACGACCCTGTGCCCGGGCTGGGGACGGCACATACTGGGCTTGGGGACATGTGCAGAACAGGTTTCTTTTTTTTTTTTTGTTTGTTTTTAATCCCTGCTTTTCCTGCGCCTTTGCTAGGCAATGACGTGGAATGCGCAACCTTTCCATAATGTCGATTGCGGAAGGACCGTGCGTCAGACGGCTTCCATTGACTTCAATGGATGCCGTCCCTGACACATTTTTGCAAAACACATGCTGTGTTTTGTTTTTGTTTTTTTCCTGCCAGTGGAAATCTTAATCACAGTCCACTTGTGTGAGCGTATGTTCTATTCTTGATAATGAATGCGAAATGCCTCAGCTCGTACGTGCGGGTGATGATCGCGGATTCCACAATATAACTCCAGCCATGTGCAGCTGGCCTATCTCTCTCTGTTGCGGCTTTGTCCAAGTATTAGGCCGGCTGCACACAGCTGGATTTGGATTGCGGAATCTGTGATCATCACCCGCGCAGACGATCTGCGGTATTCCGCATCCATTAGCAAGAATAGAACATTCGCTCACAGCCGGCATCCGCATGTACCTGTATTTCTTCTTCTTTTCTGTACTGTGGATGGTGTTCAAGGCTCACCGTTGGACATGTGCAGTACAGATTTAAAATTTTTTTTTTTTTAACCCCCTACTTTTCCCGCGGAATCCGCGGCCAGTCTGTTGGTCGGCCGGCTTCCATTGACTTCAATGAAAACTGTCCCTGCGGAATCTGCAGGAAAAGGGAGCATGCTGAGATTTTTCATCCAAGAGTGGAAACCATAATTGGTTTCTGCTCGTGTGCCTGAAGAATCTTTTTTGCATTGCATGCTATGGACTGTATTTGCTGTGGATTCCGCAATTCAAATCCGCCCGTGTGCATTCACCCTTGGGGGGGGGGGGGAGAACTAACTTTGCAATAGCAAGATCTTAGTTTGTTTGCACTTTTCTTTCATTGTTTTTGTGTTAGTTTTAGAAAACCTGCTAAGTCTATTTATTTCCCTCTTTTTCTGTACAGAACATTGTGGCTGTTGGCGCTGGCTTTTGTGATGGTCTAAAGTGCGGCGATAACACAAAAGCTGCGGTTATCCGCCTCGGGCTCATGGAAATGATTGCATTTGCCAAGATCTTCTGTAAAGGTCAAGTCTCCACTGCAACTTTTTTGGAGAGCTGTGGAGTTGCCGATCTCATTACCACTTGCTACGGAGGGCGCAATAGAAAAGTGGCCGAGGCGTTTGTTAAGACTGGCAAGGTACTGAATTTAATTGTCTTTACTTCATTGCCTCTTTGAGTCGTCTTTAACCTTGTCGTTCTGCAGGGGTCATGGAATTGAGGTCGTAAACAGATGTGTAGTAAAATACTTAATTTTTCTTGTTCTTCTCAATCAGTGCACTATGGTGTAAATGTAGGAACCAGTGTTCTTTGAACCGCCTGCCCAATATTGTATATTTTTCCTCATGCTTCCTAGACCGCTCTGATCTACTGAGGCATGGACTTCAAAGAGCCTCTGAGGTCTCCTTTTGGTATTTGGTAGCAGATTTTTTTTTTTTTTAAGGCTATAAGTTGCGAGATGAGGCCTGCATTGATGGGACGTGCTTTTCAGTATATTCAACAGATGCTCGAAATTTGAAGGTCAAGTTAATACCTTCCACTCTGTTGTGTTCCTCAGACCATACTTGTTCCGTTACAGTGTAACAGGCCACATTAGCCTAAAGAAATATCATTGGGAAATACTGTTGTCATGAAGGGGTGTACTTGGTCTACAACAATGTTTAGGTAGCAGACACCCCTTATTGTAAACCCAACCCCAAGAGAACTGCCCATTCCTTGGAAAACAGCTTAAAAACCAATACCCAGACTCCGTTTTGTCCCTCTTGCTTGTGCGAGCACCGTTAAATTATTCTGGCAACATGCTTTCACCCGGTGAGCGGATGTCTTTGTGGGCATGGTTGATCCATGTAACTTTTTTCCGGCGCTTCTCCAGCGTGACTTTATTTCAGTCACTGCAAAAAAATTCACAAGAGGAATTCATTACTACAGATTTTGCGTTCTTACATCCTGCATTGGCAAGAAATACTACCTATCTCCCTCTACACATTGCTGGTGTCTGCTGAACAAGGCTATTAACCCAATAAATGCCGCTTCAGTGGCACCAGTGGAAAATACAACTGTTCCCGCAAAAAACAAACAGGGAGGGCTTAGTAACTTGGGTGCATCCTGGCGGCTGATGCCCCCGTCTTCCTGCACAAGACGGCCGCAATGCAGGATGGACGTCTTTCCACAGAGCTGGAGGAAAGAACACAAGTCCGGCAATGGAGGCGGTCATGTGCTCTTCTCTGCCAGCGTTGCGGAGAGTTGTCCATCCTGCAGTGTGACCGTTTTGGTATCGCTGCATCCGTAAAAGTCTGATCTATCAAAGTAATGTATGACTTACCCTGCACGGTGAATGTGGTAAAAAAAAATAAAGAAACTACGCCCAAAATGCACTTTTTCGGTCACCCTATTTCCGAGAAAAAATGTAATAAAAGGCGATCAAAAAGTCAACTGTATGCGAAAATGGTACCAACAGAAACGTCAGGACATACCGCACAAAATGAGCCCTCACACAACTATGTCGCCAAAGAAATAAAGTTATTGCACGCAGAAAATGGACACAGAAAATAATTTGAAAAAATTAAATATCTTAAAAAAAAAAAAATACAAGTACTACAGCAAAAAAAATACTATATAAGTGTGGTATCGTAGTAATCGTACTGACCCATAGAATAAAAATATCAGGTCGTTTTTGTTGCACTTTGCGCGCTGCAGAAACAGGACGCACCGAAAGATGGTGGAATGTCTTTTTTTTTTTTTTCTCTCCGATTACAATTTTTTAAAGGTTTTTCAGCAAATTATATGGTACAATAAATAGTGCCATTGCAAAATACAACTCGTCCCGCAAAAAAACAAGCCCTATACAGCGACGTCGATGGATAAATAAAGGAACTACGATTTTTTTTAGGGAGTATGGGGAAAAAAAGCAAAAAAGCTCTGTCACTAAGGGGTTAAAAGTGGGGATGGAAAAAAGCACAATAAAAACAAAAGTAAAACTGCTTGGCCACTAAGGGGTTAAAATGAAAAAAAAAAGGACATTTGACGCAACAGCGAATAATACTCACGCAAGTTCTTTTTTTCCGCTTCTATTGCGTTCGTCCAGGTATCCCCATAAACCTGAGCGGAGAGTTGAAGCCAGGATTGTTCCTTTCGATTCTTGTTTAAGTACTCTGGGCAGTTACTGTCCCATATGCTAGGGAAGTCCTGCATCATTGCGACAAGTTTGCCCATGTCGATCATTATTCGTTACGCCTGGTGGCTGCAGGCTGGTGGCTTGTGGCTGCTGTCTGGTGGATGAGGTGACTGGAAGGGCAGTGCTGCTGCTGAAATTTGCCTGTGAAGCTCTGTGCTGTGTTGGGACGCCTCCTACCATGCCTACTTCCTGTAGTCATAGCAACCAGTGATTCCATCCGCAGCTGCACTGCGGATGTACTGCGTGAAAAAACGCACCCATTCACTTGTATTGGAGGCTTCACGCGCAGAATCTGACCCAAATTGGAAGAGGTCGCATATTTTTTCAAGCGCGTGAAAAAACGCGATACAAATCTGTCCGTCTGGGGACAACTGCGGATCCTCATAGGAGTATATTGGCTGCGGTCTGAGGCAGATAATGTGCCTAAAATAACGCGCTAGAAATTCCGTTCGTGTGCAGGCACCCTTAGGCCACCTGCAGACGAGCGGGTCGGATCCGGCGGCGAGAATTCTCGCCGCGGGACCCGACCCGAGCGCCTGCAGTGACAAGCGCGTACTCACCCGCGCCCGGCGGCCCCGGCTCTTTCATGTGCCGGCTGCCGGGCAGCCGGCGCATGCGCAGACCGGAGCCAGCGGCCGGGTGAGTGACGTATCTGTGCGAGGCTCTGCGAGCCCCGCACAAAAATAGGACATGCCGCGGTTTGTTTGCCGCGCGAGATTTCGCGCGGCCAAACCGCGGCCGTCTGCATAGGATTGCGTTTGTTAACGCAATCCTATGCAGGCTTTGAGCGGCGGAAATCCCGCCGTGGGATTTCCGCTCGTCTGCAGGCGGCCTTAGGCATTTTATGCACACACAATCTATTTCTCGCATGGGCGACATTGAACACAAGTTACATTGGAAGTGCCAAGCTATAAAGTTGTCCCTATCCACAGGATAACGAATACCTTTATGATCGGGGGGGGGGGGGGTCCAAATGCTGGGACCTCCACTAATCCCAAGAATGGGGGTCCTGAAGGTCCCCACATGAGTGGAGCCGAAGTAGCACATGTGTGCTGTTCCTCTATTCATTACAATGGAAGCGCTGGAGAGTGTTTGTACTCCTGCAATTTCTAACACTCCCGTTGAAATCAGTTGATCAATGGCACGCATGCACAACCTCCTCTCCATTCGGGACTACTGTTCTTAGGATCTGTGGAGGTCCCAGCTCTTGGACCCACAAAGGTTATCCCTTTGTCCTTTTGGATAGAGGATAATTTTAGAACTTGGCACAAGCGCTTGAGCTTTTTTTTCTTTTTGTTCAAAGTATCCCATGTGAGCCATATATTCTTATTTTCAGCTGAATTCTTGCCTGCATAAAATGCCTAATTGTGGGGGTCACACCTGTTAGGACTTTCATTTAGGGAGCAGAGAAACTTGCATTCCTCCCTTTTTTTTTTTTTTTTTTATTTCAATCGGTTTTCAAAAAAACATGAAGTAAATGGAAAGCTTTCATTTTGCTTGTGTTCCATTAGGTTTCTGTTTTTTAACAGAGTAAATGGCGCTGCCGACTATACGATTCTGTTAAAAAACAAAGAAAAGAACAGAAACCTAATTGAACAGGGGCACAGTGAAAGCTTTTCTTTTGGCTTTTTGTTTTATTTTTAACGGGGAAAACAGGGAAATGTCTATTTTACATTTCTGTATTCCAAAAACTGAACAGAGAGACTGAATTATGAGTGAAGTTACAATGCAGGTGTGAAAGTAGTCTTAGTCTTCCAATGAGTTTCTCTCATGTTGATTTGTACTTTGTGTAAGGTGCAGGAAAATTACCATACAAACTTTTGTGGACGAGTGAGATTACAGTGATACAAAAACCAATTTTTATTTCTAGTTTTACTACTTTTAACCCTTAAGCACACGGCCCTTTTTTCCCCCAAATTTCGGTTTTCCCTTCCCCTCTTAAAAAATCGGAACTCCTTTATTTATCCATCGAGTTAGCTGTCTGAGGGCTTGTTTTTTTTTGCGGGATGCTTGTAGTTTTCAATGGCACTATTTCATGTACCAAAAAACTGTGAAAAAAATTCTAAGTGGAGTGAAATGGTAAAACAGAACATCGGTCAGGGGATTTAGATGCCCCTGTCATAATTGACGGTGGTATTTAAAGGTTTAACAGCTCCAATGAGCCACGTGGCTTATTGGAGCTGTTGTGGTTGAGTAATTTTTTTTTTTTTTTTTGAAGATATCGCTTTCTGTTTCCATATTTGGAGCCAAAATTATATATATGTTTTTAAACAATTTGGCTGTACCAGGGCTCGTTTCTTGGTTTGTTTGTTTTTTCGGGCAAAAAAACAAAACTGCATTCACTGTGCAGGATAAATATTGTGACATTTTAATAGTTTGCAATTTTACGAGTACAGCAGTGATGGCAAATGTGTTTTTTTTTCTTTTGTTTTAGGATAAAAGGGCAAAAATGAACTTTTAAAAATTTTTGTTTAAACCTTTTTTTTACATTTTATTTATTTTTTTATTCCCCATAGAGGACTTGAGGTTGCGATCGTTTGATTGCTTGTACTACATACTGCAATACATCAGTTATGTAGTGCTTTTTAATGTTTGTTAAGCAATTGTTGCAGTTACGGCAGCTATCGATTAGTCGCTGATCATTTGCTATGGAGTGTGCTTCCTTGTCAGCTCTATACACCCTTCATGATCTATAGGTATTATGTGACCAGATAGGAGTTAAAACAAGCCGTATACTGTGAAAAAGCGACTCTAGTCATTTTATGTCATGCTGGCATAACGGGTAAATCAATAATAACTCGCGCCATAGTTCACAAATGCGTCAATCCTCTGTAATTGCTTTTGTTGTTGTTAAAGCAAAGGCTTCTGAATGTTGCCTCTAAGCCCACCTACGCTCCATGTTGGTAAACTCACAGCTTGCCTTGTATAATCAATTTGCATATCACTGCATGTGTTACTAGACTTTCAGTACAGAAGAGATTCATTTCATCTCTACGTGCTGAAGCTGCATTTTCTCCCTGTGATCCTGCGTTTTTGCTAGGTTGAGTCCTATCAAAGCTTTCCAGCTGCGAAAGTGGTTGAAAAAAAGGTAAAGCCTTGGATATGGCACCAAACCTTTGTGTATCACAAAACAAATATACTTGACTCTTTTTTTTTTTTTTTTTTTTTTTTTTTTTTATATATATAAAGTGCGGCTCATTCGGTTTGCTGGTCTTTCCATCCCTATATACCCCGGAGGTTTGTTATTCATTACAGCCAATTCTATAAAGCCCTCTATACATGTAATTATGTTCTTGCACTGCAGAGTATAGAAGAACTCGAAAATGAAATGCTGAATGGACAGAAGCTCCAAGGACCTCAGACCTCTGCGGAGGTGCACCGTATCCTGAAGCAGAAAGGCCTAGTAGAGAAGTAAGCACTAATTGGTGGACCTACAATACTGCACTATGAATGGCCCCGGTGTCATCTGATTGTAGCAATATCTCTGTTTACAAGCAAATGCAATCTTTTAATATTACAAAGATCTGAGAGAGAAAATATCATATCCTGTGTTTGCTGCTCCACGGAATGCCAGGTAATCCTAAAACAGCTTGTGGTTACTGAAGGGCTGACAACGAGGCGGCAGGGGATTTGAATTTCCTGTAGCGTCTCTAGTTTCCAAATAGGAATGATTCATGTGTAGTTTTTTGCAAACAGTTTAGGCAAATGTAATGGTTTGCAGAAAATGGCTTTATCTTGGGGTACCCATACACCTTTTTTTTTACTTTTTTTTTTTTTAAAGGACTCTTGGGTGATCCTATGCACATCGGATGATCCAATCCCAGCAAAGTCCACTGTTTTAACCAACATTCATCAAATTTGTTGGATCAGTTTTGAAGTTGTCCATTTGCATAATTTATTGGCCAAACTCACAAAAGTAAAGCCTGGTTTAGAGACAATGATTATTGCTCAAAAGATTTCTTTTGGCGATTAGTCATTGCGTGCCTTTACCGCGTAAGGTGATCGCTCAAACGTTGAGCGATCACTTTGCGCTCCAAGAGGGGTATGCAGAAGACAAGCGGGGATGCTTGTTATCTCCTTGGAGCAGCCAGCTGCTATACAGCTGAGCGCTCCGAGCGGGGTAAGCAGAACACAGCTGTGTTTTTAGCCCGCCTGTGTTCAGGGAGCGGGATACAGCGGGAAACAATAGTATCAGCTGTATCCCGCTGTGAAATTCTGATAGGGCTGATCGTTCTCTTCCAGCTTGCTGAAAGAGAACGATTAGTGATACCTTACTGAAAACTGCACAATGTCCGTGCAGTTGGACCCAGTGATTATCGCTCAAATGACGGCTTTCAGCGTTTTGTTGGTTTTTGGGGGGGGGGGGTTTGAGTGAAAATCGTTGTCTAAATCAGCCTTAAGTGAAAATTTGACAGCAGCAATGGTGGAGTTCATAGAAGAGATGGAGCCCCATGGCAAAAACTTAAATTGGCCCCCCATTATAGTGCCCATTTTTTTACTGGTGTTTGTTTCCAATTCCATGCCTTTTTAACATATCGCTTGGACCTATTCTCTACCCCCTTGTATTCTAGCAATGCAGTTCTTGTATGGAGTAAGGTCCTGGTCCTACAGATGTCCTTACTACCCATTAGCAAAGGGATGATGCAATGGAAGTTTTCAAACAAAGGCTGGACAGCCATTTGTCTGGGATGATTTGGTGAATCCTGCACTGAGCAGGGGGTTGGAACCCGATGACCCTGGAGGACCTTCCAACTCTATTATTCTATGATTCAGAGCTGGGGCCCCCTGTGTCCATGGGCCCCGTAATAGTCACATGGTCTGCCCCAGTTATGTACACCCTTGAGCAGTACTATTTGAGAACCCATTAATCCCTGCAGCTTACACTTTAAAGCACTGATAGTGGTGCGAAGAGTGGTGATCAGCTGATTGGGCGCCTGCTGTCAGTGCCACGACAAACAAGTGCAGATGTCCTTTTATTTGCAGTAGGGCAAACCTCCAAGTCCTATTTTACTGCAACTAGTAGGTGACCATATTTAGCAGTGAAGTCCCAGTCCTGATGGTCTCTTTCTTAGGTCTCACAATTTTGCATCGGCATAATAATCTGATTATTTGTATTTGCCTTCACCATCACTACAATCAGTGGGGCTGTGTGAAGCAAAAGTTGCATCACTGTATGTATTTCCATGCAGCCCCGCTGCATGCAACAAAATCTAGTGATACATTTGTATAACTTTTATGGCATTTTATGTTATTACAACCTTTTTCTTTTTAACATGCTTTTATTTTGCTGTATCCTAGATTTCCGCTCTTCACTGCAGTCTATCAAATCTGCTATGAGGGTAAACCCGTGGAAGAAGTCATTTCCTGCCTGCAGAGCCACCCTGAACATTTGTAGTAGTTTCTTTTTAAAAATCCAATAATTTTATGCTGCAGGATTCTGGAGCGCAGTCTCCGCTAACGCACAAAAGTAAGAATGTGTTAAATCTATCACCGCAACCTCAAGAACCATCTTGGGCACAGATCATGAAATAAATTGTCTGTAGGATCACACATGGCAGATTTCCATTGTAGAGCAGTTCAGCTTACACCTCTTAATGGGGTTTATAAAAATCCTCTTCTCATACTGTAAAAACATCCCCATTCAATGTATGGTAGGAATGTAGCAGTTCTGTCACAACAAAGGCCAATTAAGAATTAGTTAATTTCCTACAATGAATTTGCTACACATAAACCTACATTTGGGTTAATGGCGGTACGTAAAAAGAAAGCCTGTTGTTTTTTGCTCACGAGTATGGGGTCTGACTCTGCCATACATATAGGTAGAACCTCCTCCATTCTTCGAGTACACAAGGTATTGCATACTGTTAACTGCTTGTTATCACTACTAAGTATATATATGAGGGCTATCGTGTCTTATGATGATGGTTACATTGTGTTACACTGGTTATCACTTACTTGCAGTTGAACTTTACAAATCTTCATTGCGGCTATTATGTTGGTTTGGTTTTATGCAACATTTTATTCTCTTGTGATATTTTGGGTGGTAGATTTTTTTGGACTTGATGGCCACTTTATTAGAGAGACTCGCCCAGTAAGTAGCACATTAGATGTCCTTGGAATTTAGAACCACAGCAATTCGTCATCCATAGTTATCAGAGAACCAAGGATATGTCGAGAAAACATTGGCTTTACCATTAGGCCAGTTTCAGACCAGCATATTGTAAGACGTCTGTAATACAGACTTGTTAGAGATATTACAACTGTATGTCATCAGCTCTTGCCTCCATATTGGTTTTATTCTTTACTGGGCAAATACTGATCCATATTTGGCCAATAGAAAAGAATAGCAATATAGGGACAGAAATGCAAAAAATTGGTCATGCTACATAAAAAAAAAAAGGCAAAAATACAGCCATGTGAAGAGATACAGAGATCTACGTTAGCTCCATTTTATAGTCTGCAAAACACGGACCAATCAAAGAGCTATAATATACTCTTCTGAAACCGGCCTTACTCCACCTCCACCGGCCTGAACTAGTTATAGCTGACAGGAAGAGTTCATCAATTTCATAGGCTAAATTTACAGAGGCGAGCGCAATATCACACTTGCCAACGTGTTTTGCACATGGAGGCACGGCGTTTTTCATGCAAAGACGCCTCGCATCACTTCTGTGAAATTGTGATCCTTAGTTGCGTGTTTCACGCGCAAAGAATCGCAAAGGTTTCCCATTGATTTCAGTGTGAAATATCACATCGCACGGCATGCGAGTGCCATGCGATATCTTTTAAGGTCCCATTGAAAACAGTGGGCAAAGCGTTCTGAGGGAACGCTAAAACTACAATTAAAAAGTAAATCGCAACATGTTCTAATGCCATCCTAATGGAGTTCATATTCGTGTGAATTTTGCACGTCTTGCAACACGCTAAACTTGCACGCGCGAATGTAACCTAAAGCCATATTCTGACCCTTCTGTCAGCAGAAATCTGGATTCATCTGACTAGGCAAGGTGTTTTTCACTGTTCCATGATCCAATTTTTGCTCTCTAAAGTCTTGTCTTTCTGTCGAAGAGCAATGGTCCTCAAACAGATTGTCTGCAGTTACAGCCCATGCACTTCAAAGGTGCATTTACACACACAGATGATCGCTCAAAATTCATCAGAAACTGGTAGTTTGAGCGATCATTTCGCATAGGTACTGATGGGCTTATCAGCCCTTTAGTACTTCATTTGCGTGTATTTAGAGAACAGCAGGTGGTCTGTTCTCTAAATACATCACTATTCTCCAGCGGGACAGCTGCTGAAACAGTGTTATCAGCGCTGCCCACGGAGAACTTGGCATGCGGTCCCTCTTATCACTCCCGATGGATTTCATGCTGACTTGAAGTCAGCGATGGACGAAAAGAGTACAATGGGCACACATTTACACATGTTTATCGCTCAAAAGATAGCTTTAAGAAAGGGCTTTAAAAACAAATTGTGTGTTTGGACACATTGTTTGGAGCACCAGCATTGTATTGGGCTGCAATTTGCCTGACGCTGCGCCCTTTGTTCTTAGGATTGATTCTTGACATCCTCCTCTGACCCATTTTGTGGATAAGTTGTTGAGGCCCTCAGGATTCCCTATTGCTGGATTTTTTTTTTTTTTACCTCAATCGCACAATTTTCTGTATACCCTCAACATTGTTGCTTGAAAAAAAAAAAACCACAAGGTTGCCAGTGTATAAAAAAATACTGACTGACTATCCCCAATGATCATGCTTTACTCAGAGTTGCTCAGGTCGCTCCATTTCTCCCATTCCATTGTGGACTCACAATTGAAAATGGTCCACAGAAAACTTGCTCGCTTGATCTTATGCTGCACTTTGAGGTCACATGCATCACTTCCATTCAGGGAATCTCCAGCCATGAAAAGGGCAAGTGTCTCTAATAAAGTTTTAGTGTAGTGGCATATAGAAAGTTGTTCATATTTCAAGGGCAAATTTTTCTAAGGGGTCATATATATTTTAGGTTTGTGCATCTTTGTAACATGTACTCTACTCCATATCTTGAAAGCTTCCAATGCATATTTTATAAGGGCATGCTATGTTACCACATTATAACTTTCTTGTACTTTGTGATGGGAGAATAGGCCATTCCTTGACATGTACTCTGCAACTCGGTGATGCTCTTGCATTACTATTAAAGTAAATGAAAGAAGTTTTGTGTTTTCTGTGTGATTTATGTCCCCTGCATGAAGCCAGTGTTCTCCAACTTGACTTGATCTGGTTTATTTCTCCACCTTTTATTCATATTGTACCGTCGCCTCCTGTTTTATTTCAGTTTATTGTTCAAACCAATTACTATTTATTAAAAGGTTTAAATTCTCAACATCCATTGGGAATAAAATGCTGCAGTTAATGTATTCTTTTTACAGTATCGTTTAACTCAACGCCGTAAGATGTACATTTACGTCACAGGAGCATGGTACTTGGCGCAACAGGATGTAAACCTACGTCCTGTGCTTAGTGTTATTGCCCGTGTTGTTAGCCAGACTCATTTTTATGCCTAGAATTTCATTCAAGAAAACTGGTATTGGCTCGCCTGTGTGAATCCGGCCTCGCAAGGGAAAAAATTCCATTTGAAAATTTAATTTTTTCTAAATTGTCAGTAAATAAATGTTTTGTTTTTTTTCTTAACCCCTAAGTTACCTTCCCCATCGACTTTGTACGTCCTGGTTTGCTTGGCTTAAATTTCCAAGGATGTAAAAACATGCTGCCTCTGGGGATTAAAGCCCTACAGGTAGTCGACGTGACAGCTCCATGCTGTCGGTTCCCAGGAACCCCCACCCCCCTAGTAACCTGACTGGTGCTATCCAATGGATAACACGGATCTCACAAATGTAAATAAAAGATTAGTTTCAGCTACCATCATGGATCTCATGTCCCGCGGCGATATAGTCCAGAAAGGACCTGGCAGTGCCTTCTGCGCATGCACGCCAGACATAGAACGTCACGCTGAAGCAGAGAAGGCCGGGAGGCTCAGGAGATTTGTAATTTGACTGGGGTTCTAGAACACTGAGAAATTATTTTGAAGTTGATCTCCTGTAATCTAAGGGATATACTCATTTTATGTCTCGGGGCATAAGATTTAGACCAGAGCTCTCTGGGAACAGGTCTCTGCAGTGCCCTTCTCCCATGTCCAAGTCCAGCCGGGTGCGGAGTTCCTCGTCCGCTCCTCCAGCAGAAGTACGTACACCAATGATATCACATGCAGAGGCGCATCCTTTCCGTGCATAAACGTTCAAAAGGTTTGAGGTTTACTTCCAGTTCAGAGTATGGGACAAGTGTAGATATATAGCTGCGCAGTTGGAAGTATAATAGCCAAGATCCCCTAGGCAAACAATGTTCCATTTAGGTCTATGAGAGTTCTCACTCACCTTGCTCCAGTGACCTCTCGCATACAAGGAATTTCCCCCTATTGCATAAACGGGATGAATGTGTGTGACATTGTAGATAAGAATTCGGGTTTCCCCACCAATGGTGTAAATGGCCTCAGTCCAGTTTCCTCTAGTCTATGTAGCAATCCCTATATGAGAGCTGAGGCACCAAGCTTCTGTAAGCCGTGTACCGGGGTGGGCTACCCAGGATACAGTGAAGTCACAGACAAGGAAAACGTCTCTGACACCACTTCAGATGCAAACCGAATTTTACTAAAGCCCTGTGGCCCACGTGACCACAAACAATGGGTAACCCAACAAAACTCACACTCAGCCAGGTGGCTGAAGCCCTTGTGCTGTACAGCGCTGTACTCCCCAAAGGCCAAAGGGCGCTACTAAAATAGACTATGCTTTTACCTAACGGGCAGGTTTAAATAAACCGGTCCCTTGTTACCTATTAATACCGCTACGCAGAACAAAGGAAAGGGAGAGTGATCTGAGTACCGACGGTGCAGCGCAACAGCTTACAGACTTACCCACACTGACTCTATCCCCCCAGACCCAATACAATAAGGAACATGTATAAAGACAGCGGCTATATAGCCAGGTGAATGTTCTCCAGAAGATTCTTACTGACGGCTGGATGTGGCCTGCCAGCCACTATCCCGATCCCGCTGAAGTGTGGCCTGACACGGTCCATAACCCTACCTAAACTAACTACAGGCCAAAACACAGTCCCAAGTAACTTGGTGCCAAAATATCGTGTCTTGCGTGCATGTAGACCGGTCTGCTATATGATCAGCCAAAAAGTCCAGACGGATGAGGGGCTCCTCCAGAAAAGTGAGCGGTACCGCAGAGAGCCGTTACTCACTTCCTCAGCGGCATCCAGTATTGTACACACAATATCCAGTCTCGCTCCCATTGTTCAGCAACATCCCCGACTGCAAGTCTTCTTCCATCCAGAGGGCACTGAATCCGCTGCAGCTCCGGTCCCTTCAGGATACGACCTCCTTCCCTCTTCTGTAGCTCCACTCAAGTTGTGTCTAGCTATGTCCCAGGGGATTGTTTGGAAAATGTATAGGATCTTTTCGGTAAGATATCCATTTCTTGCACGTTGATTCTCCCAAACCATGTAAGTGGTAGGTTCTGCCATTGCTTTAGCTTTGTCTCTAATAGCGAGATGAAGGGTGTGTAGTTTAATTCGAAGGTTGTCTTGGATCGGCTGGAAGCCGTATTCTCAGGTATTTTATGGAAGAATTCCTCCATCTAAAGAGGAAGAGTTCCCCGAGGTGTTCCACCCCCCCCCCCCCCTGCCCGGATGGTTAGATTTAAAATGTCAGATTTTTGAATGTTAATTTTGAAACTACTGATCTTGCTATATCTAGCGAATTCTTGTAGAAGCACAGGGATGTCTACTCTTGGAGATGTGACATAAAGCAGCATATCATCTGCGTATAGATCTAATTTATGAATTTGGTTATTACTATGGATCCCTCTAATGGAAGTTTTTTTTCTGATGGCATTAGCCAGAGACACCATTACCAATAAGTTCATATAGGGGGAGAGGGGGCAACCCTGCCACGTCCCATTTCTAATTTGAAAGGGCTGAGACCGTCGTCCACTTACCCTCACCTGCGCTGAGGGGCCACACTATAGTGCCATAATCCACTCGATCAATCTGGTCCCAAGCCTATTTTCCCTAATATAAAAATGAATTTTAAAAAACTTTTATTAATTATTAGAAAAATAAAAGGA